>NW_020527548.1:0-322894 GCF_003368295.1 Carassius auratus | reverse complement strand
AGAGACTGAAAAAGAGCCTGGGAGAGAGAGAGTATAGCTGGAGATGGAGAGAGAGAGGTGCTGTATTTCACAACAACAGCCAGAGAGTGAAAAGATTTCATAACAGTTAGCATTGAGAGAGATGCAAACGCTTCTAAATAAACAAAGTGAGCATGAGTTTTCCTTTTTGACAGTTCATTGCAGATTTGCATGTTATTGCACTGAAATACACATTTGCATATGAGCAGGAAGGTGCAAATATGTAGTTGTACTGTATCTCTCTGCTCGAACTATTAGTTACATAATTTATATTTGCACAAGAATGCACTGATACCTGAGACAAACTTGAGGTTCTGTCTGGGCTGTTCAGATACAAACATTCAAGATATTATTCAACATACCATTTAGATCTTGTCTGATGTTGTAAATGTGTTACGCCATGGCTTTTAAACAGCTGAGAAAGAATTTGTGAGTCATGTCTGTTATAGATTATGTATGGACACTTCTTCTTTCCACCATACATATATATAAAAAAGAGGAAGCACAACATCATATTCATAACCTCATTTTTTATGTTCTTGGCTCAGGTTTGCTTACAGTTTGGGTATCAAATATCCCCAAAGGATAGTAAAAACCTGACATCAGTTACATTACATTGTGGAGACTAGTCCTTTAATGTCCTTATGAAAAAAAGAAGAAGAGGAAGAAGAAGAAGAAGAAGAAGAGATAAGGTTTCTGTAAGGGCTAAACATAGCATTGGGGATAAAAACCATGATAGAAAAACAAACTTATGTGTGACTTTTTTTGGAATTGCTTATTTTGTGAATGAATAAAATACTATTAAATAAAATATTATACATTTAAATGAATTAATTAATGGAGCTGTGAGTATTATAAAAACAAAAATATGTGCAGAAGTCTATGCAGCAAATGTGTAATGAGTAACTTATAGACTTCCATTGTAAGTGTACTTCTGCCAACACGTATTTCGTTGTCATTCACATTTTTAATGTGCAGCCGTTAAATATACAGCCTTTCCATGTCCAATCTTTTCTTTTATTTGTCTCTACGCCTCCTTTTTTTCCCTTTTCTTTTGTGTTTCAGCTCAGTAGTCAACAACACCCTCCATCTGAACACAGCCTGCTTCTCACACTTCTGAACACTTGCAACTGGGAGACTTTGCTCACACGCTAACTTTGTAAGGTTGTACATGTTCATGCTTGTAGGATACACCACATCAGGGCCATGCACAGACTTTTTGGGGCAGTGGCCAAAATCACTGGAGGTGGGGCAGTTATTGCTCAGCCATATGTACATCTATATGTGTGTGTATATATATGTTTGTGTGTGTGTGTGTGTGTGCATATATATATATATGTATGTATGTATATATATATATATATATATATATATATATATATATATATATATATATATATATATATACACACACACACACACATATACACATAGTTTATAAGTAGTACTAAGTGTTTTACAAAATATTTACTCTAAATTATGCACCATGGTGTAACCATTATGGCTGTATAGCCCTATATTTAAATATATAAACAGGGCTGCGCATTCCCTAGTTGCTGGGAACATAGTTTTCAAACATAATGACTTACTTGTATAAGATTATGTATTTGGATATATACAGTATTAAAGAGTACTTTTTGTAAAAGTTGACAGTGTCAGTTTTTGCAATATTATTGTAGAGTTGCTATATTATATTCTATTATTAAATGCTAATCCATCAGATTATGCTTTATTAAAACATACACCTATCCCAACCCTAAACCTAGCCTTACAGTAATGCAAATACAGTAATTATGTGTTGTTCAGCATGAGAATATTGATTCAGTCTTGATGTGCACAAGCGCAGTAAGCCCTGGTAGGACAGTCTGATGGGTAGGATGAAATGTCAGGACAGCTGTCAAATCTGGACACAGGGAACACATTTTGTTATTCATACTAGCTACATTTGTGTGCAGATTTGTGTTGACATATATATATTTTTTTTTTTTTACACTGCATGATGGTCACAGACTTTATTTTGCTTCAGACTATGATTTCATCCAGTTTGAGGATATTAGATATGTTTGACAGCACATATTGTTTTCATTTGTCACCCATCTCTTAGTTTGGAACAACTTGAAAGTCTGGTAGTGTGTGATCCTCAATCATTCATTGTATGATGCCCAGTTTTTCTTCTGTAAATGTTTCTTTTTTTTAAAGTCAGTAAGTGTGTGATGCCTAGCATTTTAAAATCTGTTCAGATTTAAAGAAAAATTGTCTGTATTCCAGCCTAAGGAAATATTTAAGTTTCTTTGACTGTGTGTGTGCTCTTGTTTTTGTGACATCAAGACACAACTCTGTATAATGACATGGGTATGACACAGGTATTACAAGGAGAGGGTGACTTATGAAGACATAACCCATGTCCCCATTTTTCAAAATGCTTAAACCACACAAAATTAGGATTTTTTTTTTGTTGTTGAGAAAGTAAAAATGCACAAAGTTTCCTGTGAGGGTTAGGTGTAGAGTTGGTGTATAGGGCCATAGAATATACAGATTCTACAGTATAAAAACCATTATGCCTCTGGGATGTCCCCACTTTTCACTTTTTGTGTGAGTATACAGTACAGCCATATTCTCCATATCCTGGTTCAGGCTGGTCCTCTCTTATCCCCACCCACTCATCTCGAGAGCTTCTGCTTGCTCTGCAGTCTTGGTCTTTGCAGTGTGCCAGACCGTTACCCACCACCAGCTTACACATACGTGTACACTTGAACATAGTGTATTAAAAGGCATAACAATTTTCCTGTGAAATCACCGAAAATTCGAAAGTTCACCCAAAAATGAATGTTTTGTCAGTATTCACTTAAGTCACTTCAAACCTGGATGCGATTTTTTTTCTGTGGAAATCAAACATAGAAAAATAAAAACATATGCATTAAATGCCTATACATCTTGTTTATTTTGAATCCTATGAGTCATTAATGGAATTCATTTGTTTTATGAAAAAACGAGAAAAAGGGAACAATTTTCTTATTTTTCGGTTTTAATAATAAAAACATTAAAGGCATTTTTTCTCCCATTTATACGGTTTTCTCTTTAAAGTAAAGGCAAGGTATAGGATTTGGTTCAAATAAGTTTTTTTGTCATGCTGGTTGAAAGTCTCTTCAGTTGAGTAGTTTAAATGAATTTATAATTATTCTGTAACGCGTAAATGAAGGATGCCAGACTAAAATCCAAAAGGAGTTGGTTTTAAATGATCACAAGGGAGAAGAACGAACATATAATTTTACTTTAACACAATCATACATTAAGAACCGACAAACTAGAATGAAACAGACTGGGTTTATAAACAAAGTAATCAGAAGAACAGAAACAGGTGGGGAGTAATTAACAAAACCAGAAAAGGAACATCACCAAATAAGGAAAACTCCAAAGAAACTGGGGAATAGAAGTCCATGACTGACTTCTCCTTCCTGGAACGCTCGTCCCAAGCTGTAACACCAGGGAGGAGGGGGGTGGGCATCCTGGAAGTCCTCCTCAAAGCCACCCTGTTCCTGCCCTGCACCAACCTCAAGGGCGCTCAACCCCCTCCTCCACGGTGTTACAGCTCGGGACGAGCCTTCCAGGAGGGAGGACTAAGGTCACAGTAGATCTGGAGACTACATGGCTCAACCCCCGCCTCAGCCTCTATGGCTGGATCTCTATAGATAAAAAAAAATAAAAAAAGTACAGGCCTGGAGCTGACACTGGAGCGAGCTCTGGGGCTGGAGCTGACACTGCTGGGGTTCAGAAGCACTCCCTGGGCTCGGACTGGTGATCTGGAGGAGAGGGCAGTTTTTATATATAATTATTATTATTAGGATTATGAATTATATATATATATATATATATATATAGCCATATGACTAGTCACCGGCTGCCACATTGGTGGGCTGAGGGAGATAGCAGAGTTCGGGAGGCTACTGGGGTGGTTGGGTTTGGGCAGGCGGGAGGAGCGGTTGGTGCTGTATGCAGAGGTTCCCGGCTCGGGGTGAGAAGGAACAACATGGCTCATTCCTGAGGGGACTGGACAAGGAAGTGTTGGCTGATTACGAACTTCTCCCACCTCAAAGTCAAAATTGTTAAACCAGAGGACCAGATTAATAATCTCAATCAAAAAAAAAAAAAAAAACAAGCGCCTATGAACGAGTCGTGATAACTCACCCGGTTTGCGAGTTTGAGGACATCCTCTACAGATCGCTCCAACTTCAGACTGCTCTGCCTCAAACACCTCAGCTCTTCTTCAGCCTTCATTTTTCTTCAGTTTAGGTTGCTTCTTCTGTAACACATGCGTGTCTACAAATGAAGGGTGCCAGACGAAAATCCAAAAGTAGTTGGTTTTAATGAGCACCCTGGCGAAGAACAAACACATACATGATTTAACACAATGATAGGCCTACTTTGAGAACTGACAAACTATAACTGAACAGACAGGGTTTATAAACACAGAGGAAGTAATCAGAAGAACAGAAACAGGTGGGGAGTAATCAATTAACTAAACAAGAAAAGGAACATGACCAAATAAGGAAAACTCAAAAGAGACAGCGGAATAGAAGTCCAGAACTGTGACATATTCATCATCTGTGGAAGGTGTAGAACCATGAAATGTTCGTCCAGTCAAAATGTTCAGTCCAAACATTACAATAGGCTGTCCTGCCTGCCTGTCAAAATATGAATTGGCATATTTCTGCAGACCCGGTTTGTACAGAAAATACACCATCAGCGCATTCCAGCAAATATAATGTGTTACTGTATTTTTTTTCCTACAATTAATTAGTTAGATTTTTTTTTGTTTATTTTCAGATTTTTTTATTAATATTTAAACATGAAATAATTTTTAGCGAAATTATACTCTTAAAGAATCTGAAAATAAATAAGAAATAACTAATTAAGGGACTACTCACCCAAAGATTAAAAAAGAAAGAAAATTAAAGGAAAGGAAAAAAAATCTTTCTAAAGCTAATGTTTATTAAGTCTATTTCATGTTTTTCTCATGTAACTCTATAATTGCTTTAAATTATCTTTACAGAGTGATTTCTTAGCCAGATTTGATGTGTGATGAATTAATTAAATACTGCATTGTGTCATTAATTGGATTTAACATTTTATTGATAGACAGTCCTATATATATATATACACACAATCACATACAGTATATGTATGTATTTATGTATTTCGCAAATATATTACAAGTTTTAAAAAAAACACTTGTTTTTTGTATTTTGTTTATGGTTCTTACCTTTGTTTTCATTTTCTTTCTTTTTTTACATGTACAGTAAGGCTACATTACATGTGTTTTAGGATGATATGGGCTTTGAAAAAAGGGCCGGAAGGAATTTTAGACAGAGATTGGCGTCCAGATGACGTCCCTTGGTGCATGTGTACATGATAGGAATCTCTCTCCTCCTGATCACCTCTTCAGTATTCCCAGAAATCCATGCAGCAGCCAAAAATAATAATCACATCATTGATTTGATGCCATCTTCGTTTGATCATACCGGCAGCTGTTCATTTACAAATGGGTTGCAGACATCCTCATGTGACCTGACAAAATGAATCAAACTCCCAGCAGAAGAGATACAAAACCACAAATGTCAGAATAACTTTCATTATCAACCCAGATTCTGCATCCAGAAATCTTAATATGATTGAAGGTCATGGATATGATTATAAGATAGCAAACTGCTGCCCAGAGCCGCACAATTTAATCTGTAAATACATGAATGACTCATATAGGCTTCACATTCCCAGAATAAACCAGATGTATGGACATATAATGGATCTTTGTCTCCAAAAAGGCAAGTTATCTTAAAATTAATTTGTTGTCATTTACTCAAACCCTGTTTACATTTACTCACTAAGCAGACACTTTAATCCAAACGAGTAATATCACAAGCATTTTATCACACAAGAAGCCAATTTTAAGGATTATATAAGAAACCAAAATTTACAATTGCTAATAGTAATGATTTCAAATTTTAATGTTAGGTGTGATTCAATATAATCAGGCTGAATAAAAGCAGTAAATTTAGGTGTTACCGTAAACTTTTTTTTAAAGTGCGCAATTTCAATATCTGCAGAGATTGACATTTAGTTTGGGAATTTATTCAGTTGTTGCTGATATTTAAACTCAGAAGGAGTTACTTGGTCTCTTTCTTCTGTAAGATTTCCCCAGTCTCCCAGTACTGCAAATAGAAATTTCATAAAAGAATTTGGTAAAAGACTGAAATCATTCTCTCACTTTAGTTGTAACCACAAATTCATGCCCTTAAAAACAAGGACACAAACATTTTTACAGTTGAAGGAAACACAATGACATTATCTCCTCTCAACTGTATTTCTGGCGCATTGCTGCTTTTTTATTCAAATTAGAATGAGGAGAGTTTCCAACGGACCCATTCATTTGTTAAAGTTTCAGGGTTGCCTTCATTGTAATGCAGTCCTAGCACAGTTAGACCAAAGAAAACAGCTGTTGCTGTACCAGAAGACTATTGCTTCCTTTGTCAACAACTGTTTGGCTGCCAGAGCCTCAATCGTGCAGGCACACACACACACACACACACACACACACACACACACACACACACACACTTGTGTTTGCATTTTATCAAGGAGGATCAAAGTCAGGACAATATAGGCTATGAACATCTCTGGACCTTGGTGTTTTTAGTGTGTAGCCTAAAAATTAAATTAAGACAGATCTTTCAAAACAAAAACATAAATAAAATACCGATAGATAGATAGATAGATAGATAGATAGATAGATAGATAGATAGATAGATAGATAGATAGATAGATAGATAGATAGATAGATAGATAGATAGATAGATAGATAGATAGATGGAGACGATGAATACAACTCATGAATAGTGGAGTCAGTGAAGCCTTCTGCATTGTCTTTTGTGCTCTTCTGTGACACTCTCACTGTTTTGGAGACACCCCACAATCTGTTGCACTTATGCTTATGTGATATTTATTATAGCCTGAGAGAATGACCAGTCCTTTGGCCTTTCATCTCCTCCCATGGCCTGCCTCTGTTTCAGAGTCCCAGCATTCACATTTGAGTCCCAACAATGGTTAACACTGACAACACCATCTTTCCCACCCATGAGCCCTCCAGGTTAACTCAAGCTGAAGATACCTCAACTCATCCACCCACACAAACCCTCTCCATTGTCTCTCCAGCATATGTTTGTGAAACAGTGAGGAGTAGGGGGCCTTTGCTGGCTTTAGGGAGAAGTCAAGCAGGGCACATTAAGCACATTAGCAGCCAGTCACCCTAAAGAGATGGGCCACCTCAGCAGGAGAGGGTGGAGCAATGGGGCAGACCACTCTACAGGAATTCAAGACACCCTTACAATCCTCTGCATTGATCTATCGATCCCAGTCCCAGAATGCTCTCTTTAGTACAAAGCTTTCCAATAGCCAACAGCCTCTTGTCCCATAGCGAAGCACTCAAGCCTACACCTCCTCCAAAAACTCCTCCTTTTCCAGGAACGTTGTTCCAGCCCGGAGGGAGCCCCGTACATCAGTGATGCAGGAGGACTGATGTCATGCATCTTATGGGACACCAATCAATCATTTGGTAATAGCCCAATAAATGCACATAGGGTTGTGGAAAGGGGGATGGATGGAACCTTCTTACTGCTACTCCAGAAGATCAGGCTTTTTGTAAAATAAATATTTCTGAAGAAATTGTGGCTTTAGAAATAGAAATTTGATTTCCACTGTTGCTCCCCAGTGTGTCTGTAACCTCAGTTACTCCGGTGGGACACAGTTAGCATAGTGTAAAATGAGCTTGGGTGAAAAGCTACCAATTTTTCTGGGACAGTGAAGTGTTTTATTTGATCTTTTATTTTTTAATAATTTATATTATTTTAATTTTCATAATTTTTGTGCAACAGACAGTTACCTATTATTTTTGATGTATTTGAGAAAATAATCACTATTCTTAGCATTGGTCAAATTTGTGTATGAATAACCTCAAATCATGTACACTACCTTTAAGTAAATATATATATTTCTTATTTAACAAGGAGGCATCAAATTAATTAAAGCTGGTATTAAAGACATTCATGTTACAAAAAAATATACAGAAAATAAATGCTGTTCTTTTTAACTTTTTACTCATCAAACTATCCTGAATATTGTTTCTGCCAAATATTTAACTGCTTTCAACATTGATATTCATTTTAAATGTTTCTTGAGCAGCAAATCAGTATATTAGAATGATTTCTGAGGGATCATGTGACACTGAAGACTGAAGTAATGAAGCTGAAAATTCAGCCATCACAGGAATACATTATATTTTCAAATATATTCAGACAGTTATTTTAAGTGGCATAATATTTTGCAATATTTACTGTATTTTTTTATCAAACAAATGCAGCCTTGATGAGCATAAGGAAACATTAAAACACTGAAAAAACTTCCTGACCCAAAACTTTTAGTAGTTTAGTTTGTTAATTGTACTATTGTTTTTAAAGTGTTCAGACTTATGATTTTATTCTGGAAAATGAAAAAGAGACAAAAAAATAAATAAATAATTCTCTTAGACCCTTACTAAAAAGAGGACTCAGATGGAGACTGGAATATCATAGCGTATTCACCTAGCAACCACCCAGAACCCCTTAGCAACCTCATAACAATGGCCTAGCAACCTCCTAAAATACCCTATCAATTGAAAAGAAATGCACACTTGAGCAATATTGCTCATAGCTTCATTACTGTAATGTATTTCAGAAAACTGATGTGTATGTGTGTTATCACTGGACAAAAAAAGCACGACTCACTCAACAAGTTCTTTATTGGCTGTGGAAAAAGTCTTGATTCAGAAAGACACTCGTTGAAAGCAGATTATTATTGTGCTGCTAATGACTCCGGGGCCACTGTAGAGAGCAGCTATCATGATCAATCAAATATATAGCTCCACCAACTCTCAGCTCAATACTGATCAATGCTCTCCAACAAGCCCCAATAAATCACAATCCTGACGACTTACTGATGAATCCAGTATCAATATCATTCAATTGACTCTAATGAATATCCATACACAGCAGCAGAGTGTTAAATAAAGAAACAATGAGCAGATGCTGAGTAAGCACTATACAGAAACAATCCTCACAAAGACAGTAAATCTTTCTTTGTTCAATCCATGTAGAATTTATGGCACAGAGCTAAAATAAGCACACAAACAAATCAACCCAGTTGGTTCTATAAAAAGTCTTTCTGATGTGTTGTTATGGGATGTGTTTAGATGTATCAAAAGGATGAGACATGAAGAAGATCATCTTTTGTCTGGAATGCTGTACACAGGAATTAAAGTGCTGATGCAAGTTGTTTTAGGAAAATATATTGTGTCTCCCATCCTACTACTGATGGCCCACTAATATATACTAAAACATAGAGACACTGAGCATTGTCAGGTTTTTTAATAGATTTATCTGTAACTGTAATGCAAAATGTGTTATGCAAAAAGAAAAAAGAAAAAAAAAAAACACTTTCTAAATGTATTCTATTTTGAAACACATTTATATTTTTATGTCTGGCAGTTTGCATGTCTATTATCACTATTCTATTGAATACATGTAATGGGCTACAAAGAATTAAAAATAAAAAAAAGACTAAAGACCAGTGTTTTAATATTTTCACTTATATTGTTAATATCAAAGTCAATGCTTTGTTATGAGATGGAAAAACCCACCAAAATGAAGTGATCCAAAAAGCGGGACATAAAAAATTATCTCATAACTATTTTACATGATTTTGTATGATTGAATTAGTATGAAAGCATACCATTTCCAGGAAAAACTGAGCATGATGGTTGAACCTTAACCCCATCATACAAAAATTTATGAATGAGATCATATAAATACAAACAAATTCTCCAACAATTTGTCAAAACATACAATAGTCAAAAACTGCCATGAATGTTAAAACTTAAGTTTAGTTGCAATCGTTTTCCAATTAAAAACAAACAAACAAAAACATTTTAAATATTGGTTGCACTTTATTTTACAGTACGTGTACTAACATGTATTTATAGTGTTCTTACAGTGTATTTATCTGGGAAAGTTCTGGTAATACACGGTAACTACATGGGGTAGAGACAGACAGACAGACAGAGAGACAGATAGATAGATGTGCGGATAAGTGTAGCTTTATGTGTGACATCCATGTCCCGACAGATGGGATGGTCACTGCATCCCATCAGCCCCTTCTGCCAACTGCAGGATGGACCACTGTATGAATCCCTTGAGAGAGCCCTAATCCCAGGATAAGAACAGTCAATGAATGTGATTGATCCTCCTGCTACATTCCACCCTCACACACACATCTGGAGAGTTTACACCCAAATGCTTCTTTTCCTGCTCTCTTTCTGTCTCTATCAGTCACACATGCACTGATCCATCCCTCTCTAGATGATCAAATCACTATTCATCACGCACAGGAAGAGGGCCGAGGGGTGAGGTGGAGAAGAAGACCTTCTGTCCACTTAGAAATCCATTACAAGAAGAACTACAGAACCTCCCACAGCTGTAACGGGCCATACTCACATACTTGTGTATCAAATGACAGATCATCTTATAGTTTATCCTGTTAAATTCTAGTTCTTCAGAAGTTTGAGGATTAACAACTTTTTTTTTGTGCTCTTTTTAAAGTCTTAGGGAAGATAAACTGAGCTGCTGTAATGTTTACTGTAGGATCTTCTTGTCTCAAATGCTGCTTCTAAAATTCCAATTAAGAAATCAAAATTAGACAACTGTTTTTATGTATTAGATTATACGGATACAAAATGGATAGCAGCAGCATAGCCCACATAAGGGGTCTTCAGTCTAAGTACAAAAAGTTGTTGTCATTATTTACTGTTTACTTATTTTTTGGGTCAAAGAATGGAAGTTAGCTGATCTGCATTTAATTTTTTTTTTTTTTTTTCAGATCTATTTGTTTTTTTATTATGCTAAATTAAGATTTTTGTGTTCTTGGCATAAAAAGTCTGAAAATCAAAGGTCAGATAATGTGATCCCTGAAGAATTTCATTAGAAATGTTTGGGTTCATATTGAGATCTTGAGTCTGTCTTCTAATTGAAGACTTCTGTATCTTTGCAAATCTGAGCTCATTTTGAGAAACTGATGAGATCTCATCTTCAACGAAAAAACAGTAGGAGAAACATGTTTTTACTGCAAAATCATCTCTCTCTCTCTCTCTCTCTCTCTCTCTCTCTCTCTCTCTCCAAATATCATTGCAATTTAGGAGAAACATCTGCGATTGTATGTAAGAGATTTCATTTGTGATTTCTCTCTTACATGTATGTGTCAGGTTTTTATGTGAGTTAGTAAGCAAATTAATAAATCTTTCTGTGGAAAAAAAGTTCAGTTCAGACAATAGAGGACAGAATGAAGACTACCAAAGCATTGCTTTTATTTGTAGTAAACACTGGCAAGTTGAATTTTTTAGACAGCTGAGGTACTTTAGCGCTACAGAATAAGTGTAACAACATTCAGCCGTTGGGTCTGGCACCAGGAGGAGCTCCTCTGAGGAGGAGAGAGAATCAGCTGTTTTAGCATGCATGCGTTTGTTTGAGTGTCTGCGGAGAGGCCCTGTGCTTTTACTGCCCTGCAATTCAGACATAAAAGCAATAAAATAAAGTGATACCCCATGGAGAAAGAACACTTTGTTCTAGGATTTTTGTGTGCATGTGTGGCTGCATGAAAAGTGTGCTGTATTATGAGGACAGTATGTGGCATATCATATGGTAAAGGGTAGCGGGACGGTGGGTACATTTGCTCTGGGATCTTTAGGGAGGCTCTTAGGTTGCTGTAAACTGATACAGAGGGGCTCTGGACAGCTGGACTTGCTCATCTGTCTAGTCTTTGATCAAAGAACTGCTTCTTCTGCTTCAGCCCCTAAGGAGTTCATTACAACCAGCCTATACTCTCGCTCTGTGGGGGGTCCCGCATGATCATGCAACCAAAATTGATTGAACATACACCATTTATCAGAACTTTTATTTTAAGTGTACAATTGGTATATCCAGAAAAAGTCATAATGATCAAACCTTCGGTGTCAAGTGGGTCTTCTAGATTATCACACTTATGAAATATGTTTTTAATTGAAATTACTTTATGAATAGAAAGAGGCGACAAAGTGAAACAAGAGACATCAAACAGCACAGAATTGGTTTCCAGTACATGGTCAATTACAGTTTACACTTTAGTGGTCATTTTGCAAGGGCTGAAGTACATATATAATTTATTTTTTTATGTGGATGAAAACAGACTGTGAGATATAGACTTACAATGGCATACAATGGATGAAGGTCCTAGATCATGTTATCATAGTATGTAACGTTTAAACTGTTTTATAAAGTGTTTTCTCCTGAGATTTTTTTCTTCTTAAGAAAAGGGTTTTGTCAGCTGAACAATCGGCATGTCGGCAACAGCACAATCATTATTGAATGCACTGTACTCCATCCCTCACAACTTACAGTTCCTAAAAATTAATGTTGTTACCTGGACTAAGGTCTATTGATCAAACAAAAACAAGAACACATTTTCTGTTCTTAAAGTCTTTTGAAAGGCGATTTGATTTTCTGGATATCCATCTGTGCTGCTAAGATGTGTGAAGGGTCTGGAGTGGGTGGCTTGGGATTGTGTGTTTTTCTGTCTCTAGAACCCATTTAAGAAGATGCATGTCAAGTGTGATTGCATTATTCTCATGGCTGTGACATTTCTCACAACTAGATACTGTTAATATATAAGAGATGTCTTGGAGGTGTTTAAAGTCATATATAAAAGGCATGAAGTTTGCAAACAGATCCAACATACAGCTAGTGGGACTACAATTAATCAGATACTCAGTTGTTTACCATTATAACAGAGATTTCATAATTTGACAAGCTGAACACAGGAGTATTCACATTATCACAATATAAACATACTCAGAAGTGCACGGCCACGCTTAAGACTGCGAAAAACTTTGTGATCCAATTACGCCACCTACTGGTGATATAACTAATTCAAAACTTTCTAATATGGACAAAATGTGTTGTCAAATAAGCAACACAAAATCAACAATAGACTATAGACAAAGCACAATTAGACTATATTATTTTTATTTTTTAAAATAGAAATTGCAGTAGGAAAAAATAAAAGGAATAAAAAGTAATATAATAATTACTGTAAGCCTTCCCTGAAATAATTTATATGAAACGACGAAAGGGGTCAGTAACAATGTAAACAGCACAGTTATAAAGATAAAAGCTGAATCTGTGGGAACCCAATCATTTTAGATGCCTACCTGATTACTCTAGATTTTATTTTTCTTGTTTTCAGCTGAAAGGGAGTTAAAACATGAAGCAATATTAAACAATATTCAACAATGTTAAAGGTTAACACCTCATATGTGACCTTAAGTTGAGGTATATTTGTTAGCAAATGTAAACTTATTGGTCAAAGTCATTGATTTTTCTTAAATGCCAAAAATCATATTCCATGAAGATATTTGTAAATTTCCTACTGTAAATATATAAAATTTGCATTGCTAAGAATTCATTTGGACAACTTTAAAGGCACAACTTTTGCATCCTCAGATTCCAGATTTTCAAATATTGTCTGATCCTAATAAACATCAATGGGAAGCTTATTTATTCAGCTTTCAGATGATATATACAGTGGGTATGGAAAGTATTCAGACACCCTTACATTTTTCACTCTTTGTTATATTGCAGCCATTTGCTAAAATAATTTTTCCTCACTGTACACACAGCACCCAATATTGACAGAAAAACACAGAATTGTTGACATTTTTGCAGATTTATTAAAAAGGAAAAACTGAAATATCACATGGTCCTAAGTATTCAGACCCTTTGCTGTGACACTCATATAATTAACTGTCCATTTCTTCTAATCATCCTTGACATGGTTCTACACTTTCATTTGAGTCCAGCTGTGTATGATTATACTGATTGGACTTGATTAGGAAAGCCAAACACCTGTCTATATAAGACCTTACAGCTCACAGTGCATGTCAGAGCAAATGAGAATCAGGAGGTCAAAGGAACTGACTGAAGAGCTCAGAGACAGAACTGTGGCTGCACAGATCTGGCCAAGGTTACAAAAAAAATAATAATAATAAAAAAAAAAATTAAGGGAAGTCGTGGCCTAATGGTTAGAGGGTTGGACTCCCAATCAAATGTTTGTGAGTTCTAGTCTCGGGCCGGACGGAATTGTGGGTGGGGATAGTGCATGAATAGCTCTCTCTCCACCTTCAATACCTCGACTTAGATGCCCTTGAGCAAGGCATCGAACCCCCAACTGCTCCCCGGGCGCCGCAGCATAAATGGCTGCCCACTGCTCCGGGTGTATGCTGCGCATCATCCAATCGTTCATGGCCGTTCATGGCCGTCCGTTGGATCACCTGACCAAGGGAACACTGGCAGTTGGAAATCCAGGACACATTTAAAGGGAGTCAGACCAGTTGAGGGTTTGAGAAGGGAGTTCTGAGCATATTCTTCCCATAGTAAGTATCTAGCCCAATCTTTCTGATTCTGATTACAGTAGGTTCTTAGGAAGCGGTTCAATTCTTGGTTGAGTCTCTCCACTTGTCCGTTGGCCTGGGGATGATAACCAGAGGTGAGGCTGACATTGACGTTCAGGGCTTTGAAGAAGGCTGACCATAATTGAGAGGTGAATTGAGGTCCTCGGTCTGACCGATGTCTTCGGGTAAGCCATACAACAGAAAGACCCAATTGCAAAGATGTTCTGCAGTCTGGAGAGCTGTGGATAGTTTGGGTAGTGGAATGAGTCTGCAAGCCTTGGAGAATCGATCGATTATGGTAAGTATGGTAGTGGCCTTCTGAATTGGGAAGATCCGTAATGATGTCTATCATGGCAATGTGAGACCAGGGTCGTTGTGGGATGGGTGGATGCGTGTGTGTCAATATTCAGGTGAGGGTGCCCTCTGCTGGCCAGCAGAGGGAATCACGGGGTTCATATCCGTGACAAAGGCTGGTTTTGTTGTCCAGGGTCACATATATCCAGTGCAGTTTTTTTGAAAGGGTGAATATTTTATTTCCATAATCTTAATTTATTTTAATTTATTTTTTTAATTGTCATCTTGAGGACCCCTAGTGGGCCCCTGCCCCCCTTGTTGAAAACAAATTTTGTTGGATATTCCTTTTGCATTTTCAGTCCTGACCATTTAAATGGCAACAAACAATGGCAGATCATTTGCTTATATGAAAGTTAAGAGTGTTTATTAATTTGGTCTGAATGTAAATCTAAATGTCTAAAATTAGCAGTGGGTATTCAAACCAATGTGACGTTTCTACTGTACATTTAATCTGCCCTACAAAGATCTCTAGACCATTGTTCTTAATCATAAATTATGTGGCACATTAGTAGATTGTGCATAGCATTAGCACTTTTTACTCCCGTGAAAATTTCTTAAACATAAACTTAAACAGTACCTTAAACATACAGATATTATGAGGAATGTTGGTAGCCTATCAGTTGATGGTAGCCATTGACATCCATGTTTTTTTTTTTTTTCATACTATGAAAGTCAATGGTTACCGTCAGCTGGTTATGAACATTCTTCAGAAATCTTCTTTTGTGTTCAACAGAAAAAAATAAACTCCAATACAGATTTGGAACAAGTAGAGTAAATTATATCAGAATTCAAATTTTTTGGGTTAACTGTCCATTCCAAGTTTTACACCAGTGAGTGTCTTTATGTTCAGGATTTCAGCAATTATTAGTACTAGATATTTATAAAACCGAATCCAAAGTGCCTTTGTATGAACAGTATGTGTGAATCAGGGTATTTCTCCAAATTAAAATAAGAAGGGTACTGCCAATGACCACAAGATGACAGCAAAATCTCATCGAATGCAAATCAGTCCCATTCTGCTCTGCCTCTTCTCAAATCAATTCTGGTTTCATGCTGTTTTATTGTTTGAGTGCATTGACTGACGGGGACTTGACTTCTTCCATCAGATATTGCTTGTGTGGGTGTTTCATGAGTAAAATGACCCAGTTTGTTATGAATTTACTAAAACAATACTTATAGGTAACTGCTTTTTTCACTTTGGAATAACATGCAATGATGAATAGTTTACAATAGTTTACAATAAGAGTTATACATAAACCCGATACAGATTGTAGCCTATGGTCATAACTTTTCAATAGTAATGTGCAGGGCCGTAGCTGGGATTTGCAGGGCCCCGGTGCAGGGTGTACCAGTGGGCCCTGTTTGAAATTGTTTAATTTGTATGTTCGTTCTATTTATTTATTTGTGCTATTTACACCATGTTTAAGTTTTTTTTTTTTTTTTTTTTTTATAAGTTTGTAGGCATTCAGGTACAGAAACCATATAATTAAATGTAAAATAGCACTGCGGTGTCTGCACTGTAAGAATTAAATATACAACCAAACCAAAATGTATTCAGACACCTTGAACATTTTTCACATTATTACAGTTTATTTGCTATACATTAGATAATGGGGTAACACTTTAGAATACTGTTTCGTACTTACTACATAACTAAAAAGGAATTATTGAAGAACTAACAGGTGATTATCCATTAACACTTAACTCACTACTGTTAACTACTAATGAAGATGTGTTAATTATTCAGTATGTAATATAATTTTATGATTATATTAAGTAACCGTTAGCTAATCAGTAACTAATGTATTGTGTGATACCTCCTGAAGAACTACTATTAATGATCTATTAGTTAGGGTTGAAGATAAATATATCTTGAAAAATAACTATGAAGTAACTACTAATGAACAGTTTTACATTTAACATTTACATGTTATTAGCAGTAGTCGTAGTAGTAGTATGAAAATGCAATATTAATAAATGCAATACATTTTATAGAGGTTTTGCCTGTGTAGTGAATTGTTTTGTGAGTGTGTTTAGTAAGAAATCAGCTTCCAGTAGGAACCCCACCATGACTCCAGTGCCTTGTGATAACTTAACTTAGTTTTTATATTTTATATACAGTACTATATGTGTGCCTCATCAGCATATACCACATTATCATTAATTCAATTTCTATATGTAAGGCAAAGCCTGAGGAAAAGTGAAAATATTGGGAAACCATTAGTAATTAATAAAGAATTATCAGATTATTCCTGAATAATTACTTAGAATCTGAAACAGTATTCTATAGTGAAAACATAGGGAACCCATTAGTAATTAATAAAGAATTATCATATAATTTTGCAGGACTTAGAACCTGAAACAGAATTCTAAAGTGAACCTATTAGTAAATAATTATAAACTTCATCATTTTGACTAAAATCTGTTTATTTCAGATGAGAACATTTCTTAATACAGCATATTTTATTCCATTTTAACATGTATACTGCCCACATTTTAACTAATTTAACAAACATTTTATAATCAAAAGTTAAACATTTAGAAGCCAATATAAGCTAAATAAGTGGGCTGTAACAAAGATGCTACCGTAGTAGTACTTTATACTTGTCCTTTTACTCAAGTAAATTTGAAAAAGAACAGGCCTACTTATAATTTTCCTGGAGTAATATTTTATTGGGGTATCTGTACTTTTACTCAATGCTTGTGGGACACAACCTGATTATTATAGTGATTATTTGCGTATAACTGTTCAGTAGTAGTTATTTCATAGTTATTTTTCTTGAACCTTAACTAATACTGTATTTTCCGGACTATAAGTCACACTTTTTTCATAGTTTGGCTGGTCCTGCGCCTTATAGTCAGGTGTGACTTATTTATCAAAATTAATTTGACATGAACCAAGAGAAATTAACTAACAGAAAACATTACCATCTACCGCGGCTGTAGATGGTAATGTTTTCTCTTGGTTCTTGGGTCTAAATAAATGCGACTTATAGTCCGGTGCAACTTATATATGTTTTTTTCCTCATCATGCCGTATTTTTGGACTGATGCGACTTTTACTCAGGTGCGACTTAGATAATTAATAGTAGTTCTTCAGGAGGTATCACAGAATATATTAGTTATTGATTAGCTAGCTGTTACTTAAAGGGGGGGTGAAATGCTCGTTTTCACTCAATATCCTGTTAATCTTGAGTACCTATAGAGTAGTACTGCATCCTTCATAACTCCAAAAAGTCTTTATTTTTATTAAATTTATAAGAGAAAGATAGTCTGTACCGATTTTTCCCGGAAAAACACGAGCGCCTGGAGGCGTGACGTGTGGGCGGAGCTAAAGAATCACGAGCGCCAGTAGGCTTTTGAGTTGAGAGCATGTGGAAGCTGTGACACAGATCCAGAGGCTGAAATTTAACAAGAGCAGCATCAGCAAAGGCGGTATGCTATGTGGTATGTACTGAATCTGTATATATTTGCTTAGCGGTTTTGGAAAATGACTAAGTTCCACTTTATGTCGTCTTTTTTTTTTTTTTTTTTTAAGCTGTACATGTGGAAAGTGAAGTTTGATGACAACATCGCATGTTGTTTACTTGATGGATTAACATTACAGAAGCTAGTAGCTAAATTAGGCACAGTCACTTTAAGAGACAATGAATGCATCTAATATAATATGGAATTACATTTGCTTCAATAAAAATAAACAAAACTTTATAAAACAAAACGTAACTTTTTCAGAAACTATCAAAAATATGCCATTACAAAAGAAGAAAAACACAATGAAAATGAAAAAAATTAACACCGTTGCACAAATTTAACAGGCTCTCCAAATATGCTTCATTTTTGTTAATGTTTTTTAAAGATCTGTTTTCGCTGATCGTGGACTCTGAATGCATTGCCACAGATTTCGCTTTTGCTTTGCAGTTTTTCATTTCGTGGATAGTGAGCTTTTCATGGACAGATGCTCTCTGACCAGGAAGTACAGACGCCATTCAGTGGCGCGCATATTGGAAAGCTCTCGCGGTGATTTGTGTATTACTAAATATGTAAATAATATTTGACATTCAATCGTCTCAGTCTGTTAAAGATGAGCTCTTGTCCTTCAAGGCAGCTTGAAGTAAGCTTGTGTTACTGAATGACAATGATACTTGTTTTATTTAGTATATATTTAGTAATACAAGGCACGACGAATTGCATACATATCACCGCAAGAGTTTTTTTTTTCTTTTTAATTTTTAATAATGAAGAGAACAAAACCATACAAAAGTATAAACATACATCACATAATATCAACCCAAAAAACAAACAAACAAACAAAAAAAAAAAACAATAAAGAATAAAATAGAACTAAAGAAAAGAGGGCCAAAATCTGAAACAAAATTACACATGATCAAAGTCAGAGCAAATTCTAACCATCCTTATAGCTTTCTTATTAGTAGATACTGAGATTACATTCAAATAGTTTTCCATTTCTTTTAGAAAAACAGAGAAGACAGGTTTACAGTTGGAGAATTTGCATTTGTAAATGTGAAATTTGTTTAGGAATTTTTTTTAATTAATAATGTTTGTGGGGTCAGAGTCATAATACCCAAATATAATGTTTTTCATATGTATTGAGAAGCCTGGCAAAATCTTAAACTTGACAAACACACCAATGTCATCCCAAAGTTTCTGAGTGTAGTGACATGACCAAAATAAGTGTACAGTTTCTTCAGAACTCGAACAAAAAGAGCATGTAAGATCAATGTCAGATTTAAATCAATGGATAAACTTCTTTACAGAGTAGAACCTGTGTTTGAGCTTAAAATAAATTTCTTACACTTTGTCTGTGACAAATAATTTTTGTGGTAGAGACCAGATTTAATCACCATGAGAGCTTTCCAATATGCGCGCCACTGGGTAGCATCTGTACTTCCGTGTCATAGAGCACCTGTCCATCAAAAGCTCACTATCCAATCAGAGTAGATCACTGTTAACCCTGCCCCCACGAGACGTTTGTGTCAAAACACCAAACGATAAAACTGTGAAGCAAAAGCGAAATCTGTGGCAATGCATTCAGAATCTACGATTAGTGAAAATGAATCTTTGAGAAAGACTAACAAAGAATGAAGCATATTTGAAGAGCCTGTTAAATTTGTGCGACTGAGTTCATTTTTTTTTTCATTTTCATTGTGTTTTTCTTCTTTTGTAATGGCATATGTTTGATAGTTTCTTAAAAAGTTACGTTCAGTTTTATAAAGTTACGTTCATTATTATTGAACCAAATGTAATTCCATAATATAATACGCATCCCATTTTTTTCTAAACTGTTTACTTTCACTTAAGACATAACCAACAGTTTTTTCGAACAGATTTTCCAAGACAGGTATTTTGACATATTTTGTATGTACTTGTTGGTACAAGAGCAAGAACAGGTAAATTCAGTGTTCAAGCATTTTGAGATGCCTCTCTCTGCATGAGCCTGAACAACAGAACACCGCGGTGCTGAAATGGGCTCTTTCACATTCTTTTCTGTTTGTTTTAACAACTGCGATTTATATTTGCTCGTTCAGCTGCAAGAGGAAGTTCGAAGAGAACTTTGCAAAGGAGAGCTCGGTCCAGTGTTGCTGTCTGTGAGTCGCGACTCTCTGCGTACCGAACACAGCGTGCGAGTGACCAGCCACTTTGTTTGAATGCCTCAAACGGTTTTGAATGTTTAAATTGTCAAGTGGCAAGGCTTAAAAACACATGAAAACGATAAGCTTTCGTGACGACACGCAACAGTGACCTGTGAATTGTCCTGGGGTGCATTTCCCAAAACCATAGTTGCTAACCTGTTATCAACTTAGTTGGTTGGCAATGGAAAATTGCATTGGAACCAACAAAGTTACTAACTTAGTTAGCAACTATGGTTTTGGGAAATGCACCACTGATCGTCTTTTTAGGCTGGCCTCAGCCAGACTGTTGAGGTCTCCGGGGCCCCCTCTCAGCCGTGGGCTACTACAATCGTCACCACCTTTCACCCCACTAGCGACGGGCCTGGTAATGTGTCTTCTGTATCCTGAATTGCTGGTTATGTGACATCACGGGAGAAAAAATGACAGTGTGGTACATTTACTGTACAGTCACCAGGAAGCAAAATTAAATATACAGTCTAGTTTAAACTTCTCATTGGGCAATGGTGGTGGCTTGACTATCACAGAAAGTTCTGGTAAGGCTGCTGGGAAACCGAAGGAATCCAGCTAGGGAGGATATTAGGTCACAGGATGTTGGCCTACTTCAGTTAGATTACAAGATTTTTTTGCAGTTGTTCATTCTTTTTAATTGAAGATTTTTCTACAAAATTACCAATGAAACAAAACTCACACCCAAATGATGATATTATATTTTAAATAAACAACAGTTACATGCAAGTCAACTTTGGTGCTTTCTCTGACACCTTTAAACACTCTCAGGGTCAGGATAAAAAATTCATGACTGAGGTGAAGAGCTTCTATGAATGTCAATGGCATGTCTGAACACTGCAGAGTTAAAATAGACAGGAAGCTGTCAGCTGGACATTGAGTAATGCTTACACTGAGCATCAGGAATCATAATAGGGGTGTGATGGAGCTGTTTCTAAAACAGAGAGCAAAATGATTGGTTCACCTAATGACCCCATTTGAAATACAGCATATGCAAATGTGACATACTGTTGTTTTGGAAGTGGGGGGGGGGGGGGCAGGACACAGATAATAAAAATAATTATATAAAAATAAACAAAATAGACAAGGTACAAAAAAAGCAAAACCACAAAGTATAATATACAGACAATTATGATATGTATGTATTTATCTTGTTGTACTTCATATATATATATATATATATATATATATATATATATACAATCAAAAATAAAGCTAACACACACACATTCATGACCAAAACGTATATTAACTAATCCCAACATTTTTCACAGATTTTATTTTAAATTGAATGTGGTATGGTATTGTTTCATAATGTATGAGTAGTGTAGGAGCACACCAGTGGGTTAAAAAAGTGATAGCCTTAAAACTCAACCTTTACATAGTCTTATCCTTATAATAGTGAACTGAGTATACTGGTAAATAAAGGTGTTCATGTGTTTTTGAAATGAAATTTTAAATTGTGAGCAATCCGACAAATATATTTTTAATGCTTTTTATTTGGTGTTTGGCAGTCATACAATAAATAGCTCATTCTCGTTGTGACATGCTCTATAATTTAATCAAATACCATTCTTTAAGATAGCAGTGCATTGCACCATCCCACATCGAAAAGATCTCTTAACCATGACATGTCCCTCACCAACATTTTCAGAGGGATAACATCTCAGACTGTCTGAGGTCATGCTATATCTTAGATTAAACAGACCCAGCATGGCCCAACATTTTGTATTTCTGACCTAGAGCCACATAGACAGTTTAACTGGACTTTGAAACTATCAGAAGAGATTCTTTAATAGTGTGTGTATGTGAGCTGTTAAACTTCCAGAGGGCATGTTTTTTTTTGTGTGTGTGTGTGTTTTTTTGCAGTTCACATCTAAGTAGAAGTTTCAAATGGCTTAAATGTCGAAACTGCAGTTTAATTTTAGCATATATGTGAGGGCATCAGGCAGGTGCATGGACTGACGTAAGAAGAGAACACTGTGCACTAGTACAGCACTGCACATAGTGCACTAGTACAACATTTAATTGCATCTGTCAGCTAATAGTATTTATTTTTGTCTTCATGAGTGATTAAAAAAATCTTGGTTAGGTATGTAGTGGCTAGGTGTGCATTACTTTATGTGTTGACATGCAGACTTCACTTGATCTTGCTTGAGCCTCGCTACGAGATGTCTTCTATTTATGTTTTACTTTGTGCTAGGAACCACTGAACTACTCTTAACCAACCATTATGGTAGTGGTTTTCAGTCAAAAAAAAAAAAAAAAAAAAAAAAAAGGCACAGAGGAAAACTACTTTCACAGATAGCCTTAATACACCCACATCCAATTATATGGAGAAACTAGACTAATTTGCTTGGTTTAGTATAAAGTACCAATCAAAAGTTTGGACACACCTAATGAGTCATTACAACATTTTAGAATTACAGAAAAATCATCAGAAAAATAACAAAATCATTTAAATTATATATCATCATAAAAATAAAAATAAAATAAATCTTATATTTTAGATTCCTAAATAGTCCTGTAAAATAGCAGCTAAACTTTGCCTAGATTACTGCTCTGCACAGCTTGGTATTTTATCAACTTCATATTTATTCATTTCATGAACCAGCAGTCTTAGAGTTGGCATGTGTGTCTTGTTAGTTGCTTTTCCTCCAGTCAAATTAATAAATAAACAAGAAATGAACAGATCGATAGATCGATAGATAGATAGATAGATAGATAGATAGATAGACAGACAGACAGACAGATAGATCCACATCTAGACATAAAAATATTGGCACAGTTTAAATTGGCCTGTAAAACACATTTTTAAAACCCAAGCAGTAGTGAGTGTTAAGCCTGTTTCTCAGGTCAACATCAAAGTCAAATCAATCAAAAACGAGTCTTTAGTTCACATGGATAAACAGTCCGGTGTGTCCTGAATATTGACTGGTATTTTACATCTTGTTTTAATAAAAAAATAATTTATACGCTGTGAACCTGATAAGCTGGACTAAGAAGGGTACAGAATGTGCCTGTGCTTCAAAGCTGTTGCCACAATGAGAACAATTCTTCTGACATACTGTACAAACACACATATAAATCCCACACCCTTGCTTGTGACTTTCCATAACACCGGTGCCTATATCGAGTACAGAACAGTGGTCTGGCTGATCATCAGTGCCATTACGTACCAGTGTGTTTGACAACACACTCATGAGCTAATGAAAGCATACGAGCATCTGTCACTGATTTACAGAAGAGAGAGCTAGAGTTTTCATTCATGAACAACCCTTCCCTGCATAAAACCAGTGGGATATCGGTCAAAGAAATGCCACTAATGAAAACATGAAACTTTGTTGTGATTATAACCGTGAGCTACAAAAGCTCATTGTTGCTTGATCCTGTAACAGAAAGTGAATGCAGGACTGAGTCAAGGTCAGGGCAAATGTCAGGGATTCTGGTCATGTGACCCTGAAGATAATGTTTTCAGGGTGACCATGTCATGAAGTACAGGGGAGCAGTAAAACTTCAAGGCCCCCATGTGAAAAACCAATAACAAATGCTTCATGGCATAGGTTCCATGCGATTGTGCAAACAAGAGCAGAATGATATCTGAGCATACTTTGACATTTGTCATCTCGTCCCAGACAAGTAAATAAGAATCAGCACTGTGTCTTTCAATGGCAAACTAAAATGCCTCATAAACAGACACACAACATCAACTAAAGCCTCTATCATGTTAAGTAGGGGTGCACGATATATATCGGCCGATGATTAATGTGCATCTAAAGCCGGTTATCTAATCAGTGGTAAATTCCATCAGGTGTGTGATTTCACACAGAACAGCTGTTATTTATCGGTGCACACCTAATATTAAGATTATATTTATTTGAAGGAAATGTTAACAAATCAACTTCAGATTGGTTAACATTATGAATTCTATTTTTGTTGGGAAACATTAGAACACTTTAAAACTCCATTTGTTTACTTAGTGAACTACATTAGTCAACATGACAATGAAAATATTTTTAAAGCATTTATTAGTCTTAGTTAATGTTTATTTCAGCATTACTGTAATTTCAGCAAACATTAACTGACAATGATTTATAGTGACAATATATTTAGATTTAAGTTAATTTCAATATTCACTAATACATTTCAATCTAAAGTTTGTATTACTTAAAGGACTTCAACTACAATGAACAATGTTTTTAAGCAATATTTTTAATTACTAAAATGATTAATAGGCAACTGCAACAAATGCACTGTTAGTTGCAGCTAACATTAACTAATGGTACTGTTGTTTTACCATTTTTTACATGCTATTTATTCATTTATTTTACACTTATCTATTCACAACTGCACTTGAATGCACTTTTTAAAAGGTTGATATGAATAAAAAAATTTAATTAACTGGTTATAAATAAACTTCTTTTTTGGCCAGTAAATCAAATGGCCATGCTATATCAGTCAGATGTATCCAAATAATCTTTAATTTTTTTCAACCGATCACTTTGTGGTTACAAATTTAAGAATCATTTTTAAAAGATGCTGATCCTATGTTCTGACATAGCATTGCATGAAAAACTAAGGTGAAGTAGAGTATTGAGCATTTAAGGTAAATATGATGACATCAGACAAATGATTGTCTTAAGCAATAATAACAATAATAATAATTCTCTTATTGTTAGTCAAATGAACCAGATTACTGAGACTATCACCTTTTAATGATAGTAATGTAATGGCTCTTGGTGCCTCTGCCCCAGTGTTTTGGCGTTTTGGTGAATAACGACATGTGAATAATCCCAAACACATCTGACTCTAAAAGTCTTCACCAAACAGCCTGTTATCTTATCTTCTGTTGACACACATTGAACCTGAAACTCTCTAAACACTATGTTGTGTATATTTTCAAGTTATGTTGGATGGATGCCCACCAATATGTGTGTGTGAGTAAACAATAAAGTCACAGTCTCCACGTGGCATGGTATATATCATGCATACTCTGCGTGACTCCAATGACAGCTATTTCTCTGAATGTATTGCTGAATGGAAAGCATAAGCACAGCCTTTCATTGAATGACAATTTAGCGACTTCACTGGGACCAATATAGAAACTTCTTGGACAAACCTTAACTAAGTTCTCATCTTGCCCACTGATCTACATTCATCTTTATATAGATCAGTGAATTGTGGATTATTGGATATGCAAACAGTTTCAAACGATTCAGTCCAATTTGGTTCAAGAAGAGCCGGTTAAATCAAATGATTTGTTCGAGAAACGGATATCACTACACACACTGCAGTGAAAGCGCTCACAACAGACACGGAAGAGAAGAAAATGCTGAATAAAGTCGTGTTTTTGCTATTTTTGGACCAAAATGTATTTTCGATGCTTCTAAAAATTCTATCTGACCCTCTGATGTCACTTGGACTACTTTGATGATGTTTTTCTCACCTTTCTGGACATGGACAGTATACCGTACACACACTTTCAATGTAGGGACAGAAAGCTCTGACTAAATCTAAAATATCTTAAACTGTGTTCCGAAGATGAAAGAAGATCTTAGGGTTTGGAAAGACATGAGGGCGAGTCGTTAATGACATAATTTTCCTTTTTGGGTGAACTAACCCTTTAATGATCTAAAAAAACATATGATATCTATGCTAGTTACATTTAGACACAAGTTTTAGTTACTTTTAATTGAAAGCAGTTTGCAACACTCCCGTCCTGACTCCTGTCCTGACACAGGGTGAAAAATCATACGAGGATAAAGGGAGGAGTTAGATTAGAATGAATGAGTCTTAGAAGTGGGTGGAGTTTCCAAGTCTTCAAGTGCTACTCCACTACAGCTGTCTGGTACAGCGATCGATAGAAACACAGGTTGATTCCGGAGAACACGGCGTACGCAAACAGTAGCAGCTTTGTTGTTGTTGTTTTAATTAAGCAGGTTTATGTGTTTCCCTTGTTTATTTAATATCATTCAAAAACTGGATTCATAGGTAAGGTCTTAACGACTTTAAACGTAAATCTCCAAGAACGAGATGGCACGAGGAGAGGGCGCAGAGCAGTACTCTAATGCCAGTCTGCTTCAAACACCCAGCCCAGACGGAATCAAACGGGCTGCAAAGGTAAGAAACTGAAAATAATTTATGCTTCCATTCATCTATACGTTAATTAGCAGCGCAGACTACGTGTTTCACATGCACATGGTTCCGCTGTTGATCAGACACATAGCGGCGAGAGAGAGCTTGACCGACGTGTCATTTTGTCAGGTTGAATTGAGCACGCTCTGCTCGCGACGCGTAGCCTTTTAAATAACTATTATTAGACCGATTACACATGCATTCTTTGACTGTTCAACTCGAGAGCAATTTTATCACGTTTCATCGTGATATAGCTACATGGCTCCATTTTTCCTCCTTCAGAGATGACTGAATTGAACAAAAGTATATTCAATTAAATGAGAATTCTTGAGAGTATCTAAAAAAAAAAAAAAAAAAAAATATATATATATATATATATATATATATATATATATATATATATATATATTATATTATATTATATATATATATATATATATATATATATATATATATATATATATATATATATATATATATATATATATATATAAAATCATATTTGGGTGTAATTTCCCCTAAACCCAATATCACAAGTAGGCTAACTGTTAAATCTAGTGAAATTAATTAAATGAGTAGAACATATTTCAATAAAATATTTACTAACATCCAACTGGCTGACAGATAAGGTCTTGATTTTATTGTATTTTTTTGTAAAGATTTCAAAGAGACCACTACACTATTGACACCTTATTACAGCAAAAAAAAAAAAAAAAACCTAGGACAAATACCAAACAATATTATAAATAAATAAAAGCTCTTTCTCTCTGCCCAGTAAGTGCATACACCGTTTAAGTTTCCAATGTTTTGTGAATTGTCAAAAAAAACTTTACTATTTTAAGAATTTGCATTGATTTTAAATAATTTCATGTATACTGTCAATTATTCCTTCAATAAAAATGTGTATATATAGCAATTATTCTACCAATCACCCAACAGCTTTACATGTTTTTGAACTTTTGGATGTGTAACACAAAGCCCTAATTAATTGACCCCCCTAATAGATAAGTCTAGATTCCACATGTGCACATGCCACATCATCACAATGGATAATCTATGCAACTCTAAATTAAATCATCGTAATCATTTGATTTATGAGGTTGATATTATGCAAAATGGCTTTATTGCTGTGTGGAACGTGACCTGCTTTTATCGCTGATGTAGGTGAGCCAAAAGATTCATAGATTTTGCATCCCAAAAGTTTTCCTGATAGTTCTAGATCAGTGGTTTTCAAACAGGTCCTGTCATCACCCCCAGATCTGCACATCTTCCGTGTCTCCCTCATCTATCACACCTGATTCAACTCATCGGCTCATTAGTAGAGACTGCATGATATGAAATGGGTGTGTTTGTATGGGGAGACATACAAAATGTGAGGTTCTAGGGGTGCTTGCAGGACTGGTTTTAAAACCACTGCTCTAGATGATCTGTCTCTCCTTATTTTGTGTAAATGGTTTAAACACCATCATTAAAATTGAGACTGGTTGGAGTCAAAGGGAAAACCTGACATTTAAAGGATGGCATCACACTTCCTAGAAACGATTAGTTATCTTGTAGAAAAGGCCGTTTGACGGCAGTATTTCACTGTTTGGTGTCATTGCAAAATCATTGAGTTTATATACTTCCTGGAGCATTTAGCAACCATATTTACCCCCAAGCTGTTTATTTGCATCACAAGCAAAGTTTGTATGTGTGTTCCAAGATTAATGAAAGCCCCACTCATGCAACATGGACCAACAGGTCCTCGATCTACTAGCTGGCAGATAATTGAGAATGAAGTTATGTTTCGGATTAGAACCCAACAGCAAGTCAAGCAGAAATGTATATAGTGTTAGCATAATTAAAACCAGCGCTTGTCTGAGAGTGGAAATCCTAGCCATTCAAAACTTAAGCCAAATTTCAAGCGTGTCTGGCCACAGTGTGCTCAATTACACTACAGTTAGGTTAGTTTGAATCCAAGCCAAGCCACTGAGAACTTAGTATGACCTGAATGAATATAGCATCTGTACTATATTCTTAATTATTTTGTTTCTTCCTTTTTCTTAAAAAAAAAAAAAAAAAAAAAAAAAAACTAGTGTGAACCAAGGGGCGGGTTGTCAGTATGCAACAAGTTGTGTTATGCCATTGGTGGAGCACCATATCAGATAACGGGATGTGCAATCGGCTTCTTCCTTCAGATCTACCTGCTGGACGTTGCTTTGGTGAGTGAAACTTTGTGATTGATTTTTTTTTACTAACATCTTATTCATATGGATCAATCAACGGATTCATCATACTGTGAATTTTAATTTAAAATGTCTGTTTAACCTTTTTATGGCACTTTCCATGAATGTGCTACACTTGGTGTCTCATTACTTTTTTTGTGTGTGTGTGAAAACCATTCGTTCAACAAGTTATTATATAGCATAAAATTAACATAATATAAGCAGTTCACAACACAGTATTTCACAGCCAATAATTTGGACCTCTGTGTCACTTCAGAGGTCTTGATGATATTGACTGTACACAACAATTGAAATCAACCGATTTCTGTTGAATTGAAGTCACTGAAAAAAATTATAATAATAAACTAATGTAAATGACTAAAGCGCAATATTAAAATGGAAGATGAGTAAATAATCTTATTTTATGAATATTGTTGCTTTGGCTACATTTGGCAAAATGTTTATTTTTATTACCCATAAAATAAATATTTGTAAATATTTAGTGCAACCTCAGATGCCATTTTTGTGAAGAAGAACTTCCTCATATCTTTTCAAAATCTTGTCCTGTTTTGAATTTGTGGAAAATGACTTGGAACTGAAGATCAGATTGACGTGCTGAATGTAGAATCTGATTGCGATCCTCAGAGGGCAGCAGGTTTGTTTACTTGTACTTACCATGTTTTCAAAGTCTTGTCCTGTTTTGAATTTGTGGAGGGTGCCTCGGAACTGTTGATCAGATCGACATGCAGAATGTAGACTCTGATTGCGATCCTCAGAGGCCAGTGGGTTTCTTTACTCCCTCTGCCCACAAAGTCCGAGGTGACAAGTGCAGTCAAAAAGGGGGAATTGTACTGGAAAATGAATGGATATGCAAAGGTCTTTGATGCCATTAACTTTTGGGAGCTACTGTAGTCTTGGCATGCCGATTGGCCAGATTAAACAGTCTGAATAGGATTGTTCTAATAGTCTTCAGTATTTATCATGTAACCACTAACTACGGAAGACAGGTTCCCAGTGTGAGTTCTCTCTCTTTTTTTTTTTTTTCTGTTTAATCCTATAATTAACAGTTATTCCTACAATACACAATGTCAGCATGAAGCACTCGATCTGTGCAACATTTCAGATTCCTCCAGCAGTTTTGCAAGTGTGTTGTACTGGAAGTAAAACAGTTTCAGCGGAGTAACTCATGTATCTAAAGGTCATTGAGCAGGCCCCATGCTCCTCCTGATATCTGTTAAAAGTAGTTGTAGTTTACATGCTGCTTAGTCCTCTACATAGCATAAATATTTGCTAATTTATCGTTAGAAGTCATATCTGCAACTGATATGCTGTGGTTCATATCTCTTCTTTATCACCAATATAAATAAGTAATATGAAGCAGACATTTTTGTTTCAAAAAGTTTACTTTTCTTTCACTTTAATTTTTTTCATGTTGGTATTTCATCTTTTAATTTGAGTTATTTAGTCCATTCTGATGCTGAATAAAAGTTTTTGGGAAATGCTCATCCTGTGATGTGTTTTAGGTAAGATGGTGACATTCTGCTCTTTCTCTTTTCTTGATAGTTGGACCCATTTTATGCCTCCATCATCTTGTTTGTGGGTCGAGCATGGGATGCCATCACAGACCCCACGGTGGGCTTTCTAGTCAGCCGGAGTCCCTGGACCAGATTTGGACGAATGATGCCCTGGTAAGTCTTTCTTCACCTGCAGTTTCACTGGATTTCTCCAATGCTTGAATGTCTAGTAGGGGTGTAAGGGTACGTGTATTTGTACCGGACCATTTCGGTACAGGGCTTTCGGTACGGTGCACGTGTGTACCGAATGACCAAATGCAATATTTTGTGTGCGGAACATGGGTACATTTTCGTGTTTCCACACAAACATATTAACTGGCAGAAGTTTCCGCGTTCAGCGCAAATCCCGCCTGGGAATCTGCAGCTGATTCTGATGTTTTCAAAAGGCATCACGCGAGTGTGAACATTACAACAACTAGGAAAAAAATTATTGTAATTCAAATGCAGCTCCCGTCTGCATTTAAACACACCTTTGCTCTTAATTCCGATCGGTCCAACGCAATAACGAAATCTGAGCAGCTCTAAAAAATGAAACTGTTGATGCTGCACTTTACACTTAAGTGTAAAAAAGTTATATATAAATATGAGCAGGCCTACAAGCTGGGATTGGTAATGCTGCACTGTAATCAGTTATTTATTTATATTCTTCATTATATTTTATTATGTGATATTGGTTTGAGACAGAGTATTTTATTTAGTGTAGAACTTTGCAGCAGTATTTTTTTTTTAATTATATATATATATATATATATATATATATATATATATATATATATATATATATATATATATATATATATATATATATATATATATATATATATATATAAATAAATAATAATAATAATAATATAAATAATAATATTATTATTATTATTATTAGTGTTTTAAAAAAGTGTATAGTAATAAACAACCTGCAGTTTAATGTTTGCCTTTCTTTCCCTTACTGTACCGAAAATGAACCGAACCGTGACTTTAAAACTGAGGTACATACTGAACCGTGATTTTTGCGGACCATTACACCCCTAATGTCTAGTAATCCAGCGCTTTACTGTCTTGAGCCATCTTTCCCATTAAACACTGAACAAGACTCAGAATCGTTCTTGTTTAAGGAGCATGTTGCTTGTAGTAACTGTCTGCTTGATTAGTTTTACAATTCTACCCTCCACTAACTCGGCAGCTTCCTCGATTGCATTTGAAAAGCAGCCCAAATGAATCCCTCTGCTCAGTCACTTGCTTTCTCTCTTGACCCATTTCTCTGTCATTGTGAAATGTCAGGAGTTGTAGTCTTTAAGTGAGAGAGCCAAGTGTATGTGGTCAGAAAATGATCATAAATTAAATAACTAATACTGTATTTAGTTTGACCACCTGGGCTTGGTGACCAGTATTTTTCTGAAGATTCAGCACATAATTTGACTGATGAACAGCTCTTTCCAACAACACCAAACAGAGAGATATTAATTTTGCAACTAGTGCCCCTTCACCCTACGATCACAACAAGGTTATCTGTAGTGACAGTGATGTCCACAGCGATGGAGGACATGATGGAGAAAATGCTTTATAGAATGCTTGTGTGGTTCTCTACACAATGAAGGCTTTTGCGGGACTGATGAAAAAGTCTTATTGGGTTTTGACCCAAATGAAGCAAATAACCAGTTTAACATGTCTTAGCTGGTATTTTCTTAGCCTCAGAAAATAGGCGGTCAGGCTAACATCAAAAGCACTGTACAGGGTTTACCTTCTCCATCTTATTTTCCAAATTATGGTTTGTTTGAAGTATGCTGTGGTGGCTTTTTTAAGTTCTCAGAAATGGGAGGTCACTCGTTGTGTGAATAATTGGGAAACCATTTCGAGGAAGTGATGGGAAGTGGGGAGGGGGTTACATCTGCTCTCTATCTGGACTCGGTGCATGTGAAGGAATCTGGTAGGAAGCTGGTGAGCAAGTTCATGCCCTAATGAGCTCATTTCAGTCACACTGGATCCGAGCAAGAGGGTTGTATCCTCTCAGGACTGTGTGTTTACAAGATCCCTAGTGACGCCCAGATTTGTGCTTTGATGTCACTTGGGAGCGCATGAGACTGTTTTTTTTGGTGTAGTTATGGGTATATGTGGGTTTTCCCTAACTATCCCCATGGGGAATCATATAAACCACAAGCCTGTCTAATAAAATTTTCTTGACTCTTGATCACATGCATTATTAATGCTCACAAGCGAGTTAAGCTATCATAATCCTGAAAGGGAATTCATCGCAAAGGTTAGACACAATTCCAAATGACATGAGCTGAAATACTGGGTAACTGTATAGAAAGTATCAATAGTTGAACGTGAAGTTCTGAAGTGCTAAGAGTGGCTATGATCTTCTGTAATACATGGGATATTTTCTGTCTATAAGCGACTCATGTCATGTGGATTGAATTCAGTGAATGGAATTAATAACACATTTGTCTTGTGCTGCTGGGCTCAGAAGGATGGCACTCCTTTTTTGTGCTGCATGAATTGGGGGTTTGGTTTATGCAATATGCAGCAACTCGAGTGGTCCAACCCACAACACACCACCTCTGTCGTCCAATCAGAGTGAGAGGGAGGCAGACAACATCCACTTCAAAACTATGCCGGCATACTGGGGTTATTTTAGTTCAAATGGCACCCTTGCTGGTAGAGTGAGATATATTTTGAACTGTTAACTAGTTGCACCTTTTTGCTTTTTCTTGCTCTGAAGAATTCAAATTACAAACAGATACAAGAAACAGTTGATAAATCTAAAATGAATGCAGTTTATTTTCATAACAAATGTTTTAATCGATTGAAGAAATGATATTGTACCCTAGTATATTAGTGGGATAAAACATGGTAATGAAATGTAGGTCAAAACGGCTGTCATAAGAGTTTTGTACTTTTTAGTTCCCAGGGTATTCCCCCATCAGTTCAGATGATTTGCATCTTGAAAATGCACTTCAGTTCAGGTGCATTTATTGAAAATGCACTTCAGTAACCTCAGTCCTACCTTCATGTCTTATTAGTTTTGTATCGACAAATGATTTTTTGTTTAGTGCAGACAAGGTCCAATATCTAATCAAAATGATGACTTCTGTAAGTGAAATATTCATTTATAATTGGAGGCTAAAAAATTGTTTTTGCAAAAAATGTATAATGACGGTTGTATCCTGTAGCTCAGTGAAAACATTTGACATGCATATTTGCACATTAGATTCTCTTGAATAACATGACTCTAGTATCAAAATTCACCATAATACCTTTTTAAACTAGAAATGTAACCCAGACAGGTTCATGTGAAATCTGACAAAGTTTTCTGGAAAATAGCTTTAATGATTAAATCATGTGTGGTCCTACTGTGGTCTTATTGTTAGATGAAAGCATTATTGAATTAGCCAAAATATTTAATAAACAAACAGAAAGGGGGTGGAGAGGGGCGCGGAACAAACACTTCTATTCTGGTTAAATTACGGGAATTCTGTGAGCTCTGATGCTGTTAAGGTCTGCTCTAGGGAAAAACTGCCAAGTGAGACTCCACTTTTCCCATAAACTGTCCAGTTCTGTCAAGTGTAACGTAACTGAAATGGTATTTGCTTGTGGTACAGATGCTACAGATTAAAAACAGACCGTGTTCTTGCACTTCAGCATCCTGTTGGCCACACAAGTCACTGAACAGAGACAGGGAGTTCTCTAATCTCTCATCATCAGAAGAGAGGGAACCGTAATGACAGGTTTGGAGTGTGACAAGGTTCAGTGACATAACACCTAGTAAACCTCATCTATATGTTCCTGATCTCCAAGCCATTTATCAGCATGGGGGACCAGAATACCGATCTAGTTATACTTAATTTTTTACCTTTTGTACCTTTCTTCTAATGTCACACATCTTTTCCATGCAGGATTGTGCTGTCTACCCCGTTGGCCGTGCTGAGCTATTTCCTCATCTGGTACGTGCCACCTGTTGACCAAGGCAAGGTTATTTGGTACCTGATTTTCTACTGCTCCTTCCAAACATTACAGACAGTGAGTAACCGTCTTTTTATGACTATAAGTTGTAGCGTGTTTATACTGTAGTTCCTCATAATTTAATTTAACCTTTCGGCATTGAATTTTTCCCCAAAAACAGTGCTTCCACGTACCGTATTCTGCACTTACCATGTTTATCAGCACTGAGCAGAAGGAGAGGGATTCGGCCACAGCCTACCGTGAGTTTCAAAGCACCTCCGGCTAGATATGCCTACTGTAATGAATTTGACAGCTAACTGCTAATCTCTTATCTCAGGGATGACTGTTGAGGTTTTGGGCACGCTCATTGGCACTGCTGTTCAAGGACAGATTGTGGGAATGGCTAGCGCTCCTTGTATCAGCTCCGGTGAGGAGCTGAACTCCACAGGTCTGCTGGTGGCTTCCACCGTCAACATCACTGAGCCTCATGTTTCACTGGAGCATCTGGTAAGGATTTTTTTTTTTTCCTCTTTTAAAGATTGACAAAATGTAAACTCTTGCTATACTGGTGTTAAATGTCTGGTATCATATGGTTCCCACAGAGAAATGCTTACATGATCGCATCTGGTGTCATCTGCTGCATTTATGTCGTCTGTGCTATGGTCTTGTTCCTTGGTGTGAAAGAACAAAAAGGTAAGTTTTACTACTACCATAAAGACACGTTATGTAATTAACATTGCACTTGTGTTTAAATATTTGGGGTCGGAGTCTATTATGCTCACCAATTCTGCATTTATTTGGTCAAAAAGAAAGAAAATGTATTAAAATATAAAATAACTGTTTTCAATTTGAATATATTATTTATTCCTGTGATGCAAAGCTGAATTGTCAGCATCATTACAGTCACATGATCATTCAGAAATCTCTCTAATGTGCTGATTTGATGTAGAAAACAGTTGTGCTGCCTTATATTTTGTGGAAACCGATGCATTACCCTTTTTCCAAGTTTCTTTCAGTTGAATAGAAAGTGCAAAAGAACACTCCATATTTGAAATAGAAATCTTTTGTAACATTTTAAGTGTCTTAACTGTACAGTAACTTTTGAACAGTTTAATTCTTCCTGGCAGAATAAAAGTAATGTTTTTCTTATTAAAAAAAAAAGTATAGCTTCTTCTTTCTTTTCTTTTATTTTTTTTTAAATGTTTTTAAGCAGTTAGCTGTTAGTTCTTCTAATATGCTGGTAAAATTGACAAGATTAACCTTAAAAAAAAAGAAATATAAATGCTGTAATTTTACAGAAATTTTGATGACCAGTGCTGCACATCAGTGATTTTTGTCCATTCCAGTTCTCTCCAAAACAAGTCCCTACATCTGAAAGTGACCAGTAAATAGCAAATCATATCACAGCCATGAACTGTAACTAAAGCCTATTGGCTGTCTTAAAACAGGGAAATGATGCATTTTCTATCTCTCACCCAATCGTTCTGTTTCAGTGAGAAAGAGTGTGTACACTGTAAATCTAATGTGGTTGCTTGCAGATGTAACTATGTATTTCCACACAGCTCGGGTTTCTTTGAGTCCGTAGTTAGCCCACAAGCAGAGCTCAGCTGGCCGCAGGGAAATGCCAGTGAATCAGCTTAGCTGGGTGATTAGCTTTCACAGCACAGAGAGGGCTGTCTAAATGGAGCTCATGGTACAGTAAATGGTGTTCTCTAGAGTGGTTCTCAACGCTTAGAAATGAAAGTGTATGAGTAATTAAACGACACATTTTTGGTGGATTCCTTGTCATGCAAATGCATTTCAGCAGCTAATCAAAATGTATACGGTTGTTACAGCAATTTCCTTTTCACTTAGATTTTTTTCTTTTAATGTAGCACCATTAACTGCCATTTGTTTCCATCATCTCATGTTGCCCCTCTCTTCTCTTTGACAGAGACCTGCAGGGTTAGGACCGGGTCCATGTCATTCTTTCAGGGTATTCGTATGGTGATGGGCCACGGTGCATATGTCAAGCTGGTCATGGGCTTCCTCTTCACCTCTCTGGCTTTTATGGTGAGTTCTTGTGCAAATTATACACATTTCATGTTGAGCCATGGTCACCGCCAGCCGTCTGGGTTGTTTAAGCTGTGATCATCATGGACGAGCACTCTTGCCTTTAGCGATCGCTTTATTTGTTTTGGTAATGTCTCTACTGTGCAGCTTATTATTTCTATAAACATTTCTTGCAGCTTCTGGAAGGAAACTTTGCACTGTTTTGTAGCTACACCCTTGGCTTCAGAAACGACTTCCAAAACATCCTTCTCGTCATTATGGTAAGCAAACTAAATGTCTCTTGTTTGTTTTAAATCATAAATGTATTTTAAATTGACTTTTTGACTACTAAAAGACTGCAAAGACTCTGTATGGTCTGTAAAGGTAGGTGTGGATTCATTATGGAATGATTGACATTTTGACGGGCAGGTGTACAAAAAGAAAGTGTTTAATGGGTACATTACATAATACATTTGCATAATACAAGTTCTATTTGGGCTGATCATGTGAACAGACTAATGTTTCCAGTAATGTATCGCACCTTAGCCAAGCCACAACTCACTGCTTTCCCACCGCATTCCCACGAAATGCTTCAGGATCGCAGAAAAGTTGTCAATCAACAACTTGATTTATTGTTTTAAGGAAGACAAAGTTGTTCATCCAGTTCCAAAGAACAATTAAGTCTTGTTCATGTGTTTTTGTTTTTGAGATTCAGTGTATTCAAATCCTAGATTCCTTTAAGAATACAATAAGTATTATCGTAGACTTGTAAAAAAACTGCTTTTATTTCAGACTACAATAACCCTCGTTCAGGGAGCTATGACGGCAAATGCATGAATAGAATGTTTTCAGGCATTGTGCTAGATAAGATACAAAACATTCCAGTATTGTTGTTGAGAAAGTGTGTTGGGAAGCATTATTATTGGTGGGAACCTGTGTGAACACACAGACTGGTTCAGTTCTTTGACAGAAACCTAATCCAGTATTGTTGTTGGAAAGCTGTTTCGGGAAGCATTATTATTGATGCGAACATGTCTATACACATAGACCGTTTCATTTCTTTCACAGAAACCTAATCTTAGCCAATGCCGTTTGCACGCATTATCAGTCATGATAAGCTTTTTCTGTATTACAAACAGCTGTCTCTATCAGCATTGATCATCAAAAATGTTATCTTCTAAATCATCACCAATTCACCATGTGGCGTGACCAACTTTTAGACAAAAGTGAAAATTATTTTTAAACCTGCACCCTCTTAGTTATCTTTGAGCCAATCCTATTTTAATTTCCTCTATTTCAGCTCTCCGCCACGCTTGCTATCCCATTTTGGCAGTGGTTCCTCACTAAATTTGGCAAGAAGACTGCCGTGTATATTGGGACTACAGTAAGTATTGGCAGCGGCACACAAACCTTCAGTTAATTCCACTAACTGACCAACAGTGGCTGCTTCTGCTCTGTCATCTACTGTAATTGATGCTTTTGATTCCTGTTACTGATGGTTTATATCCTCTTTGCAGTCTGTTGTGCCTTTCCTGGTCTCCGTGGTCTTGTTGCCCAGCAATCTTATTGTGATATACGTCGTGTCCTTTGCAGCTGGAGTCAGCGTTGCAGCGGCCTTCCTCCTGCCATGGTAAGTACCCGAGAAATGCACAAATGTAGGTGCTGTTCCAGATTTGGTGCACTTTATTAATGGAATGTGTTTTGCTGTATGCTCAGGTCTATGCTTCCCGATGTTGTGGATGACTTTAAAATCCAAAATCCTGAATCTCAAGGGCACGAAGCCATCTTCTACTCTTTCTATGTGTTCTTCACCAAGTTTGCGTCTGGAGTTTCCTTGGGGGTCTCAACTCTTAGCCTTGAGTAAGTTTCACAGTCCTGTAAAGTTGGATTACAGTCTGCATGATCCAATAAGCACTGCTTTTTGTTTTACTGTATGAGAATCGTTCTGTCCTCCTGATCTTCAGATATAATGCGATTAGCGCTGGTCTTTTGGGTTTGGAGACGTGACCGTGTAGGATAGTGGTTGAATGTGAAATTCGGTGATTAGTCATGAGGTTGGATTTATCTGGATGAACATGAATCACATTAATCTCTGGTTTCTTCTATTTAAAACAGTTTTGCCGGCTATGTGACAAGAGGTTGCACGCAACCCGCCGAAGTCGATTTAACCTTGAAGATCCTGGTGTCTCCTGCTCCGATAGTCTTGATCATTATTGGGCTGCTGATATTCATCTCGTATCCAATCAATGAAGAGAAGAGACAAGGCAACCGCAAACTACTTAATGAACAACGGTAAAGCCACCTATTGATTTCAACAGTCTTCCAGTCACATGTTTAGCTTAAAGACGTTAAGCCTGCTCAACATTCTTGAAATCTATAAATGAACACTGTACCTTTAAACCTCTAAAGCGGATTAAATGGCATTCTTGTAATTTAAACAAAAAATACAGTTCATACATACATACACACACACACACACACACACACATACACACACACATACACACATATATATATATATATATATATATATATATATAATATTCTAACTGTGTCCTGTGTTACTCTTTTTCAGAGAACATGAGATTGACTCAGAAACAGACTCCACTGAGCTCAATGTGGTTTAAGGGCACCGGAACCCTAGACCGAACATTGTGCCACTTGTGTCACATCAACACAGATGAAACCAAGTGAGCAAATGCTTTGAGCCAACCATGCAGCCTTGTGCACAACCACAAATCAACATGAAACAGACTTTGTCCAGCTCCATTTCAAAGTGCCTTGCCATTTCTGGTTGCAAGTGCTAATGGATGCTAGAAACGTTTCCCTGAGTTGTACAAAACCGAAAGGCTTATTTGTATGTACAAATTTGTGTGTGTGTGTGTGTGTGTGTTGCCAGTGTTTGTGCTGCTCGCTGGTGTAGGGTCTCAAAGCAGTGGCCAAAAAAGCCAGCTTTCGATAAGCACACCTCTAAAGTGCACTAAAAATGATCCGAGACATGTCTACCATAAGATGAAACTTGAAACATTTAGTAACTTTTTTTTTTTTTTTTTTTTTTTTGCCAAAACCAAAAATGCATTAAGATCATGATTGAAAGGTACATTTTGGGAGGGATATCTGTGAAACCGTACACAATGCGAGTAATATTTGTTTATAATTTAATATTTATATAAGCTTTTGTGCATCTTATTGGTTAAGCAATCTTGAGAGACCTGAGAATAGTTTGATTACGTCAGACTTCAGTATTGTGCGCAGAAGGTTATTGTTTATTTCATGTACTTTCCTTCATGTACACCTTCTGGTATTTTGTATTATTATTTTTTTAAACCTATTTCTACTCCCCCTGGGTTTACTCTTTCAGAGGGATGTGTTGAGGGAGAAACGTACAAAATTATTTATTACTTTTTTGTTTTAAATCATATTTTGGTTTGATTGTCTGGTTCTCCCATCTTCCTTAATTTATCTTGTTTAAGGGCCTCCATCACCTACAAAAGGGCATTTGCTGTATGTAGAATAATGTCTATTATGCCATTAATTCCTTTGGAAAAGCCAATCAGTGTATTTACAGATGACACTACTGTTAGTTTGTTCAGTGTCAGTGTCGGTACAGTAATTATCTCAAAAGGGCTTTTATTATTGTATAGTTCTCTGCCTGTAACATCTTTGTCAAATATCTGAATGCCAAGGGTTTCTATACCATCTGTAAGTGTTGTGATATACTGTATGTACATAGACATCTGAAAATATGAAGTCATGTTTTACATTTTCTGTTTGGTGAAATGGAATGGCTTGTAAATAATGTGTAAATGTCTTCTGTTGTGCATATGTACATATGATGCACATTGAAATTTTTTCAGTGCATGTTTAATAGCATTTTATAACACGTGTCAATTTTGTATTGATGCATCTGTAACATTTTTGTCCCCTATTCTCATTAACACTGGTTTTTGGTGATCTGTTACACTTTCCGTATTCTGATATAAAAAAAAAAAAAAGAATACATATATTGAGCAAATTTGTTATACACATTTGTACATAGATGTGTGTGCTTTTTGGTGGGATGGAGTTGTTCTAAGTGCAATTGTGTGTAATTGTTGAAAAGAAATGATGTTACCAAAACACACACATAGCATCTTATACAATAAAATATGAAAACATTTTATACATATAACATTTATATAAAAATATATGTCTGTCTGTCTATATATCTGTTTATTTAGAGAAGGAGAGCTTGCATCCTTTATTTATTTTGGACAATAAGTTTTATTCAAATCGTACGAAATCAAAATTCCTTTTCACTGTGGTTTCCTTCAGTGTACAGAAAATATCAGTATAAGTTTTAAAACACAATATGGACTGCGGTATCTATTCGTTTTCAAAGTGTTCATATAATTCATATATTTGAATTCATATACTTTTGAATTCAAAAAGGAGAGAATGCCTGAAAAAGCTTGCGGTTTCAACACGCTCGGTCTGGGAGCGCCCCCTGGAGGAGACAGACAGCAGCTCACTCGATTACTCTTCCTGCTGTTGAACAGCTGGACCATTGATTGTTCAGAGCTGATGCAACACTATCGTCACAAAACCAAATAGATTATAATAATACACATTTAGTTATATATATATTATTTAACCGTTATATATGCATATTTTTGTAAACTAGTGTATATAAATGTATAAACTAACTTTCATTCATATAAATAAATATTTATGGGGGGCTTTTATTATGAAATACCGGATGAAATCTTTCAACCGGAAGAGCTACACCGGTGAGATTTCATAGGATTTTTTTAATAATATTACTGAACTTTCGCCATCTATTATCACTGACATTTTGTAGAAATAGTTTTACTTGTAACACCGACCCACAGCCTGTGTTGAAGTGTTTCGATCGCTCTTTGAAATGGATAAGACAGGTCATTCTCAGCGGTTCATTCAGAGCAAGGCTGAATAACTAAGTTAATCCTTAACATAACAGTTTTGACATATGGCCACAAATTGAGTTTATCTTAGTTATTTGTCATATACGCCTGTAATTATTACTTAATTCGCACAGTAGCAGCAGACATCATGGGAGATCAGAGGAGTCCTGATGAGAAGCATCAGCTCATCACCAGAAACCTTCAGGTGAGAAAGATATTCCTAAATTTGCCGCAACAGCTAATAAACACATTTAACATCTGAAATATACCTGTTATTGTTTTGTAGATCTCCATGTAAAATTATTTATGTCATTATTTTTGCATGCACCGTCAATGAGGAGTCTGTTCTGTCAGTTTCTGTTAACTGTTTCTGCCTCGGTTGTGTTCTCAGGAGGTTCTTGGTGAAGAGAGATTAAAGGAGATCCTAAAACAGAGGGAACTGAAGGTCTACTGGGGGACAGCAACCACTGGCAAACCCCATGTAGCCTACTTTGTCCCCATGTCAAAGATCGCTGACTTCCTAAAAGCAGGCTGCGAGGTTTGTTTCTGATTTCAAGATATGAACTTATATTCGTACTTGTACATGTTTTAATGATTGAACAGTGGACCGGGGCATTGGTGTGTACAACTATTAATGTTTCTGTTCTGTAGGTGACCATCCTCTTTGCTGATCTCCATGCCTATCTGGACAACATGAAGGCCCCCTGGGAGCTGCTGGAGCTCAGGGTGCAGTATTATGAGCAGGTCATTAAGGCCATGTTGGAGAGCATTGGGGTTCCCCTTGACAAACTCAGATTCGTTAAAGGCACAGACTATCAGCTCAGCAGGTAGCTGCTCTTGTTTATTGAAATGGTGTACCTATGGATTTCAAACAATTACAATGAATGATAATTGACCAAGAGCATGGTTTTTAGGAAGTGTTAGTCATTGTTCTGGGAAACAGATTGTATAAGTTATTTTTATTAGACATTTTACCAGCTGTTTGCAGTTGTTGTTGTTGAAGAAGGCAACTGTTTTGTGTGGTTGATCTATTGTAGAGAGTACACTCTGGATGTTTACCGGCTCTCATCCATGGTCACTGAACACGATGCCAAGAAAGCAGGTGCTGAGGTGGTCAAACAGGTGGAGCATCCTCTTCTGAGTGGCCTGCTGTATCCTGGACTACAGGTGCAGATCTTCTTCTGCTGACATTTTCCTCATATCTGTGGTCTTCTAGAGAGGGTCTGTATGTATTTGTTTTAACTAATAATGTGAACGTTTTCAAAACCTGCTTTTTTTCCCTTATTGGTGCAAATGCCAGTAAACAACCCATTAATATAAGATGCTACTTGTTATGTATTTCTACACTTTCTACAATTTATTTATTTGGAAAGAAATTAGGCCTAATACTTTCATTTAGCAAGGGCACTTTGACTTGATCAAATGTGACAGTAAAGACATTAACATAATTTGTATGCATTATTTTTTTTCTTTTAAACTGAATATTCTTCCACAAAAACTGTTTCCAACATGATGATTATGTGAAATGTTACATGAGCCAATATTTTAAATTAATATATTGCTAGATTACTGTTTTTACTGTATTAAAAAAAAAAAAAACGGTAGTGATTGGTTACTGTGTACTTGTCAGTACTTCTGAATACTTTATTCTCTTTTTTTAAAACTACATTTAATTATAAGTGGATATATTATATTATATTCTAATTTGCTGCTTGTTCCAGACACTGTGACATTGTTTTTTATTTCTATCAGGCACTGGACGAGGAGTACTTAAAAGTAGATGCTCAGTTCGGGGGTGTGGACCAAAGGAAGATCTTCACATTAGCAGAGAAGGTACTTTTTATTTTTACACATTTCTTATTCCATATGACAGTTTTAAACTTAATGTGCAACTATGCAGTACTGTGAAGGAGGCACAATAGATGCTTCTCAAAAATATTTGATTTAATATTTTTTTTTATCTTCTTCTTTTGCTTTAGTTTACCAGTAGGAAATACAAATAAATCTAACTCTATTATTATATTTGTAAAAAGATGTTTCAGTATTTAAAGCTGGTATTTATTTCCTTGTAATCATACACCAAAGCGAAATATATTAATCCGTCTTAAAACAAATCGTTCCTGATGCATCGGATATGTCTGGCAAGTTGGGTTGTGATGGTGAGGAAATGTTTCCAGCAGTTAATTGACATGTAATGACACCGTTAATACTGTTATCAGCGGAAGGTGGGGTTTGTTGGGGTTTCCTACCTTTCCTTTGCTTTTAAATAGCTTATAAATGCCTGTGCCCATTTTAGCATCAATTAGCAATTAGCTTAATTCGGCGTTAGTTGCTTGAATGGACAACAAAATGGCTCACTTATATTAAAAATATAACTTTTATTAAAGGTGCCTTAGAATGCATTGATACAATATTTAAAATTGTTCCACAGAGTGTATATATTATGCTTTATCTCAAGATACCCCACAGATAATTATTTTATAGCTTGTTGAAATTGCCACTTGGTTATGAGCCAAAATGATCTGTTATTTGTGTTTGTCCCCTTAAAGGGTTAGTTCACCCAATAATCAAAATTATGTCATTCATGACTCATCCTCATGTCGTTCCAAACCCCTAAGACCTCCGTTCATCTTCAGAACACAGTTTAAGATATTTAAGATTTAGTCCGAGAGCTCTCAGTCTCTCCATTGAAGCTGTGTGTACGGTACACTGTCCATGTCCAGAAAGGTAAGAAAAACATCATCAAAGTAGTCCATGTGACATCAGAGGGTCCGTTAGAATTTTTTGAAGCATCGAAAATACATTTTGGTCCAAAAATAGCAAAAACTACGACTTTATTCAGCATTGTCTTCTCTTCCTTGTCTGTTGTGAGAGAGAAAAATGTTGTGTTTGCTGGATACATTTAGGTTTTTTTTTTTTTTTTTTTTTTTTTTCACAAATATTTTTTTTTCTCTTTTGTTTTCAGTATCTGCCCTCTCTCGGTTATACCAAACGTATCCACATGATGAACCCAATGGTGCCTGGACTGACGGGGGGCAAGATGAGCTCCTCTGAGGAGGTACTGTAGCATCCACACCTTCAGAGATTTCAAGAAAGCTGTAAGATAAAGCTTAACAGTCACACTGATTCATGTAATCAAAGAATCCTATTGGTTTGACGTGATGGGATAGAGGCTTATGTAATGAGAAGCATTTCTAAACCTGTTGTCCAACAAAAGAGAACATGTTATTACTCTACAAAACCAGTTGAATGTTTGAAATGACCTGCTCTCATGATCTGATGCGACTTCTTATCACAGAATGAGGCAGACAATATATTTTAAACTGTAAAGAGGCCATATCAATTAGCAATGGATTAAAAATATACAGAATTATTATGAAAATACCCAAGATGGCTTGAAGAACATAGATAAACTATACATTGGTGCAGCTGAGTGTTTAATGTCTTCAAGTTTCATCAATTAAAGCATTTCTATCTTTTAATTTATTCACATGAATAGCTGAATGTTTTTTTACTAAATAAGGGGTTTCCTGAAGTGTTATTAGTTCTGTTACTTCTGTGATGCGCACGTGGAGTTTCTCGCCCTTGCCACGTTCAGTATGAATGAAACAATCATTACATCTATTTATAGTCCCTAATAATGAGCAATCCATAAAATCAATACTTCACTCCAAAGAAATTTGAAGTAGACATATGATAATCAATTTTTTTCTACAGTGTAATGAAAGTGTAATGGAGGTTTTTTAAATTACATGATAAATCACAAAAAATAATCTGATGTGCTATTTCATTTAAACTGAACCGAAAACTGTGGTTAAAGGTGTGTGTTACCAAGTTATATTCCAGGTGTCGGGATTAATATTACTCCCATTCATAATTCTCAAACTTTCATATCTGTTACAGGAATCCAAGATTGACTTGCTGGATAAGAACCAAGAGGTGAAGAAGAAGTTAAAGAAAGCCTTCTGTGAGCCTGGAAATGTGGAGAATAATGGAGTTCTGTCCTTTGTTAAACATGTGCTATTCCCTTTGCACTCAGGTGAGCTCAGGCAAATTTGGAAACAAGAACATCTAGTGAAGTGCTTAATGTTGTTGTGTTATGATTTCAGAGTTTATTATTAAAAGGGATCCAAAGTGGGGAGGCGACAAAGTCTACACAGACTATGAGGAAGTGGAGAGGGACTTTGCTGCAGAAGTATTTAAACATTACTTACATTTACTTAATGTACAAATTACATATATTTACCTATATTGAGTTGAGCATCATATGTTGACCCCTCATTGCTAACCTGCAGCAAATCCATCCTGGTGACCTGAAGGCTTCAGTAGAGGTTGCTCTTAACAAATTGTTGGACCCCATCAGGAAGAAGTTTGAGACCCCAGAATTGAAGAAGCTGACAGCATCAGCTTACCCAGAGCCCTCTAAAAACAGTGAGCGAAAATACACAATGCCTAAAACATTTTGGACATGATCATTTACGCTTATGAAGCCATTTAGTAGTGCTTGTTCAAGTTCTAGATTGAGTTTTAGAGAAAGGAGGAACTTGCACATCCATTTACACACAGTTTAAATTGTCATTGCCTCCCAGAAGGAGGAGCGAAGGGCAACCCTAAACAAACCGCAGATGAGGAGGACGTCATCCCATCCAGATTGGACATCAGAGTGGGCAAAGTCATCAGTGTAGAAAAGGTAGAGAAAGCCAACAATACTTGTACAATTAATGTTACTAGTAAGGAGCTGTTTAAATAACTCTGTGTCTTGACCTGTTAGCATCCAGATGCAGACTCGCTATATTTAGAGAGGATTGATGTGGGCGAGGAACAGCCACGGACTGTAGTGAGTGGACTGGTGGCCTACCTCTCTCAGGAGCAGCTTCAGGACCGTCTTGTTGTGTTACTATGCAACCTAAAGCCCCAAAAGATGAGGGGGATTGAATCCCAAGCCATGCTGCTCTGTGCTTCAATGTTAGTAGAACTGATAAACCACATTTCAACTATTCCATTCAATCAGCTAAGTTCTTCTCATAGTTATTTTTTTTTTATGTTTCTAAATGTGATGGCCTTCAGTGAGGAAGAGCCCAGGAAAGTGGAGCCTTTGGATCCACCAGAAGGATCAGCACCAGGAGACCGTGTTTATGTTGAAGGATATGAATCAGGCAAACCAGATGATGAATTGAAACCAAAGAAAAAGGTGTTTGAGAAGTTGCAGGTATGTGAGTTTTATATATCTTTGTTCTTAAAACATTCATATTTGTGTCTCATTCTTGGTAGTATGATGATTTGACTGATCTCTTCAGGTGGATCTGAAGATCTCAGACGAGTGTGTTGCACAATGGAAAGATCAAAATCTGATGACTAAACTTGGACAGATCACCTGCAAAACACTGAAGGGTGGAAATATTTGCTAGATGTCTACAAATTTTTTCTTGAAATCTTCAAAGCTAGAGTTTCCATGACAGCCAGGTATCCCTGTGACATGCACAGTGTCAGGTATTGCTCATCATTGCCATCCAAAACTGTTAACTGACTAATGGAGAAGCAAATGGCTTATAATGACATTATTTAAATTCAACAGTCCCATTCAGCCATATCAACCTGTGAATAATCTAAAAGCACATGATTACTGCTGCAGAATACATATGGTTATTGTCTGTGCTTTACATTGCATGTATTGCCGTCCAGGATGTTTTACACAAAGTACTGCAGTAAATAATGCAATGCTCATTTGTTTGACTGACAAATGAAGACTTTTGCAGGAGCTTATCTGTTATCCTAAAACTCAGGTTCTCCTGTAGTGCCATGTTTGGAAATGGGTAATTGGTTACAATGATCAGTGAATGAAACGATTTAACCATGGTTTAGAGATATTATACACAATAAACTGTTACGGATACATATTTTATGAAGAGTACTTCACAGGAAAAAAACAAACAAACATGAAATTTCATGTAATATAACATTCAGAACTCATCTGATGTTAACCAAATTCACTGAAATTAGCAATGATTTATCACTATTTCTAATATGTCATTATGGATATAATTATGGAAATGTCTCTGAAAGTACATTTACAGCTTGATCTGCTGAAAAGAAATATTGAAATATATGAAACTGACAATAAAAGTTTGGGAGCCTATTTTCAAACTTCACAATATGAACAATTAAATGTAATGCTTGATAGAAGATCATGTAAATTACAATTCACGTATGTATTGTGTTGTACAATATGAAAAAAAGCGGTGTGGTAGCTTTACCAGATAACAGGAAAAGGATTTCCATCCATCAGAAAAAAAATATAATGTGGTTTGGGGGCTTATATATGATATGTTTGTATGGCTGTCAGTGATGTTGAAAAGCACCAAGAATTTAAAAATAGTAAAAAGAAAAGTAAATCTATAAATATATTTAATGCATATTTATTTATTTTTAAACAGTGTAGTAATTCTCTTTACTCCCACCTTGAAGTAAATCGATTTTAAAGAATTTGTGTATGCATACTTTTACATCAATTTTAGAAGAAACAGCAGTAATACTCTTTCCTATTTGCTGGTTTAAAAATAAAGGCAGCATTTAGCTTACAAAGTGCTTTTTTATCTAATGAAAGGTAAATATGTAAATGTTTTGTGTGTATATGTTTCAGCTATGGTCAGCATACTGCAACATTCATAAAGTAACAGATGGTTCTGTACATGTATACATATTTTCTGAAAGCAAATTCTGAAAGTTGACTGCAGTAGCACTAAAACTTTCAAAACTGTTAGTAGAATCAACTTCTTTCATTAAAAGCTAGTAATCAATCTATGTGCTTGGACATATGTGGATATGTCAATAAAATTATAACACAGGTTTTTACGCCAAGCAGTGATTACTACCACTAGTGACCACTAGATGTCAGTTCAATCTTGCAGTCGTTACCTTTTATAAGTCAACAATAACGTAAAAGTGACTTTTCCCAGAGCAGACAAACTTGTGTAGAAAAATACTTGAAAGCTGTAATAAAGCTATTGTATGAAACAGATTGGGAAAAAGCTTTTTTGCATACATTTGAAGGCCATTTCTCTAGGCTAAGGCTTTTAAGTATCCATGGTATTTTTAAGTATCCATGGATCCTTGAACAGGATCCATCTTGGGCTTTCATCACTTGCTTTGTCCTCTTGTATTTGCCATACTGTGACTAAACAGTCCAATCAAAACTCAACTCATGTGTCCTGACTCTTCAACATGCAGTCTCTGTACTTCCTGAAAAATGAATATAATCATCATTTACATAGTTTCATCTTTATTTAATGCACAAACTAGAATAACCCGTGAATGGTTCCTTACTTGCTTGCTTCTGGTTTCCTGATGAGTGTGCTTACTGACCAGCAGGATGCACTTGATCATTTTGCCCATTAACTTCGACTTTCATCATTTGTTTATTTGTCAAGATCCCAGTCTTGTCCAGTGTTACATTATCCGTCCTGTTGGGAGTATTTGTTCCATGCACTGGTTTCTTAGCAACAGGTGGCGGCACCTTAATTGGCTTTTTTGTCCCATTTGTCTTGGCTTGGTTGGAAATCTGTATTATCTCAGCTGCAAGACTTTGTTTGAGGATTGCTTGGACCTCTGGAGAAGTGGGTGTTTCAATGACAACTTTCTTTGTGCTTTTGGAGAAGATAAAGCTGGCTGTAGATGCAGGGGACATATGCAAGTCACAGCCATCTGGTGATTTAGGGGATGGCACAGGTGGACCAGTATCACTAGTTGAGGTTAAGCGTGTGTTAAGCACTGCAGGTACTCCACTAGAGGACATTGCAGCGGTCTTCATACGTATGGCCTCTTGAAGACGCATGGATTGGACTGTGGTTGTAGCAGGAGTTGACTTAGAAGGTGAGTTAGACTTCAAGGTCAAGGATTTGCGAATAGGCTTTTGTGGAGTTGCTTGACTAGTAATACTGTGATCCTCCGTTGTTGTGGACTCAACACTTGGTTTGCTATCATTTTTAGCTTGATCTTCATCTACAATTACAGATCTTAGTCGCACCATCTGAAGTAAGGAAGGTGTGACGAGGGGAATGTTGGCATCCTCCTTTGGAATGGGTGTGCTTTTTTGATGACACAGCAGTTCTTTGCTCCGGTTGTCTTTGTTTATGAGGCACTGGTGTCTTCGGAAGTTAACAGTGGATTGGTCTTCCACTGGAAGAGGAGTTGCAAGTGGCACGTTAGTGTATTCTGCTTCGGTGTCAAGTGATGTTTGCTCTGATGAATCATGTGATGCCATTTCCTCCCCTTGTACAAGTTCATCTGGTAAAAGAGAGGACATTCTCGGAGGGGCTACAGTTGTGTTTTCCATGCCATCTTCGTCCACAGAGAAGTGTGACACGTTGTTACAAGGCTTATCTTGTTGCCTGTCCTCCATATCATTTTGTACAGTTCCTGTTGGCAGAATGGCATGTATTTCGGAATCTTGGTCTGAACTGCTGGCCATATCTGAGGCATTCGATGACCTCAGTTCTATATTGTCAGGCTGTTCACATGATTCGTCATTGCAATTGATAGATATCTCTGAAAGGGGCTCGTGGATAAACGAGGGAGGTGGTGGTGGGAAGTTAAGTTCATCTTGTTCCTCAAATATCAAGTCAGTTGACTCTTCCTCTGGTGGAGGTGGTGGAGGCCAAGTAGACTCCAGGAGAGTCACCTGTTCCTCTGTTTCTTGTTTCTGTTCATCTTCATCAGATGGTGGTATAGATACTGAGAAGCCTAACATCTTTTTAGTTGGTGGTGGTGGAGGGTGGTGTTCTGGAGGTGGAGAAGGAGGAGGAGAAATGCCATTGGCCTCAGGTACTTCTATACCGAGAGTTTGCAATTTTTTGTGATTGAGAATGTCCTTAATGCAGTTTCCTTTGTTCTCCTCACTGGTTTGATCATTCTTTAGGGTGCATGCTGTGTTCACGATTTCAGAATCTGGTTTGACTTCACAGTTTGTTTGTGCCAGCATACTTTGATCAACTTTGATAGTTGGTACCTTCTTTGTAAGGAGTTTTTGGCTTCCTTTTTCCTTTTGATCCTCTACAGTTCTCTGATCTTGTGTATGAATGTTCTGGTTGACCTCCTTGAGGAATTTTGTACTTTCTAGTTCATTTAATTCATTGTGTAATGTTGAGCTTTTGTTTTGCCTCAAATCTGGCGGGTCTACTAGCATTTGTTCAGACACTTGTGGTGACATGGACTCATTTCGTTCTTTTACAGCTTCTTTGTTCTCCAGTTGGGTCCCTGACTGTACTTTTCCTGTTGTCTGTATCTTTGGTAAAGTTTGTTCAGTGATGTGTATTGAATTTGTGTTTTGTTTTTTACCTGTTAATGACCCTTTTTGCTGTTTTTGAAGCTGATGTAACCTATGGTGGTTTGGATCTGGGCCACATAATAGTTCAAGTGTTCGTTTATTGTGAATCCAGGTTTCAGGGGGTGGGGGAGATGGGGCTTTTACCTTGGGTGGAGGGGGAACATTGAACAGTTCCCTAAGGGCAATAGTTGGGTGTGTTGGTGTCACCTTGTTTTTCACTGTTGTAACAGGTGGGGAGCACTTTAATGGCTCTGATGGGGTGGTGTTGGTTTGAATGTCATGATGTGCCGTGTCTGATGTGACTGAAGATAGAGATGTCATTGATGAAGAGACTGAAACCACCGGCGAGGTCTGTACACTTGTTCTCTCAGGCTGTAAAGTCTTTACTCTTCTCTTTCCTGGTGAGGTGGGACTGACCTCTTTAGGGGAATGCGTAGGTGTCCCACTTTGGCTTGAGTATCCACTCGAGGGAGACAAAGTCCTATCGAATTTGTTTTCACCAGATTCTTCTCCAGTCTTCTGTGGGGATGAGTTACCTGACTGGAAGTCTCTTGATGAGTTGAGCACTGAAGAATGGGCAGAACTCTTCTCATTACTGATTGACTGATGGTCTTTTGCACTGCTAAGATCTCTACCAGTTTGCCCATCATTTGGGGACATATGTTTGAGATCTTTTATGTCTACCAGTTCCCTTGATCTCCACTTAAGTTTTTCATGGTGCAAGGAATAGGTTCTCTGAGGTGGTGCTGGGGGTAATTTTGTCTTCATTACAGAGAGATTACGATAGAATGAATGGCTGTTTCTGACATTTACCCCTGCTTCACCGATCTCACTGTGGTCCAGTCTGTGATTTGTACTGTTACTGTTCAAGCTTTTACAACTACTTGAGCTTGTAACATTTATGTCTTTTGGGATTAAATCTGAAATTTCTTTGGTGATGTCGGCATCAAATGTTGGTAGACACTTTGCTTTTGAAGAGATTGTGGAGGAGTTCGAGACAATAGTCTCAGATGATTGTGAATGGCTCCTGCTTGGGCTAGGGGTAGTTGGATCTTGATTTGTGCCACCTCCAGATCGTAAAGAAGCTGGACTAGCTGATGCTAAACTACTCTTGCTAACTGTATTCGTACTGCACTGGCTGTGATCATGATTAATTTCAATTATGTCTATTGCAACAGGCAGAACTGCGTTCGGAATAATCTTAGATAAATAAGTTGCCTGTGGTGAAATGGACATAACGGGACCTTGAGGCTCATGCAGGAAAGAGTAAGTGGTCATCCCTGGCACAGCAAGAGACCTTGGTCTCGTTGCAGGGCACGCTCCTATCCCAAGCTTTCGGTTTAACTCATCTTGGTAGACAGAATGGATGTGGTTTATTAGAAACTCCTCATCTCTTGATGTATGAAAAACTTCAATGTTCTGCAGGTGTACACGAGCTCCTTTTTGATTTACTGAGGGGCGCTCTCCATCAATTGTTGGGAGGGCAACTCTGCCACAGGAATCAACTTCACCATCATGTTCTCCACTTGGACGTTGCTGGAGTGTAGTTCCTCTTGTCATTTCTTCAATAGAAGTAAAACAAATTAATGTTTAAATTTTGTTTATATATATATATATATATATATATATATGACAATAACATAGTTTTACTTGCCCAGTTCTCTTTGTACTTGTTGTGGTATTCCCATTATAGTTGTTCTTCTACTTCCCCTCTTGGTCTTGTCCAGTCGTTTAACTGGGTCCAAGGGCTTAAATGTGGAGCCTAAAGGGAATGATACAACAGAACAGAGATTGAATACCAAGACAAAATATATCATAGAGTTTTCTTCAGTTGTCTTGTTATTCCACAATTAAATCTCAGGTCATACTCAAAGTGATAGGTACACTACATTAAAGGGGGGATGAAATGCTATTTCATGCATACTGAGTTTTTTTACACTGTTAAAGAGTTGGATTCCCATGCTAAACATGGACAAAGTTTCAAAAATTAAGTTGTACGTTTTGTCACTTCCGGTTTGTCACAATTTTCGGAAAGTTTTTTTTCGAGTATGGGTCTGTGTGACGTTAGATAGAGCAGAATTCCCTTATATGGGGCCTAAAGGCACTTCTGCCGGAAGAGCGCGCGCTCCCGTAGAGCAGAGCAAAGACATTCACTGACCAGAGCGAGAAAGCGAAATGTCACAAAAGAAGTGTGTTTTTGGTTGCCAGGGCAAGACAACCCTGCACAGATTACCAAAAAAAAAAAAGAGCATTAAGGGACCAGTGGATGGAGTTTATTTTTACAGAGCATCAACAGAGTTGTGCAAGTGTTTTTGTTCCCTGCATTTCGAAGATGCTTGTTTTACAAACAAGGCCCAGTTTGACGCCGGATTTGCATATCGTTTATTTCTTAAAGATAATGCAGTCCCAACGAAAAAGGGTCACGATCGTGTGTTGGAACCGCATGCGGTGAGTAAAACTGCTTCAGATATCTCTGTGTTGTTAACTTAGCTATCGGCGCGTAAGCACATCAAGTAAACAACATGCGATGTTGGCATCAAACTGCACTTTCCACATGTACACCTTAAAAAAAAAAAAAGACGACATAAAGTGGAACTTAGTCATTTTCCAAAACCGCTAAGCAAATATATACAGTTTCAATACATACTACATAGAGACGTCGTCGCTGATGCTGCTCTTGTTCAAACAATGTAAAACGTATAATAAAACGAAATACTTTTTGGAGTTATGAAGGATGCAGTACTACTCTATAGGTACTCAAGATTAACAGGATATTGAGTGAAAACGAGCATTTCACCCCCCCTTTAACAAAAAAGTTTGAACTGTTTGAATCTGAACTGATATAATTTTGATTGATGTCACATTTTCTCTGAAACTATAACGGAACAGACCATCGCTAGTTTTTATAAAATGTATGATTTTGTCTTTGCATTGCAATACCACTGCCATGTTTTGCTCCAACTGCCCCACTACAGTGTAGATTATAATGGTGGAAAACAAATGTATCATTGAACCTGAAATCACTTTAAAGGGAAAAAACTAAAGAGGCAGTATGTGTCACTAAGCATGTTTTATTTCTATACCTTCTTAAGTCAGCATTGTATACCTTGACGTGTAAGTACTGGACGTAAAGAGACTGCTGAGACAGTTGACACTGAAATGACGGAGTGTCCCGCAGTACTATCAGTCTCAAGTGATTCATCTCTTTCTTTTGAGCTTGTATTTTCCTCTGACTGTGGAGAAATGGAAGCCGTCAGTAAAAAGTGTTCATTAAAGGTTCAAGTTATGCATATATGTTTTCATTTTATAGATTTAGTGTTATGCCTTGATTTTATAGATCCAGTCGAAAGTTCAATACCAGACCTAGGAGATCTGAGATTGGGCAAAACTGCCATTTTAAGGGTTTTGAAAACATTTTAACTTTTCATGTTAGTCTAATTTTATGTTAGATTAAAGCATCATCTGACATACCAAAAAAAAAAAAAAAAGGATTTTTAATACTATAAAAATTCCATATTTTTGGAAATTGCCATGTATATTGAAATATAATCTTAGTAGGATTACCACAGTCTGATCATCCTGAAAGTCCACTCCATTTTTGTTCTCTGCATGTAAGAAAGACTGAGTGAGGTGCATCAGAAAACACAGTTGTACATTAAGCAGTGCATTAAGGTCGTCATAGATCAGTATGTTTTGTGTAAAAAAATATGGGTTTAAGGTGGGAGTAAAGCTCACCCTCCTGCTGTAGTATCTTCAGTCCCTCCTGGGCCTCAGAATGCAGGTCTTCCAGGTACTGTGGCCTGCTTCCCTCTATGAACACATTCTCCTGGTAGTGCTGGGAGGCTGTGTAGTGTACAGTCAGCTTTCCTTGCTCATTCTGCTTTTGGCCTGCTAAAAATAGAGGGAAGGTCAACGTATTGTTATTCATGTAAAAATTGATGCAGTCATTACCCCAAACTTCTCCTAAACATGAAGCAGGAGATTATCAAAGTTATTAAGGAGAATTTAAGGAAAATTGAACCGTTTCTTCCAATCAAATCAAAACAGTGATGCATCAGCAAAGTCAACATCATACAAAATACCCCTTCAAATTTTTTGTAATACTTTAGTTTAGGGAACAATTCTTACTATTAACTAGTTGCTCATTAGCATGCATATTACTAGCATATGGGATGTTTATTTGTACTAATAAAGAACATATTTATGCCTTACTCTGCATGACCATATTTTAGATGCCTTAATCGAAGACATCCTACCTACCCTATAGCCAAACTTAAGAACTACCTTACTATTAATAAGCATATTAATAAGCATAGTTAACAGTTATTTAATAGTGAGAATTGTTCCCCAAACTAAAGTTGACCTCCTTTTTTTATTTCAGGGAAAAATTTGAAACATGACTGATTGAAGATTTCTGCACAACCATTATGTGAATGAGGTGCAGTGAAAGCTCAGACATCTTGCGGTAAAATGCCATGTTCATTCTCTCTCTGTCCAACAGCAACACCTGCTATTGCTGGCTGCTAATTCTAGTCACATTTTGACGGATGATAGTGGCACATGTTGATTGTAGATTTCCAACATAGTAATGGGCTTCACACTCATTCTGTGACCAGGTAATCTCTTCTGATCTTTAATTCCTTAAAATACCAGAGATGGCCTGTCGTTAGACTGAGGCACTCTCAAAGGAACAGGGAGAAGCCTCAAACTACCCCTATCCTATTCCTTACATACCTCCTGGATGCCTTAAACTACTTCCAAAAGTTAATAAGGGTGTTTTAGGACAGGAACTTTCCTTAAAAGAGATCTCCTCAGCCTCTTTGCCATTTATGCAGATTTCTAACTGTTAAATCGGTCAAATTACCTTATAAGTTTCTTAGTCCACCCCATGGGGGGAGTCAGGTGTCCTGGCACTGACTACTGGCATTGTGATACAACAGAGAGTCAAAACACAGTGTAGGCAAGTTTTAAAATTAAAGTAATGCTCTTTGTTAAATACACGGATCTCTTTCATAAAAGAAAAAAAACAAAACATTAACAGTTATATATTTTATACTCCAATATACAGCAAATATTCACCAATTGCTCAGTAGACTTCCATTTCAAGTGGATTTCAGTCAACACATTCATTTTAAAAATGAAATGTTTTTATGAAGCTTAACTTGTATTTAACCTGAAACATTCCTTTAATTTTGTTTATTTTAAGAGTACTGGATGAAGACAACATTTACAAACAATATATCCTAAAGTTATACTTGTAAAATGAAGTTTAGTGTGCATGCTAATGATTTAACTGTATGCGGCTTCTGACCTTGTTACCTCAGGTGTAAACAGTAAAAGTTACATCAAGGTTATGGACTTAAAACCTTATTCTATTTTTACTCTGTAATAATGATCTCTATCTGTTTGGGTGCATTCGTTTTGACACTGTTAACGTCATAATGAGCATTTCATTGCAAAAGTCCCTCAGTTTTGTCAACATTTTAAGCAAAGAGAAGGCACTTGTTACAGATACAGGAAGGTGAACACAGAAAACATATATATATATATATATATATATATATATATATATATATATATATATATATTCACATCGGAGAGACAATATATTGACACTATCTTGAATATGAATAATTGCCTATAAATTCTTGAAACTACTCACCCTTCTTCTTAAATATCGACAACAGAGATTGAATGTTTTTTCTTATGAAGACCACCATATCTGTCTTGAGATGACAGTGCAGGCAGAGATCACTGTAGTTTAAAGATGTCTTTTACTTGAATGATAAGAGATAAAGTCTTTCCTAAGCAGCATCATGACAGACTGTCCACTTCTGTGGCTGCAGACTAACTGATGTCAACTAGCTGTCTCTCATGAAGGATAACCAGGTCAGACACAATGACACTGTGTGCCACCAATCCTGCAGCTGCCCCGATCTTTCCCACCCCTCCTAATTTCTCCTCCCCCTTACCCCGGCTTTTGTCAGCATCTTACAGAGTGCTGTCCCCCAACGCGTTGGCTGTTTTCCTCCATTGTGTTGTACACCAACTGAATTTGAGATTGGCCATGACACTAATCTGCCACCCCTAAACCCCTGCTTGGAAACATGCCTTACTCAGATAAGGGCATATGCTCCATGACCCATAGTAAACATTATGAATAATAAAATAAATATAGACTTCAATCATTTGTTATAAACATATAGGGACTGTGTCTAGAATCAAATACTTAATCTAAATGGTTTACTATTATTGGTGTGTTACATGAGCTATTGCACAAAGAGATGAGCAAGAATAGCAGATGTCAGAAACATTAGCTTCAATTGATTATTTCAGGTTTAGAGTAACATAATTACTACTTGGTATGTTTCATGTACCTCTGCAGGGGTGCAGCAGTGTTTTACCATTAAACCATTTATCAGACGTCCCATGTCTACACTCGCTTCACAGTCACTGGTTTTGGCACTGAATAGAGATTCAAGTGGAGTTGGCTGAGACTTCCAACCGAGATATAAAGGTCACTATTTCGGCTGGCAAACTTCCCATTCTTAGCTTTGAACAGAGATTCACCACATCTGCATGCATAAATCATATCTCTTTAAGATGGTTGAAAGGTGTGCTATTATGTTTCTAATCAGTTGATATAAAAAAAAAAAAAAATTAATCCCATAGATCTTTTTCTTTTTCCAGTCTGTCATTCAAATTGCATCCAGTCTATCAACTGCCTGTTGTCCAACTCCAGAAATCCTATTAATATCTATCAGGGGAGCCAAAAGACACCATCTGGCACATGGTGTGAGATGAGAGTTGATGCATGCCTTTAAACCACCACCAGACCCTTGAGTTTCTTCACACTTTTGTATTCCTAGATGCACAGAAGGCAAATGAAATGTAGGTCATTTTATGCTTACTTACAGAAGCATAACCTGAACACTCAGTTTACTTGGTTATTAACAATTCGGTCCATTAGCAAAGTTAACTTTTATTATTATAAAACAAAATCAAATATTTTTGTTTAGCTTTAATTTTTATTTTATTTTTATTATGTAAATTATTTATTTTTATTTAATCTTTATTTTATATATATATATATATATATATATATATATATATATATATATAATAATATATCTACAGGCGTGTTTGATGCAACTCACCAATAAACATATAAATAGTTTTTCGACTGCAGCTGGATAAAGGAACATTTTTAGTTCAGAAGTTGTTGCTCTGATTTTCCCATAAAGTCAACTTGTTCTCACAACCCAGAACTATTCTCAACGTTCTCTCAGATCACTGTCCTCATTTAAATCAAACGTTTTTGTGTCTATGTGACTTTGTGTGTACATATATACAATAGATGCACATGCATATTGTATAGTTTGTAGGTGTGAGAACAATGCAAATTTGAAAATTACAATATCCCTTAAATATTTCTATCCTACACCCACTGAGACTATGTGCTAATACAGTTACTTATAAACGAGGGATAATTTTGTCCCGGGGCTTTCAACATCACCAATAAACACCAATAGAAGGTTTATGTACCTTACAGTTGTTTGAGCTTAGTTCTCCACATTTTTCAGTGACTGCATTTGGGAATGATCACAGGTAAGCTTCAAACAAACAATGCATGTTAGTCATTTGAAATCTTCCATAAAAGTTGTATAAATGTTTAGACACGATCATTCTTTGTTACTGTTATACAACTACAGCATTAGTTTGACCTTTGCCAACAAGTGTGTCAATTGTTGAATTATATGTATTTTTTATATGCAACCCCTGCTTTAGTTGGTTAAGTGTGACTAACAGAGTCCTGCCCTGGATATCAGACCCAAATCTCCCGTTCTGACAATGGGTTTCTCTGATAAAACTGCCTCTGTGTTGTTTTCAAGGAATCTGACCAAACGACTGGAGGAGATGATACTGATGTAAGGGCGTCTTTTCAGTGTCTCAGGAGATGATGAGGCATTTTTCCTCGGCTCTGCTCCCCTCCCCTCCCCTCCTCATCATCTGGTTAATTTTAGAGCACCCTGCAGTGCACCACCTCAAGTCATTAGTGCCAGGAAGCAAAAGACAAGTTTATTTTCTCGTCTGTGTTGGAGTTCTGCATCTATCAGTGTTTACAAGTCCCTTGAAGCATCTATAAATCTTCTAAAAAAAAACACTATGCAAAGTAATCCCTGCCTGAAAGCTCCATCAATACTTACTAATAATAGCATGAGGGTTGAGAAGCTTGCAGGGTTTATTATGCAGCTGTTATGATGTTTTAGGATCGCTCTCATTCTTCCAGACACTCAGTCTTCCGTACTAAATTTACAATGGCCACAGAAATGGTGGCACATAAAGTTTGCTTAAAAGGTATAACTACGGCACTGCAATAGATCCCAAAATAGCAAATCAAGTGACTTTTGTTTTAAAGAAACGCAGCACAAGAACACCTTTCGAACAAAGCATTTAATAAAAAAAGATCAGGATTCCATGATTTTTTAAAAATCTGGCTCAAAATCCCCACCCAAGCCTCTCATATACAAACTGATGCATGGGTTATTAGTGTAGTGGCAAATTAATAGGTTTATATATTCCTAATAAGATATGGAATATTTGATTTCAGAAAATCTATTTAGTGTATATTGCTCTCATCCCAAACATCAGTCTAATTTTCATAACTCAATATTTACAGCTTTTCTAATGTAGTAAACTTGCTTCGAAGCTCACCCGGTACACAATGAACATGCAATATAGAGTAGCAGGTATGAGTCCCATGAAACACGCCACAACACTCGCTCAAAGACTTGGAGAAGTGATCTAAAATGGTACGGTTGGTTCAGCAAACCTGCTTTTGTTAGCACTATCAGTTAGATATAGGGTAGGGCTTAGTGATGACGGTACCTTATTTTCAAACACGATAAAGCTTTAATGTTTTATCAAGAAGCAACATGACCATTTTGAAGAAATGTCACCACAGGCACATTTTTCCAGTAACCTGGGTTCATTAATATACAAGAAGATGGATTCATTTACTTTGTTTATAGAAGACGTAAATATTCTTTTCAAACAGATACTATAACTATCTGTGTGAATGGTGGTTTAAGGCACCCTACGGTGACTAAATGTTGAGGTAAAATTAGGCCATGCAAATAAAAGCACCTTCTGTTTCTGTTTATTGCATAAAAGCAATAACAGCGTTTATGTGTGTATTTTGCTCATGCTCCTGTTATTTATATTCACTGGATCTCAATCTGGCCACTATTCTGTCTCTTTATGAGGTGTATTATAATGAATTATATAAAATTAAATATTGTGTTGGGAGGGTTGTTGAATCACCAGATTAAATCAAAATACAAGTCCAAGTCTGTAACCTTTGAATCAATCTTTATGGAAGTGCAATATATTTAAAATCTTTCTTCATTAACCATAAACATAAACACAGACCATTTACATATCCTTATTCTTATCCATCTAACTTTTTTGACTTGGCATGGCCTTTAACCTATTTGCTTATAAAGACTGTTTTTTTTTTAATGGTGGGAGACTTTTTATCAGTTTTCAGTGTTTGTTAGTAGAGTGTGACCCTGAGCAAAGGCTTTCTCTCTCTTTATCACATCTGATCATTCACTAGTGAAAACATCTCCAGGCAACATGCCGTTTTGACCAAAACAATGTCAATTCCATTGTCACGATAAATACAGGGCAGGATTATACTGCACACATCATTGTGAGGCTGAATCTGAGTCTTTCATATAATTTATTTTTATTCATTCAGAAGTTCAGAAAACATTCTCTCAACATGATTTTTATGAAGTGATTTCAATATCCCTGCCAGGGATTTAATCTAGGATCTAGGAGTTGGGAATGCTATGCAATGCTGTCTGTGGTCAAAACTTCCAAGCGTTTCCAAGAAAGGCAAAGAAAGAGACAGAAAGTAACCAAAAACATGTAAACATTATAGTGAATATCCTTCCACTGTGGTTAAATCAAATGCATGCTGAATGCAAAAACTCTGAGAGGGATTTGAGTTCAGTGGTATTTTTATTCTTTAACACCACAGAAGGCTGTTGTGGACCGTGAGGAGAGCTATCCAAGCCTCAACGCTCAAGCTCTGTGAGCTACTCATATTCACATAAACATAACAGTCTGTGTGCCCTCTGATTTTCAATGCATTTAAATGTTTTGATGCTTTTATTGTGGCCTGAAAAGTAGCTAGAAGTTGCATTGCTATTTTTGAACAAAAAATTAACAGCTCACAGTGAAAGTAGATCCTCATGCCATCTATGCACATTATATATTCTGAAAATCCACATTCTTTACATACTGAAAAACAGGATGCATGACCTGTGCATGGCTCTGTGGGTGAAACACGCTTCTTTCCATGATATAATGATTACATTAATTAAATTGAGCTCAAAGCACAATAAGCAGTTTCTTTCAAACCTTACTGTCATGTTTTTTGCCCAAGGGGAAGCGTCTTGCAACAACTAAAAAACATTCATTGCTAATAGTTTGGTAACTAAAAACACAATTATTTTGTCTGCTATCACTAGGCCTGTAGGGTTTTTAACAAAACATGTATTATTTCCTTTCTGTGAACAGTTGTGTTAGATATTGGAGCTGAACAGGTTCTTACCCAAGGCTTTATAACCATCATTTAACCTTTGACCCCACTGACAGAAAACAGACCAACTTGTCACATCTTGCTGAAATTATATTTCAAAATGAAACACTGCATGAGTGCACAATCATTTCTAAGTTTGTTTTGTTTTGATTTTTTTTTTTTTTTTTAGTTTGCTTAGAAACGTAATGGTACACCTCCCATTAACAAACTGCTGCCTGTATATGAGATATAAATACTGAGTAAACATTTTAAATTCCGTCATCATTTATTCACCCTTAAGTTGTTCTAAACCTGTATGGGTTTTTCTTCTGTTGAATACAAAAGAAGCTATTTTTTTAACACTTTACAATAAGGTTCATTAGTTGATATTAGTTAACTACTTTAGTGAACTAAGATTGAACAATACTTCTACAGCATTTATTAATCTTGTTTACCAATGCATTATTAAACTCAGAAGCTGTGCTTGTTAACATTAGTTAATGAACTGTGAATTAACATGAACTAACAATGAATGGTTTTCAGCTACAGAAATGTGGCTGTTTGGTAACACTTAATATTAAGGTCCAATCATCCCTACTAACTAGTTGCATCAATGCACATCAAACTGCATTATTGTTAAGTTCCATCGAATGAAACTCCATCTAAACATTTGGCCATTAAATTTGTCAGCAATTTGATTAACATCCTTTTTTAAGTTATAGGACAATGGAAAGCTGTCAGGAAATGGAAAAATACTATGTATGTGCTTCCAGCTAGTTGATAAGTTTGGACATTTCTTTGGTATTATTCTAATGTGAGATTGATATGGGGGATGTGTGCTATATTACCTCACTAAATTCTGTGAAAATGTTATCAGCATTCCATTTGTCAGTTACCATCCTTTCCTAAAACAAGGCAAACCCTGTTCAATACGACCACATAAAGACACTTTCACTATTGATTTTAAGAAATGACTGCAAACAATGGCAATGGTGGCTTGTAATCAACTGACACAGTCCATGCAGTTTTCCCTGTCAGGTGCTACCGAGCTAAATTTGTCACAAGAAGCAGAAGCTGTAAGTGAGTTGCTCATGTCTTGAGCTGTCTAATTTGTTAGACAGAATGACAGGCAAAGATGCCACCTGGATTACTGCTGTGACATAAATACGGCTGACTTTGACAACCCGAAGAAGACCATCATCAGCAGCATTTTAGTGAACTGAAGTTGAAGATCATCACAATTCAGCACGGACACTAAATCACATCACATATTGACTTCATTAGGGAAATTAGGAAGTAAGTATAGAGTATCTGGAGTCTGTCATATGGTATATATGCTCTGAACTAACATCAGTCTTGTGACTCAGTGACATTACATAAACTTGAGCCTATACAGAGCTGTTAATTTTTGATTGAGCAGAATTTGATTTAAGAGCAGTTACAAATCAAAAACAGCTCCCTTATTGGTGTGTGTGTGTGTGTGTGTGTTACTTTAACAAGCTAATAACACAAAGAGCAGTTCTGTGTATGCTAATGGACATGGTGTGATTCTGATACAGAACAGACAGAGGTTTTCTGAAAACAGACACTACATGTTGTTACGTTAGTACTGAGAGTTAAATGCCAAATCTGTGTTTGTTGTTAAACAGCAAATAAATAAAAAAAATCATAATAAATAAATAAATTCCACCATGCAACGAGTTCGGGATAGTTCACCACAAATTGTTATCATATTCATCATGTTTTTCTCTAAACCTGTACGACATTCTCTCTTTATCAGAACACAAAATTAAAAGGTTTTTGCAGAGTTTGTTAGCTGCTTAATGCAAAGCTGGCCTGTTGTAAATGGTCACAAAACATAATTTCACTGTATGGAAATTAACAGCAAAAAACATCTTCAAAATACATATTCTTTTGTGTTCCATGGAGGAAAGAAATCAAACACATTTGAAACAACATGAGCATGAAACTTCATTTTTTTGGTTAACCATCAGACGACTGTTAGCTGAATTCAACCCTAACCCTAGTTACAGTAGTTACTATAATTACTATGAGTGGAGGAGACAGCCATCCAGAAAGGTATTTGCAAAATGCAGTAAACGTAGTTTTAACTAATGCTGCTTGGACAACAGAGGCTTCTGAATTGATAGGCTACAGAAATCTCCCATACTGCTTTAATAATTTTATCTTAGCATGCATTAGGATAAACACATCACATGTACTTTACTGCAGTCTCACTGTAACACACATGCTCTCCTCTGACACATATACAGAAGCCACTGTACTGCTATCATTGAAACACTATCCAGTCAATACAAGCTGCCTTCTATAGCCTTGAGAATTCATTGCAGAAATATGCAGTGTCAAGCCTGGTGATATGCCTGCTTAATTATAGTTTGTCTGCAGGATATGTGAATATTTCATACAATTTCATTAAAACCTTAATGCTGCACAAAAGAAGAAAAATAGCACCTGCCCTCAGTGTGTTAGGATAAAGCAGCAGTGCATTATCAAGTGTGCTTTCTTACACAGAGTGAATGCTAATTCAGCACAACTTCAGCATAATGACCTACTTCATTAACAGAACTAGCATCAAAGCACTCTCAAGGCTGAAGACAGTGTCGTCGCATCAAGTGAAAAACTGTGATTCATCACAATTTGTGGACTCAAATCAGTGTTTGACAAAGATGAAGTTGGGTCACAATCTATAGGCTATTACAACACTCCTATTACTATGCATTTAATTGGGGGCCAGTGTTTTGGACTTTGGGCAAAAACAGGTGAAACATCGGCTCGGAATATATTTTTGTGTTCTGCAGAAAATTTTTCAGTGAACTGTCCCATTATATGCAAATTTTTCGGTGTTGTAGAACTTCATTTTATCCAAGCTCCCATATTTGTATGATATTTGTTGGTTGAAAAGTGTAAAAGATGGCTTTAGTGTTGTCTCTTTGCCTGTAATATAGTAAATCAATTTATCTATTATGGAGGAAATGAATGAACCAGGCACTATTACATTCAGTCACAATGGCTTTACATTGGGCCCTTTTCTATTTCTCCTAGTGCTACTGTACCTTCTAGATGAGGGCAATAGAAACAAAACTCCAGTTAAAACACATTTCTGAATGATATGAAATAACTATCTTAGTTCAGAAAACAGATTGACATTGGCAGGGATTCTTGAAACAACATTTGGCGGGTTCTTTCAGTTGCAACTCCAAATAATAAAGGGAACTGAGGAACCCTTGCCAGTCTGAGAACAAATCCAATCCTGAGGTCTTTTAACATTTAAACTGTTACCTATGTCTATTTGGAGTATGAGAGGATTTCCCTCCGCTGACACAGACTATCCTGCTGTTCTATAACTCTCATTGGACTGTGCTTGATTGAAGCACTTTTAACTGAAACTTCAAAGGGCGAAGGATGTGCACACACCTACGCCAGTCACAGAATTTAAAGGGATTAGTTGAGTGCTGCTCATGGGATAATAAAAAATGTAATACCTCGCCCACTTCAGTCTGTTGGTATGGAATTATTCATTACTACATCCGAGTGGCTTCTCACCGTGTTTTGTCTTTAACAGTTGCAAAGTTTGAACACCGAATAGTACAAATCTGCTGGGATTATTCAAGTCGAGTCAATTATGACAGACTTTTCATTTTGGGTGACTTATCTCTTTATTGTGATTCAGTATAGTAGTCCAGATATTTTAACGAATGGGCTGCTTTGTTATGCTGTTGGTAAGTTTTAATACATTAGCAATTTTCAATATTTTGTTATATTTTGTCTGATCTTGTTCAAATGTAACTGGGAGATAGAAGTCAAGCAGCACTTAATGTGGGTTGTATTTTTTTAGGAACTTTTAGCTTTATTTAAATTGTTACTATCCACTGCTGCTATAAATTCAATTGTAGGTTTCAGGAAATAAAGACAGTCACACAAAATCTTATGTCTATTGTGTAAGCATCGCAAGTTATTTCAGGAGTATGACACAAACTCTTTTCAAACTTGTTTTGACTGCTAAAATGAAATTAAAAATGAGACTGGGTCCTGATGAGCATTCAGTTTGGACCACACACAGAGTTTCTGCAGAATAACAGGCTATAACAGCACTGCCAGAGTAAGAGGATTTCCCAAACAAAAGCACACCCGCTCTTCCTTTATTCTTCAGCTGTACTTCTGCTTTCTTCCCTCTCTAGAGTTTCCTGAAGGTCAGCTTTTTTTTGTATTGTTCAGAAGATATGATGTGATATTTCTGATGTGAAAGGGACATTGTGACATTTGATCATAAACAAGGACACAAACTCTCACATCAACGTTTCTCACCCTCATCTGCATAAAAAGCACATAGATGTCATGCATATTAAAAGTGAAGTCTGTCATTTCAGTGTTCATTTTAACCCACGAGTGGCATATGTCATTTATTTATTTGAAGTGTTCATATCGAAAATCATGGTTTCAAGTTTTAAACCTGTTTTGTTAAGTTTGTCTAAAAGCAAATGACACTCATCAAATGTGTTTAAATAGTATTTTCGCTCGACACCAGAGTACTGATATGCAGAACACATACTGACTGGCTTTACTGACTGATTAAATTATTCTGGGGTTTGTATGTACTGTAATTATGATGAAAATATGATGCATCTTTTAAAAAGATGTCACAGTAAACATTTAAGGACCACAGAAGTCTTTATTAATACTAAATTAAACTGATTAACAAAATGTTTTAGTTTTTTCTTAAGAAAGAAGAATCTTTTCTTTAGAATCATAATCATAATTTAGCTTTCATCAATTTAGCTTTTGTTTATGGTGAAATTAAGTGGTAATAAGCCATCTAAAGAAAAAAAAAGAACATCTAAAGAAAATATACTGCATTGTATGAACCTATGCAGAATGTTCTGTAAAGATTCCCTGCTGGATTTATATGAAACAACGATACATCGACTCTAGTTGAACATTCATCATAGATGCATAAATATTTGTTGAGCAAACTAATGCAATGTGTGTTGTCTTCTCTAAGATGCCTGACAAATCTCTACAAAACATGTTCCACCGTAGCAGCACTGACAGGTGTATTATCAGGAGAAAGGTCAATAGCTCAGCCTTTCTTTCAGTTCCTGCTTCCTGCAGCAGTCTGCTGACCCTCCCCCAATGTCACTTGAACTGTAGCCTTGTTCACTGGGATGTGCGATATGTCAGAGTTATGTCCAGTGTTAATCATCGTTCACGTGACCCTGAAGAGAGATCTAACATACCGTGAGCCATGATTCTCCAGTGCACGATTCCTGCAGCTCAGGCACTGATGAAGTGAGGAGAACACATTCTCCTTTATCCAACGTCCATCTATCAATCTCTAACATCACTTATGTCTCAAGGACCTTGAGCATCTTTGGTTGAATAGTTTCCTGCACACAAGGTGGAGCTCAGCTAAAAGAACACTTATTTTGCTGTAAATATGTAAACCGCTATAGACCGTTGGACACACGTATGCAGCACTGCTGCCACAGGGGCCGACCCCTCTGTTGTGTATTCTGCCCAGTCACGTGTGAGAAGAGAGACTGGTATGCTGGAATGCATTCAGATTCAGCTCTTCTGAATAAACAGCTCGATGAATGAGTAAAGCTATGCATGAAGACAATCCAAGGAAGAGTCAACAGTCGCTCAATGCTGTATTATAGCGTTCAAACCTTTGCTCCACAGTCAGTGCTCATTTTTACACGGTTTCATCGATTTTGTGCGTAGGTTTGGTCTTGGCAAACTAAATCTGCTGCTACACTGTTTGCTACAGTTCTGCTAAAAGAAAATGAAAGGAAACATGCTGCTGCTGCTACAAAAAGGAAGATCCCCCTTTGCAGATCTAGGCAGGTGGTGCTGGGGAGGTGGTGGGCTAAAATGAGGACATGCACAGAATGTGTATATATGTGAACAGTAATGAGTATGTTAATCCCATTGGTTGGGAATATTAAACTGAATGAATCAATCAGTTTTACTTATTATACCATTAAATACCATTAAATGCACCCCCAAATTTTTATATTTATTGCTTAATCATACTGAAAAGCCTTGATGTAAACACCTATGCAATTAGCTGATTAACTACCATAGTATGATGCGTTGCTGGAGAAACTATCCAACTAACCTTGATTGTTTCCCCAATCCATAGTAACATGGCCACACCTCTGTCATTCTTAGATCTTACGGGGCTCCCTCACACACTAATAACTTACACATTAACTCTTCGAAAACTGTTGACACACTAACATATGTAGATTAAAATGGATATTTAAATGGAATGAACGATACAGAATATGCATGATCTATTAATTTCATGTCATGCTAACAAGAAACTATGATTCCAACCACAGTCAAGTGTGTATGCTCCATGTAAGCTTCCAATTCTGCTTGTGAATGTTCATTTAAACTATGGTTTTGGGAAACACTGAACCAAGTATGTTGGTAACAATGCTATTTGTGACCAGAGTTTGCTAATGAAGCTTTTGGGAAACACACTGCTAATTGAGCTTAGTCTGAATTAATTCAGATTGGGTTGGAAGAGGTCTGAAATAATTTGATCAACAGAAAAAAAGAAACAAAGAAAAATAAAAACATCTATACGCTTGAATCTGACTACTTTTTCACTTGGATTGAAAAATACCTTGCACACTGATGAACTAGTCAGTAAAGGAGATTGAGTATTTACAGAATAACCCTTATTTTTTAATGAAAGAACAGACTAATTTTCGACTTGAATATGCAAGGCTTCCAGTGTTATACCTGTACAAAATCTATCCACTATGCCCGCTGTGGGCAATTGATGTTGAAAAGACATCAGTTTGACATCAAAACTGATGTTAAAAACAGGTCAAATCAAATTGAAGTCAAAATGACTTTTGATTTGATGTAAATTGAATGTCAAACATATTGGCCTAGATATATATTAAACCAATTTCAGTGTAGGATTAAAATCCAATTTTCCCCCAATTACCACTGGAAGAAATTGCATCTAAACTGAATTTAAAATGATGTTACAGCATCTTGATCAAGTCTTGACTAATATTTGACGTCAAATTGATATCAAGGTGCCTGCTGAGCTATAGTATAATCATGAACACACTGGTTAGTAGCACCAATATTTTTTACCATTTACTGCTCTTTGTTATTCTTCTAGTTATTATAGCGTCTAATTAATATGATGTCTCAAGTGTTTAAAGCTTTCTTCCATGCTGCAAAATAGAATGGTGGATTTGTTTTCATTAAAATTATCTAGTTCATTTCCATAATGCACAATATCTTTTTATTGTACTTGTTGTCTTTATTATCATTGAAATGATAAAAAAACAACAACAACAAAAAACGCTTTCATCCTCTAGGAAAATATTATATATATTTTTTTCTTTATGTTTAGAAAGGAGACGTCTTAGTATTTGGACATAATGCGCCATGCATGCACAAATGAAATTACTGCTAATAGGCAAATTTCCTCTTCCCATTTTCTCTACAGTGATATTTTGCTGTAGGAGTCTTTGTGTCGCATGAAAGGTGAGGTGCCTTACAAAGCAAGTAAGATTAGTGAAATCCACTTGAGGATAGGCATCTTATTTTTTATTACGACATAACCAAGACAAAGATGAAAGGGGTGTGTTCGACAGGAGATTTGTTCATCTCTGAAAACATCAGCTCTTTTTGGCGTACACTTTTGATTTTTTTTTATTTTCCGTCCAGTGTCTCAGCACTGACATTCCCCTGTGCTTTTAAATGACAGAGAACTGACTGTCTCAAAGCAACGCAAACATACAAAGCTTGAAGTCACAGAAGCTTGCAGATACAGCAATACCATTATTGCACATTAATACCAAACATTTCGTCAAATACCTCCTCTGTAGTGCGCAATGGAAAATAAGAGGTTGCACAAAACAGAGAGTCTGGACGCTTAATAACAGAACCGTGATTGCAGGGAATTTGAGGATAACAAGCCGTAAATGATAGATTTTTGATGGGTATACAGCATTTTCCGGTTCAATCCCACTCCCAAATCTTCCCAGCCATTGAAACAACTCACTGGAACACAGGAAGAGACACCTAGATCTCTCAGATCTCTCAGGATTCCGGATTCCCACATTAACAGAAATCCATCAAAAACTGTTGGACACGTGTAGGCATTAGAAATGACAGATTATTATTATTATTATTATTATTTATTACATCTCTGATCATTTCAGCCACTGTCTCAAATACTGTCATAGTCTTTGACATGATTTCAAGTAATGCAGAATGGTTTCAGTTTCAGTTTTAGTTAATGATAATAACCCTGATTCAAAATGAAGACTATGAAATACTTTTAAGTACCATGTATTTTATTCAGCACTATGGTATATCTCAAAGTACCATGCTATTACCATCTGATAACATGATGCCATCACAGTACTTTTTGTCCATATCACATTTGAAATCAATCAACACCCAATCTCAAATCAGCACACTTATCAATCTAAATCTAAAGAAGTAAAGCACGGCCAGACAACTTATTCTGAGTATCTAAGCTGGGCAATACAAAACACTTTATGAATTGCAAAATGCAGCATTTTCATCTTTTCCTACCTGTTTTATATTTATCCACATGTCTAAAGTGCCAGATGGACTTTACTTTGTTAGTGCGGTGACTGCTGGTAATGTTAGCCTGGGTTTTCTTCTTGCTGTTAGAGTTCCCCATTGCATTGATCTCAGGGCCCAAAGGCACTAGACTCCTCAAATCCACCGGACTGTCACATATGGACCCTTGCTTCACCGCTCTCTCTCTTCCTCCTCCCAATGCCTGTATACTCCTGTTCCCGTTCAGCACTCCAGCTGCTGCAGCAGGGACAGAGATGTCCCGGTCTCTGCTGTGTGTGTGTGTGTGTGTGTGTAAGACCCTCCCTCATCGCCTCGCCTCTGTTGTTCAGACCGCACCGCTCTCAGAGATGATCAGTCACAGCTCACTCCAGCCACTTGGAATGTGAGGAAGGAGGGATACGTGCTTGCTTCAGCCACTCACACACACACAAACACACATTAAAGCACTCACACTTGTTTAATGGATGCAGTTTAACTATCAGGATTCACATATTTGAATATATACTGTATTGTTACCCACTTTTTATGCTTTATAGATCTCCCTTTAGGCAGTTCATACCTCTGTTTGCATGAATTCCTGCTTTTTTTCCCTTTGCCTTTATCCACTGAATCCCAATGACAAGGTTTCCTAAACCATAGTTGGGTGAATTTTATAAAAGCTGTTAAGAATTGTCCAAAGAAATACTGGAAAATGAAGCTTATTTGCATGCCCTCAGTAGCCTTAGCCTAAAGACAAAATGCGACGGTTAAATTTTTAATGTTTTTTTTTATTTTTTATTTTATTATTACTATGTTATATGAATTAAATTGCTTTTTTTTATTTCACTGATGTACTGACAGTTTGGAGAGAACGTGCTTAGCTGTCGACATATTGTAATTCTCCTAAAATAAACATAAAATTCTCCATAAAAAAATGAAATAAATTTTGTTTATATATTTAAAACATTTTTTTTATTATTGTGTGTGTAAAAACTTGACCGGGATAATAGTCATGACTTTTTACATCTTATATTCCACATACAGTATGAGGAAACATAGATGATATCTCTTGATATATTACAGCTGTAGGCATGTAATTCAATCTCTACACCAGACATAAACAACTTCAACTGCTGCACAGTGCAAGCCTCAAACCTCATCCCATCTCAACCACGGATATAGCAAGAACCCTGCATATTTTACCCACTATTCTTTTTTCCACCAGCATCTCTTTCTTTGTCCTATTTCTGGAGCAGTCCTCTTGTGTCTCACTCTTCTTGTGTTTCCAAGTTTCTCTCCCCCAGCTTACTGGCTTTCACGCTGTCTTTTACTGTTTCTCTCTATCAGGTAACCTAATATTTCATTTGACTCTGATCTATACCGAGAAGTGCATTGATGGCAGGATACAGCCTGTTTCAGCTGCTCTAACTGTACCTTTCAAATAAACATACATTGAAGGAAATGTGCAATCAACATATGATGTATAAACTGCTATTCCTATTTTTTACGAATAGCAATTAAATGAATTACATATTTACAATTAATTTACAAAAACAGTATCCCTTTGTTATACTGTACATGTACATGTATATATATATATATATATATATATATATATATATATATATATATATATATATATATATAAAGTCAGGCTTATTATAGTTAAATAAATAAATACATAAATAAAACTTTAACTGAATATAATCAAATATTTTTTTATTTATTCAGTTAGTCGTGAAGGCACCATTTCTTTTCATTTAGCTTTACTTGATGTACTAAAATAACTAAATCTAAATATGAAATGAAAATGTATTAAAAATATATTTTAAAAAATACTAATAATAATAAAAGCAAAAACACAACTAAGCTTCTAAAAAATTTAACTTAAAATAAAAACAGAAAGTATTAAAAATAAAGAAAAATATTAAGAACAATATAATCACAATATGATGCCAAAATAACACTGCTGGGAGATGCTGAATATACAGAATATAAATATGGATTTGGTGGCTTTAAGACAGTGTCATGTTGATTTTCCTGTTAATTAAAGTGATTACAGTTAACAGTCTTTATGCACACTTTAATATATATATATATATATATATATATATATATATATATATATATATATATATATATATATATATATATATATATATATATATATATATATTATGATGTAACCCTTTATGTTTAAATGCTAAATATTTAGTATTTGTGTGTGACACAGCTGTAACTAAAACTTTAGAACGTTAATTCATACACTACGTAATGATCTGGAAGAAAAGGAATGCCCACTGGAGATTTTAGGAATGTTTTTGACCTTTTCCAGGTACAAGTTGGGCCTCCCCTTTCCTTGTTTCCACTCCTCCATCCTCCTCTCGCTGTAATCAAGAGTCCAGGCTTTATAAATACTGAAAGTATTCAAATCATTGTTAATCTAAAACAGACAGAAGACACAGGAGGCCCCGGCATAAGCAGACCCAAAGATAATGGATTCCTGGGAATTACGCTATCCTCTTGTAACTTGGCAGGGGAAACACTTTATGAGTCATGCAACGGAACAGTATTGTAACAAAACCTGTGACGGCCATTTCAATCAGCCAGATTCATGGCTTATGCATTGCATGTCAAACTGAAACACTCCTCTTCTGAAACATTATCCATATTACATCATTTGTTATTCACAAACACAATGAAGCAAGTCAACTAGCACAGGTTATCATTCTCCACTAAAAAGACCAGTTCTTAAACTACTATCATTACAGAAGGACAAAACATTCAACATCACTCTCATGTTTGGACAAAGAACAGCCTCAGGTTTAATATCAGGTTTGACTAAGACAAGTACATCATATATCAACCTACAGACACTTAGAAGTAGTCTGAATACCGCAAGAAGCTTTCAGAGGGCATCATCAAAGATTAATGGATAATAATGTTGTATAAATCAATGCTGGCTTTATTTGGCTCTGCATTAGACTCACACCACCGTTCTTCCCATGTGATTCAGCTCATCTGAATTCTGTTGATTCTTCCTCTCCTGAACCTGTGAATGTGCTCTGGGACACGCTACGCTATTTTAGAGACTTGTGATGTGAAGTGAGGACTTTCACCTGACAGGAATATAATGCCCTGAAGGTATAGTGATATTACTGGCTTCCTAGCTGCCACCTGCTTCATTCATCACTGCTGAAGTGACTAAAGTGTGTCAGTTGTTTTTATGTCACACTTCAGTTTTTTTGTAAGAAACTTTCTCGCAGCTAAAAACTTGCTTTTCTCAAATTTTTTTTAAATGTTGTTTTACATACTGAATTTCATTATTTATAGAGCTTTATGAAACCAGTGAAAAATGGGTAAGGTTTCTGCACTCGAAACAATCATGTCATAGATTATGATTAACTATTTGCATCTATTTGATTAAATCATCATATTTTCAAAATGCATTTATTCAAATTGCTTTGAATCACCATAAATCTGTTTGATCTGAAAACAATTTAATTTATCCAGTTAATCTTAAATTTAAATCTAATCTTTGAGTTTAAAAGTAATGTTCTATTTTTTCATTATTTAGTATTTTTCAAAATAAATATAATGCTAAAGCATTTTTTTTAAGTTCAATCATCATCATAATATTCAACATGCAGACAGCCCTAAAAAAAATAATGTTGTTTTCTTTTCTAATTTTCTGAACCAAATACAGTAGCTTCCCCCAAATAGCTTAATTATACAATTCCTCCACTATAGTAACAAACAAAATACTGATCCACCAGCCACTGTGTATATCACCATATAGCACCCATAGAATAACATTTTATTATTGTTCAGGTACTATATTTTCTAGCAGAAGACTGGAATATTTTCAAATCCTGGACAACAGTTATTATTCATATGTATCTTATTGCTGAGATAGGCCGATTAGTATTGGCCCATTTAGTTAGCATCGCTTCTATAGGCTACCTCACTGGTAAAATTAATCAACAGCCATCAAAATGCATTGAAATGCAAGTAAAGCGTTTTGCTTTCACTCTTCAATAACTTACTATCTCGGACAAGTAAATCACACAGACACATTGTAAAATGTAAAATTATGTTCTGTTTGTTAAGAATAAATATATATTTTGTCACAGCACGTCAATACTGTGGAGGGAAATAAGCGTTTTGTTCCACATTGCCCTCTAGTGGCTGAAGATGAACACACCTTGGCAAGCTCATGCATTATTAGACCACTGGCCAGTGACTCAAACCTGCTGTTCTCACTATTCTTAAGAGCACAAAACGGCTCCAAAAAAACAAAACCATACTGAGAACATTTTCTTTAGGTTGGCAGTTTTCTCTTCCACAAATCTGCAATTGTTCTGGATTTGCTGGGATATTGCTAACCTGGAATGAGGGGTTTAATCCAAACATCAAGTCGAATTCCATCCACCTGCATTCCTCCAACACTTGGCAGCAGGGCCAGTTTCCTCAGTGCCAGCCTACATGTAATTCACTTTCTCTTAGAAGGAACTGTTTGTCTTTTCAGATTGTTTAAACATTGTTTCCTCCATTTTTAATTGTTCAGGACAAGTATTATTTGCAGGTTATAAAAGAAGGAAAAGCTAATCTTAGAAGTAGCACAGCCTAAACCTTCATAGTACATCTATGTGTTCATTGTTCTCTGTCTTCATTCCTAGCATGCCGCTCACAGAGTTATGAAGAGGCTAGAAGAGGCAGAAGAGACTCAAGGTCAAGGCGAGATGATGAGTCAAGATCCATTATAAGAAATCAAAAGAGACTCAGAATAATTTTATCTCAGCATCAACTAGGTGGAAGGAGACAAAGCAAAACTCAAGGTGTGAGAAGGCTGTCGGTGGAAAGCTAAAGGTGTTGTGCTTAATAACAAAAGCTAAATGAATTCTTTCATCATTCATGCCTTTAGTGTGATGTTTGTCTCTGAGTGATGACGCACAGCTTTTTGACATGTCGATACTTCCTTAATGCTTCTGCAATCCAGCACGGTTAACTGTCATTTTAACTTTCGCAAGGGTATGAACAGAGGTGGGTAGAGTACCCAAAAACTTTACTCAAGTAAAAGTAAAAGTAATTCTAGAAATATTTACTCAAGTAAAAGTAAAAGTACTAGTCTTGAATAGTTACTTGAGTAAGAGTAAAAGAGTATCGGATAAAAAATCTACTCAAGTAGTTAGTTACTAGTTACTTTGGGTCATATATACGGAGCCTTTTTTTATATAGATATATAGACAAAAAATGTATGTAATGTATGTGTGTGTGTGTATAAATGTATATATTTCATCAGCCTTTAATCCAATTTATGTAATTTAGTATAAAACCCTGTCTGTTTATTTAAGTAACAAATATAGGTGTCATGCCATAACATATTTTTAATACGACTGACTTTATTTTAAATGTGAATTTAACATTGAAAGTTAATGTGATATAAATATTGCTACTAATCTTTCATTGTTCAGAAAGAGAGCAAATAACATTTACATTATTAAACATAATTTTCACTGACAGTCTAGATTTCATTCACTCTCAGAAACTACCATTAAAATCACTGAAACTGTTAACACTGTGAAATCAATATCTTAATTATAGATTCGTACACACATCTGCACTTTGTTGTTTCTGACGAGAGAATTCGGCAGAAAGAGGTATTCAGTCAGTGAGCGAGTGAAGGAAGCACCGGCATTTCAGCGATGACTCATCTGAACACCTCTGATTGGCCTGATTGCATTCAAAAGCTCAACAGAACCGTGTGTGATTGGTTAATGCGCAGCGCTGTAAAAACGCGTCTGTCTCTGGCTCAGCGCCAGCAAGCGATCACAGATCTGAATTTAGCAGCTCATGATATGACTTGCTGAACGTACTCGCACTGGTGTGATTGTATTAAAATTAATAAAATCTTAATCGGCTATTCTTTGTCTTTTGGAAGCTGCATTCAACCTGTTATAAGCCACACACGTACAACAAACTAATGTCACAGTGGTATAGTGTACTGTAATCGAATGTAGCCCAAGTTATTACCTGTTAAACAGTAGACAGCACGCGTTCATCTAATAAGGATCTTCATCGCAAGCAAATAATAGCCTTTGCAGATTAGCTTTCAATTCAGTGCAGTTCCATAGCCCCGTTTTCAACGCTGCTAATATTCTTAAACGTTACAACTCTGAGTGAACCGCTTCAGACGCTCAGCGCGTGCAGCATGGAACTGAACGACTCAATCAAACTGATTCATGAACCAATTCACTCGTTTGCCAATTGGTTTGATCAAGCCTTTGAACAGAGTTGACTCAAAAGAATGAATCATTCGCGAATGGGCATCGCTCATTGTCCAGAGAAAAGTAGACGGCGCGTTTGGAATAAACTGAAGCATTTATTGCATTAAGATAAAGTAACGAGAGGGGCGTCGCCCACAGTAACGAAGTAAAAGTACAGATTTTCCCCAAAAAATGTACTCAAGTAAGAGTATAAAGTACCCATCTTTAAATATACTCCGAAAAGTATTAGTTACCCCGAAAAATTACTCAAGTAAATGTAACGAAGTAAATGTAACTCGTTACTACCCACCTCTGGGTATGAACAAATTCCATCATCGTTTTATGAAAGCTTTTGCTATCAGTCGGTTTTATTACGTCAACATGGAATCCTAATTTATCTTGTTTACTTTATGTTCTTGGTTTTGTGGTGCACAACTCTTCAGTGCACATTATTAAAAATAAAAAAATGCTGTCTTGGTAATATTTCACAAAATAAGTTTTTCTACCACTGAAATAACTTTCCTTTTATTGTTATGGAACTGTACAGCTATGTGGAGTAAAGGACTGTTCACACCAATATGAATGTTTGACATGAAAATTATGGAGTGCCACCATGTCATAGGGTGCATCTCAATCAGCTCCCAAGTTCAGATCAGGGAGTGGGTCATTTTAAGGGCATTTACTTTAAGCAAGTAAATGATGCTTTCATTGGTGAGCTACCCCTTTAAAGCCAAAATAATAAAGCTTACAGCAATAATTTAATGTTTTTTTTTTTTAAATGATATACATCAAGATGAATATGAAAAGCAACAAAATAATATCAAGTTCCATTCACATTACAGAAGTATCTCTTTAACTCGTACTGCTGTGCTAACATACACAATGGTGTATTCCACCTTCAATGGTATTAATAGATGTAAATGAAGAGTTAAGAAGGTCAAGAGGTCATGTGCTGGCTGCCATGACAACAGGAAATGTCCCCACACTGTTATCTGGTTTGAAAGCAGCAGAGTGTGGGTGTGTCAGCACCCCTTGTTGAGCTTGTGTGTGTTTGTCGGACAGTTGGGTGTAACCATCATGACCCAGACTGAGGTCAGCGAACTTGTTCGTGACCTTGGCAGCTTCTTTTAGACTCTCCTTATTCCTGTACTTTCTCTCTGGAGCTCTAAACTGCAATTTGATCCATTACTGCAGTCAGAGTGTCCTTGTTTCACCACACTAACATCACGGCCACAGGAGACATTAAACAGTCAGTGTAAAAGGTTCAGTAGTAAGAAAAGTATTGAAGCTATATCTTACTGCAAACGGATTAGTGACTTTGATTTAGCCCACTTATCTTGACTTTAAACGAAGTGTGGGAGAAGTGTGCGTTAGTCTCCCTGACAGGTTCCTGGTAATAAGATAAAGACTTAATGCTTTCTTATGTAAATGAAGATGGTAGTGAGAGGCCGTTCATAAGCTGTCAGAGAGTTGCCTGGTTGTGTTCATGCACAGGCTGGAAGAGGGGAGAGAGGGCAAGTTTTTTGTTGGAGTAAACAGTGAAACAAACATGTCAATAGGAGTATTCATTACTGTGAGTTACATAATGAAAACCACAACGTGTGTGTGTGTGCGTGTGTGTGTGTGTGTGTGTGTGTGTGCGCGCGTGTGTTTGTAAAGTCATGTAAATGTGGGTATTATTCCCCAGATTATTTTTCAGGTTAATATTCTCTGTTCTTATTATTATTCAGATTAATACACACCTTTCACCACATTTTCTACGAGAAAAAATTGAGAACTGAGACGTTCAATGTTGTAAAATGTGTTGAATGCAGCTAATAATACTAGACTCTTTTTTTTTTTTTTTTTGATTGCAATAATTGACTGTAAACTAATTGATTATTAATGTACACCTGAGTTAGTAACGCGGCCATGACACGAACCATGGAAATTACACCTCAGAGTACATTCATATTTAATAATATATTCAGCATTCCAGTGCACTAAAACGATTTTGTGAGTCAAAATACAACTTACAAACCGTACAAAGATGTTGTTACTGGTTTGGAAACAATAAGGCAAAGTGATTTTCAACTGTAATGTAAATGTACTGTATGTCAGCCAGAATCGAGAGTTCATTTAGTGGTCACTAAATACAAATATTTGATTTCAAAATGCTAAAACTGACCAATCAAAATCAAGTACTGCTAAAAAAAACTTTCTGATGAGCAAATATATTCATTAAATGATCATGCATGTGTTGAACTTGAATGACTGGTGTTCCAGTTCTGTGGAAATCTGCAAAGTTTACTCTGGAATTCGGTGGCTGTATATTTTGTAAAGGCCTGCTTATCTTCACAATCTTCTTAGCAACACAAAATATACTTCTTCTTATTAAACCTGTCATCATATGCCTTTACTCTGAAAGACCGTTTAACCCTAATGTCTATCACAGTTTTCCATTCTGACCTCTTGTGCTCTTTAACTGTTCTCTGGGCAGGGAAGCGTTCAGAACATTAAATTGCTGTCTTTTGTCACTCTATTCTTTTGTGTTTCCAAATGCCATTAAACATTCACATGTTCTTTATTTCAGATCTATTACAGGAAGCTCACGTTTCATCCAACCGTCCTCTGTTTGACCACAAGTCATCATTCTGTGTTGGCATTCGAGATCATCGGTAACAGATGTCTGGCCTCCACAATAAGAATGACCAGATAAGCAAAATCTGCCGCTGTCTTCACTTTTGTCTTATTTCTAATATGCTTGTGATAAGAATCCCATATTTTTTTTAAACTACAGGAACTGTTATGTATTGATTTTAATAAAAAAAAAAAAAAAAAAAAAAACATTTTGATACATTATGATGGTCACATTAAGTGTTTAACCATACTTTTATTACTTATTTTTGCTACTTTTAAAATGTATTTAATCTATAGATTTTCTTTTTTACTCTTACATTTAGCTAATTGTATTTAATATTAATGGAAATTATAATACATTTATTCTTTAAGAGAGTTTACATGTCCACATGGCCAAAGACCCACAGCTTTTACTTTGGTTAAATTGAGACGCAGCTCTGTGTTTTCCCCACTTTCACTCGAGTGATAAAGGATCAATGTTTTGCATTAGAGGGAATCCCATGCACGGTGATCTCACCCCTCAAAAAGCTTCCGGACCTGATAGAGCCCTCTGACTGGAGGGTGGGGGGTAGACAGAGGCTGAGCTCAGTCAGACGGGTGACGCAAGGAGTTAGTGCTGCACTACTGAGCTGCGAAGCCCAGAAATGTCCTGAATTAGGACAGCCAACCTGATTTGTTCATGGAAGGGCCCACAAGAAGCAGCGTGTCCCAAATCCTAAAGACTTGGATTGAAGAAGAACCTGAGTTGTATATAGACGGGAATATCATAGAGTCTCGTGGGCCTTCATGTAACCATCTAGCAATGCCCTATAAGATCTACACACAACACCCTAGAAACTGTTGAAAGCAATGTGTGCTATCAACCAAGCACAGAGAAGCACCACTCACACCATCCTCTGTAAAAGATGTAACTTTTTAATATTGCAATTAAACACTTTACAACAATACACTTAAATGCAAACTGAATTTAATGGCTTTGGACACTTAAATGTATTTTAATTTCAATTAAATTAAAATGTATTTTAGATTAAATTAATATTAAATTAATCAGTCGAACTTTATAGAGTGTTTTTTTAGTTTTTGTTTTGTTTGTTTGCTTTGCACTAGTCAGTGTTTTTTAAGTCACTTATGTAGGACTTAAGTACACATTTATATATAATTTTACTCTGTTTTCTCTGAAATGTGAATAAAGTTTACTGTTGAAAGTACTAACAAGTATGGTAACTAAAACATATATAATTTCTATTGAAACTTGTATTTTGTGTATTTAAATATATTTGTAATAAGACATGCAATGATGGTGTAATTTAGTACATTTAACATATATTAATTTAAATGTAATGATAAATAATTATGTGTTTTAGTGACTTCTGTAAAGCATGACACAATATTAAAACTGATTACATAAAAAAAATACTTTTAAGATACGAAATACACTACAACTACCCATTCATTAAAATTAAATGTACTTTTTGGGGGTTGGAGACTGAAAACAGATAAAAAAGAGATTTTCAGGCAAGGAAAAGGATGTAATATTACAAAGCATTTCAGAAACAAATCTGTCATCTTTCAATAAAACAGCATGTGTCTCATCTCTCAGCCCTTTCCACACATTGACTTTGTCTCCCTCTCAAATCATGGAGTCTAAAGAAAGAGAGAACATGAGACTCGAAGACTCTGTATGTCATGTTATTCTCGGTGTATGTCCAGCTAAAGTCCCACTTGTCTGTTAACTCGCAGACTCTTGGCAACTCAAAGTTTACATGCTTTTTCAGTGTAACAGAGGGAGTGTGAGACTTGTGGGGGCAGGAAGAGAAAAATCCAGAATCTGAGTCTTTTTTACATAGTCTTCTGCTCTTATGGTTGGACCTCTATACATAAAAGTGGTTCAGCAGGTTTTAAGAAGTCAGTGTCTTAAGAGGACCTCAGGGACTGGCTTTGCAATACTTTCCCAAGACCACTTAGTAGAAACGCTGGGGATATAAAGCTGAATGTAGTGTCCAATATTGTTCTTACAATCTTCCACATAGGGACTTATGAGCAGAAGCCATATGGCAGAGATCCTGAGTCCTCCTGCTGGAGGCCTTCATGCAGAGTCCAGTTACAGCCCATCTCTCTCGAACTTTATTTCTAAGACAGCTGATAGGGAGTTATTGTGGGTTTTGTGTGTTGATTATAGGGTGTCTCTACCTCCTTTTGGATAGTTGCTATGGTGTTGCTAGTTGATTGCTAAAGCATTGATAGGTTGTTTCCTCAAATTTCTGGTTGCAAGGTTTTTCATTAAGAGTGGGTGGTTGTTAGAGTGTTGCTAGCTTTTGAAATGTTGCTAGGGTGTTCCTAAGAAGTTCTGGGTGTTGCTTAGGTTTTTCTAGGTGGTTTCTAGGTTTTTGCTTAAGTGCAGTGTTAGGACTTTACTAGCTTGCCTTGGATGGTTGCTGGGGCATTGCTGGGAAGTTATGACTTGTTAAGCCCCGTTCACACCGGACAGAGTTCTGGAGCGATTTGTTTTATATTATTTGTTGTTGCACGGGTATTAAAAATAATACATGGAAAAGACACTGTTGACAGTTGACACTATATTAGTGAGTTTGATTCATACATTGATGGTTTGAGTTTAGTACTGGTTAAGAATTTAATGCACTGAGCGCTGCTGTAGTTTATAAAACAACACTCACCAACACCAGAATGCTATTGCTTTTATTTATTTGAAGTCTAATTCTGAGTCAGATTAGAATGACATCTTAGGTTTACCTGTATTATATAAAGTTTGTGATTGAATTTTTTAAAGATATGCCCAGATGTGCTGTCCACCAATAACATTAGACAGCACTAGCAATGCCCACAAGTGTATTTACAGTACAGAGTCTAGAAACATAGAGAGAAAAATCCTCTGGTGGTGTGAACTGGGCTTTAGTGTGCTGCTAGGGTGTCCCATGAAGTTCTGTGGTTGGTAGCATTAACTGGTTGATAGGTTTTTGTTTCATTGTAGGGTGTTGCTTGTTGTGGTTGTTTCCTTTGGGTGTTGCTAGGGCATTGCTAAGACGTTTTGAGTGGTTGCTAGGTGACTGCTGTGTTCTAGCATGTTGTGGGCCAAACAGATCAAACAGGTACACATGTTGCAACTTTGATTAACAACATCCAACATTAGCAACAGGACCTTGTATATTTATCCTGCCATATTGGAGTAATTCACTTTCCCACAGTGGCTGGATGATACAGTACTGAGTATGACAATTATTATTATGTCGCATTCAAACTGATGTCACATCAGAGACACATCAGAGCACATCAACGTTGTCTTTGCAGTAGAAAAGTTGAACCCAATAGCTGGTGTAAAGTAGAAAGGCATGAAACAAAAAGAAATTCCATGTTCCAGGTTTGGACAGACTGGCACCAGAGAACATGCATGGCTAAAACCAAACGGTACTTTGAAAACTTTTCATCCATAGTATCACTTTACAGTAAAAAGAAAAAAAATTATAGGAATATACTGCAAACCATAATGTGATATATTACATAATACATTTCCATAAATGGGAAACTAGTGCTAATATTTTTCAACATACTTTTCAGTATATACATATATGCATTGACCATGTATGGCTATATATTGATGCATACATTTTTTTTTTTTTAGAAATGAAGACAAAAATAGCATTATATGGATATTTTATAAAGTTTCATCCTTTACTGTGCACATATATTGCACATACATGTTCCCATCTAAATGTGAATGTACACAGATGTATACAAACATTCACAGATTGAGTTACATCAGATTTCTAGTTCCCAACATGCTTTGCTTCTGACCTTTAAAGGGGAGTACATCTTAAAATTAGCTAAAAAAAAGTGTTATTTCATGTGTTTTGAAAATAAATAAATAATAGAAATATTAATTTAGGGCAGACATATTTTGTCACATATACTATATATTCTCAAATATTTTTCAATAAAGGAAGGTGCTAATTCCTTATGTATCATTCAGTATATTGTAATATATTAACACAATATATTATTGTTAAATCATTTAATATATTGATCATTCATATAAAGATATATTTTCCCTGCTTAAAGGTCAAAATCATGCATCTTTGATTAGCATCAACTAATCCAAACCCGCTAATTTGCATTCCAACAGGTTATAAATACACTGCATTTATAAGTACTGAAGCAAGCAAGGAGTTTTCACTTACCTTTTGAGTCACCACTGGCATGAATCTGTTTGGCTGTAGTGCTCTCTCCAGAACGTCCACATGGACCTCCTGACCTGCTATTCCCATTACTGAGACTCCTCTTGCGTTTGCTGCCCTTCAACCAGCTGAAAGCCCGGCCCAAGGATGAACCCTGTTTCTTCTTACTGGCCTGCTGCAGGGCTAAGATCTCAGTAATGTCTTTGGGCACCAGATCCCCTGCAGAGCTGCTCCTGGACATCCTGAGACCAACGACCACTGATCTCTGACTGCTCTCGTATTCCACTCAAAACACCTGCCTTAACATCAAGAGAGAGAAGAGAGGAACATTAACATCTAAATTCCTTAAAGCAATACTGGGAAAGTATAGCTTAAAACGTTTTATATACTGTAGTTTTGAAAAACTGATGTTTGCACTACATGACATTTTACAACCTGAACTTACATTGTCATACAATTATATCAAATCATTTGATATTTTAAAAGACTTATTGACCTTGAAAGACCGTCAAGAAGGCGATATAATATCCAGTTTTTATGCTGTTTTTGAATGTTGTTTGCACCACATGATTTTGATGTGGTGACTGAATGTTCTTCCAAATATCAATAAGCAGCTCAGCAGTTTTAAAATATTTTTTTCTAACAAATAAAAAACCTTGTTTTTAAATCCTAACTATTACCTACCTATAAAATCTAACAAAGACAGATTTTTAATAATGTTCAGTCCATGTTTAATCCGCTCTCCTAACCCAAAATCTGTTCCAAAAATGTTTTTCCAGTATGTTGATCCAGGAAAATGCCCTATACTAGGCAGAATCCCAGTCACCATCTTTTTATTAATTAGTTGAGTTATCAAAATCAAATTGCAGTACAATTGTTCTAGTCCAACCTGTATCTGGAGGCACAAACTGAAACCGAACCCACAACATTTTCAACGTTTTCATTAGCATTACGCTACACTTCTGTGTAATACGAGAAATGGCCAGAAGTCAGCAGTCACTTCAGCTACTGTGTATATTTCAGTTTAACTCTTAGTACCCATAGAAACAGGGAAATCCGAGCAAAGTTACAATTACTCCCTCTCCAAAGATGCCTGACGTGTGTTTTGTATCAGGTACTTGCAAGTCCCATTTCAGAATTCACACTCAAATGTATAGCGTCTATACCTGAAAATATTTTATTTTCGCCAAGCCTTCTAATCTTATGGTGCGAAAACTGAAGGTATAAGAGACAAAACAAAAGTAAAAAAGTGTATGGGGTGTAGGGGTGGAGGACATGCTACCTCATGCAAAAGCAGGCAGTGCAGTTCCTCTCCCTCTGAGAAAATATGCAAAAGTAAACTCCACTATATCCAACTCAAGAGCTGGACGTATTCTGTATTTCTCTCTCAATTTCTCAATCTCTTTCTCAATCTTTTGGACACCTCAGTACTGTAATTCGACAGCAACCAAATCTCTGGATGTAGCAACACACACTACCTTACACAACTACAATGTGCAACTCAAAACAGTCGTCACATTCCCAAACACATTTTATTTGGCTACACACACAAGCACATAAAAACACAAGAGTGTACCTTTCTTGCGTCCTTTTGCCTGTGTTTCACAGTGTGGCTCTTGTCTTTGCTGCAGTGCTGTGTTGTACTGTTTATTCAGCTCTTTTTGGGTGAGTGGAGCTCCATACTGGTCAGTCCTCCCCCTCTTGTCCTGTCTCCAGTTCACCATTCAGCGCAGTGCAGAGAGGAACTGCAGTTCACACGTGTATTCCACCCAACTATTTCAAAGTAACAAGCTGGCTTGTCCCTCCCTCCCCGACTCTCTCCTCTCTCCTCCTCCTCCTCTCTCTCTCTCTCTCTCTCTCTCTCTCTCTCACGCTCTCACCACATTGTACACATCATTTCACTCCTCTCCACCTTTACTTATCCCCCTTAGACATCCACTCCTCCTGATTCTCTTCCATGTCCACTCATTGGTTTTTGTTAACTTAGTATCTCATCCTAATCAGAGGTGTTGGAGAGACACCAACCTGTTCCCTAAAGAGGTTGCTGGCTTTGGTTTTCGAAGAACTGACATGATGGTAAAGGGCTGATCATTGTTTTCAACATGAAAAACAGACAAACGCTGCATATGCAACACATTTATTTTGAGCTACAGGTAATTTATGGGCTCTGAAACCTGAGATGTAGCTTGTTTCTGACATGACTGACAGGCTTAGAGGCATGTGGACTCTAGTAGCTATGAAAGTGAGGCTAAAAATAAAGAAATAAACCAAAGCATAGAAACATGGAAAAAATGTCCTCTTTTTGCCTCCTAGAAGTATTTGGAGATTTCAGCCACATGCTAGTAAACCATTAAAACTGATTTTAAAAAAAAATATATAATAAAACAATACTGTTCAAAAATAAGACAAGTATCTATAACACTAGGTTTCTCCGAGAGGACAACTGTGTGAACATGAAGGAATGCGACTTCACACATCCACTAAAATCATCATTATCTTCAGGTCAGCTGTTAGAATCTTTCTACGACCGATTTTTATATGCTTTTATATTTGTATCTTATAGGTTATTTTGTATATTTTTTGTGTAGCTAATATAGTGACATCCATACATTTTAGAGAGTGGCCAAATTACAAAAGTCAAAATACTTTGGGGAACCTGTCTACCTTTAAATGTGGTCTGGTAAGCAGTGGCAACGGTTAGATGAGGGTATGTGCAGGGATTTGTGTCCTTAAAGTACAGAATATTTCTTTAAACTATGATGGTGCTTCGCCCTCTAGAGAATTTTCCCTTGAACTTTGAGGGCTTGCTTGCCATGAATTCACTATTTTCGTTCTTTCACAGCACAGAGAAGCCACAGAAAGTAGACTAAGAATAGCAGAACTAATGGTGATGTCATGTCCCGTGGGAACCAGGATCATCTGGTTTCATTTTAAATCCTGGCTGATGGTGAGCTAACACAGAGATATGAACGTTGCTGCTCTGACAACATCTTCTGAGATGATGTTTCCTGTCTGTTGCGAATGGTTTCATGTTCATTGTGCAGGCTCTGTATTCTAATGTTTGAGCATATATTTTATTCAGAAACAACAATTACAAATGAGAATTCTGCTTTTTAAATGAAGTGATGATGCATTAAAATGATCAAAACAATAATGCCCTTCATAGTGTTACAAAATATGTCTATTTAAAATAAATTCTGTTCTTTTAAGTTTTTAAGAATCCTGAAAAAAAAAAGCTTCCACAAAAATATAAAGCAGTACAACTGTTTCGACATTGATAATAAATATTTCTTGAGCAGAAAATCACAACATTAGAATGATTTCTGAAAGATCATGTTGCACTGAAGACTGGAGTAGTGATGCTTTGTGTCACAGGAAGAAATTACATTTTAAAATAAATATATAAAAAATTATGAATTTATTTATTTTTTGGCATTAATGGAAGTGCATTAGCATGGTTTAAATCATACTTATATGACCACCATCAATTCGTAGCAGTGAATGAAGAGGTATCATATAGATCACAAGTGCAGTATGGAGTACCTCAAGGCTCAGTACTAGGGCTGTTACTCTTCACGATTTACATGTTACCCTTGGGAGATATCATTAGTAAACACAGTGTTAACTTTCACTGTTATGCTGATGATACTCAGCTCTATATTTCTTCACGGCCCAGCGAAACATACACATTTGAAAAAATAATGGAATGCATAGTCGATATAAAAAACTGGATGACGAGTAATTTCTTACGGCTAAATTCTGAAAAAAAAACAGAGGTGTTAATTATAGGACCTAAAAACTCTGCATGTAATAAATTGGAACGCTGTCTAAGATGGCTTGATGGCTGCTCTCAGTGCTCTGTCAATTTTTCGACGTCAGTTAGGAACCTAGGTGTTGCTATTTGATTGCAATCTTTCCTTAGAAAGCCACGTTTCTAGCATTTGTAAAACTGAATTTTTCCATCTCAAATATGTATCTAAATTACGGCCTATGCTCTCAATGTCAAAGGCAGAAATGGTAATCCATGTGTTTATGAGCACCCTACAGTGTTCGGGAGGCAGACACACTCTTGCAGTTTAAATCTAGATTAAAGACCCATCTCTTTAACCTGGCATACACATAACACACTAATATGCCTCTAATATCCAAATCCGTTAAAGGATTTTTAGGCTGCATTAATTAAGTAAACCAGAACTGGGGACACTTCTCATAACACCCGATGTACTTGCTACATCATCAGAAGAATGGCATCTACGCTAATATTTTTCTGTTTCTCTCTTATTCCGAGTTCACCGTAGACACCAGATCCAGTCTGTATCCAGATCAGAGGGTCACTGCAGTCACCCAGATTCAGTACGTATCCAGACCAGATGGTGGATCAGCACCTAGAAAGGACCTCTGTTGCCCGGAAAGACAGCGGAGACCAGGACAACTAGAGCCCCAGATACAGATCCCCTGTAAAGACCTTGTCTCAGATGACCACCAGGACAAGACCATAGGAAACAGATGATTCTTGTGCACAATCTAACTTTGCTGCAGCCTGGAATTGAACAGCTGGTTTCGTCAGAGGAGAACTGGCCCCCCGAATGAGCCTGGTTTCTCCCAAGCTTTTTTCTCCATTCGGTCACCGATGGAGTTTCGGTTCCTTGCCACTGTCGCCTCTGACTTGCTTAGTTGGGGTCACTTCATTTACAGCGATATCGTTGACTTAATTGCAAATGATTGCACGGTTACTATTTAAACTGAACTGAGATGATGACATCACTGAATTCATTGATGAACTGCCTTTAACTGTCATTTTGCATTATTGACAAACGGTTTTCCTAATTAATGTTGTTCAGTTGCTTTGACGCAATCTTTTTTGTTTAAAGCGCTATATAAATAAAGGTGACTTGATTTGACTTGACTTATCTATAATACTTAAAGGGGGGGGGGGGGGGTGAAATGCTATTTCATGCATACTGAGTTTTTTACACTGTTAAAGAGTTGGATTCCCATGCTAAACATGGACAAAGTTTCAAAAATTAAGTTGTACGTTTGAAGGAGTATTTCTGTTCCAAAAATACTCCTTCCAGTTTGTCACAAGTTTCGGAAAGTTTTTTCCGAGTATGGCTCTGTGTGACGTTAGATGGAGCATAATTTCCTTATATGGGTCCTAAGGGCTCTTCTGCCGGAAGAGTGCGCGCTCCCAGAGCACTGAGAGCACAACAGACGTTCACTGATCAGAGCGAGAGCGTCGCGAAATGTCACAGAAGTGTGTTTTTGGTTGCCAGGGCAAGACAACCCTGCACAGATTACCAAAAAAAAAAAAACAGCATTAAGGGACCAGTGGATGGAGTTTATTTTTTACAGAGCATCAACAGAGTTGTGCAAGTGTTTTTGTTTGTTCCCTGCATTTCGAAGATGCTTGTTTTACAAACAAGGCCCAGTTTGACGCCGGGTTTGCACATCGTTCATTTCTTAAGGATAATGCAGTCCCAACGAAAAAGGGTCACGATTGTGTGCTGGAACCGCATGCGGTGAGTAAAACTGCTTCAAATATCTCTGTGTTGTTAACTTAGCACATCAACTTACTTAACTTACTTAAGCTCATAAGCACATCAAGTAAACAACATGCGATGTTGGCATCAAACTGCACTTTACACATGTACAGCTTAAAAAAAAAAAAAAAAAAAGACGACATAAAGTGGAACTTAGTCATTTTCCAAAACCGCTAAGCAAATATATACAGTTTTAGTACATACCACATAGAGACGTCGTTTGCTGATGCTGCTCTTGTTAAATTTCAGCCTCTGGATCTGTGTCACAGCTTCAACGCAAAAGCCTACTCGCGCTCGTGATTCTTTAGCTCCGCCCACACGTCACGCCTCCAGCCTGTCATGTTTTTCCGGGAAAAATCGGTACAGACTATCTTTCTCTTATGAATATAATAAAACTAAAGACTTTTTGGAGTTATGAAGGATGCAGTACTACTCTATAGGTACTCAAGATTAACAGGATATTGAGTGAAAACGAGCATTTCACCCCCCCTTTAAAAAAAGATAGCATTATATTTTAGTCTATATATGAGATATTTTTAGTCTTTGCTTTAATCATATCATTCTTGAATGAATGTGCTCTGCCACCTGATTCATTCATATATGTGACTGTGAAACTGTGGGGCTCTTAATTCGTCCTGTGGGATTCTTCAGAGATGTGTCAAAGCGTTCTGTCAATGTTTACTCTACAGTCTGACAAACGATCCAAAGAGTTCCTTTTGTCTGAAGCCTAAAGGGAGACCTCTGAGTGTCTCTAAAATGACAGTATTATTTCAGACTCTGCAAAGAAATAAAGCCTTGTTGTCTGGAACAACCTTTCATGAACTATGTTTAATGTATTGTTGATGTATTTTCCACCATGCCATGGCCATTAACAGGAAAATTTAGTAACCGTAAACAGAGATAAGGGAGACATGTGTGACAGGATATGTCCCCAGACCACTCAATATGCTCTGTTGACACAAGCCTGCTTATTCTCAAAGTGTGTTTAACTTTCTTTCTGCTTTGAAAAGCACAGATGCAGAACTTCATCCCTTGGCCTCCTTCCTCGTACTGGGTTGGACCAGCTATGATCCAGTAAACCAGCACTATCTAGGGATCACAATCTGGATCTCTTATATCAAGGGTCATGGACTGAAGATACATGCTCACAGCCAACCACAGACTGAAACAGACATGATTATTAACTATTGCAGAACCACAGAGTTCATTTGTCACTTAAAGCAAGGTTAAAACATGACACGGATGATCTGTAAGCAACCTATGTTTTGTAGAGAGAGAGAAAGAGAGAGAGAGAGAGAGAGAGAGAGAGAGAGGGAAGACTTGTAGGGGATTGGGTGGGGTTACTGTGAGTCAGACTTAAACTCAGTCCCTACGAACACATTGAAATGTTTAAATGTTGCTGTAGCAACTACGTAGAAAAACAGTCAATCTCTTGCCTTCACAAAAGCCTCAGTTTTTTTTTTTTTTTTTTTTTTGTAAAAGTATGGAGCTTAATCTGTGGGCATATTTTGAATATTACTATACACAATCATTCATCACTAATTCAGCCTTGCCAGATATTTTGATCATTGGAAAAAATTTACATTTCCTCATTCCCAGCTAGATAAATCAAGTCTTTCTCAAGGTTTGAAAAAAAAAAAAAGATTTTTAGTTTTAATCAAAAATTATTTTCAAATTAGAAAAGCACGAGGAATTTATCATACAGGTGATAATGTTAGTAGCTTTGTTGTATATAAAGGGATGAGTTCGTTTTGATATGCAGTATGGCTAAAAAAGACAATTGCTTCCATCTAGCATCCATTGAACAAACCATTAAAATTGATGTACAGTATGAGAGTTATTCAACCAGATCTCATGGGAAAACTATTTTATGAGGTGGTGATTTTGTATTAATTTATACGATCCCAACAAACGAAAAAGTATGATTTTTAGGAAAAAAAAGTATACAAGAAAGTCCACCCCTAAACATAACCATACAAATTCATACAAATTAGCCACCAATTTGCCAAAATGTAAAATACTTGCGAATTGCGATTGAGACTGTGTTGAGATTTATTGTTTAACTAGGAATCAAACAGTTCCCTTGGGTTCCTGTCCTGGCTGCTGTAATCATCAACCATCTGTGATGAATATCCTAACAAGTATAGCACAGTTGGACACTGTCTACAAACCAGCCAGCATTTGTGGCTGTTCTGGGGTTTTAAAGGCCTTATTTACAGTTATTTTCCTCCATCCGTGTCTTCTCAGGCTGCAAAGTTCATGTGATGAGATTAAAATATTTAAAAGCTGTAAAACTTTAAAACTTGGTGCAGAATAACCAAACTTAATAAAAAGGTTATAATCTTGAATGAGCCACAGTAAAAATACTGCTGTGCCCCACTAAAACATTACTAGTAACTCCTTATATGTCAATGAAGATTGTCATAATGTTTTTTTTTTTTTTTTTTGATAATATTTAGACAATCAAGTCAATCAGAAGTAGTGAGGCCAGATTTGCAAATGATTCACCTTTTTAATCCAATTGGTCAAATGAGTTTGCAAGAAAGGATGTGACGTAAAGTGTTTTATTTTTATTTTTTATTTTTTACATGGAGCAAACTCCATCCAGAGAAATATGTTGGTAGCACATATCCAAAAGTTAATCGAACTGAAAAAAATGATGTACAAGGCTTTAGACGGCTTTACAGCTCCATTATGAAATATTTTGCTTAATAATTCATGAAAATGCTTTGAAAAAATATGAGCTTCGCATATAACAGTAATTCATTAAATATAAAACAGCAAACAGTTATAGGTTACCAAAACAACAAAATCGTCAAAATAAATTCTTTAAACCAGAAAAATTTATATTTGTCACCCGTTTTTTATTGTCATTTTCTCTTTAAATCCCTCTAGCATATATGCAATTACAACAACAAAAAAGCCCCTTTTACAGGGGTGCTTTCCATAAATATTCCACCATTTTCATGGATGTGAGCTGAGGCAACAGTCAGGAAGTCCCGCCTGTAGACTGGGTTAAGACCTCCTCTCCCTGCATTCTATTATCCCTTTCTCGCTATCTTTATCCTTTGCAGACTGGATTTCCTTCTGTGCCACCAAGCTGCACACAATTGCACAAACCGATCACATATGAGCAGAGGACATAGCATAGAACCCCACAATCCAAGCTGTACAACAACAATGACATAATTATCCACACACAAAAACTTTGTTGTGTTATTTACTCATCTTTCTATTGTTCCACAATTATATTTGTGGAAAACAAAATTAGATACTTTGAAGAATGTTCATGCTGCTCTTTTCTATAGCAGAATAATACAGTGACCAAATGCTGAAGCGGTATAAAGATTTTTTTAAATATTCTAAAATATTCCACAACTATTGTGTTGTTCCACGGATAAAAGAAAGCTGTGATTCTGTGACAGAATTACAATTTTTGAGTTTAAGACATAAACAACAGTGAAAGTACAGACAATAAACTATAATGCATTGTAATCTTTTGTTACACATATGCAGTCCAGCAAAACCCCAGCAGGCTCCACGTGGGTGCTCTAGTACCACAGCGTTAACCCTAAAGAGACTAGTGTCAGTGCACACTAATTATCACAAGAATCATGGTAAAAGTACATCTTGGTAAGTGTCCACATTTTTTTTTTTTTTTATCTCCTTCATCAAGCCGTGCTCCACAATGAAATGCATGGAGAGTTTTAATTATGCAATCTGGCCTGTGATTAAGACTTTGATCTAGAGGTTTCCGTGCCTTCATGCCTCTGTCTGTAATAAGGCACTGATGTGCCAAGCTACCAGAGCATTACAGATTTAACATTTTCCTAGCACTCAATTAATTCACCATTCTTCCAGTGGCTGGTCAAAACAGGTCTACAGACTGTTTCCCAAACAGTCCAGCATGAATCCTCCATCCTTGTTAAAGATGAGTGTGTCATTTTGAAGTTTCAGATACTTTGACAAAATCCTGTATAGTAGGTTTTAACTTGCACCCTTTAAACACTGAAATGTGAAATTATCTCCTTTTTTAATTTTAGTAAGAAAAAGAGTCAAATATTCCAACTGTTTAACTTTTTTGATACTTAAAAAAAAGTCCCTAACAACTGATACTCTTGTCAAAATTGTTATGCAAGCTACAGCAACATAAAATTCATTTGGCCAAAACGGTAATAGGATAATGATCTGCAAAGCATATTGGGAACAACTTCCATGTTCACAAGCATGTGCAAGCAAGATTTCAAGCCTTCCGACCACTTCCAGGTTGGAGGAGCACATCTGGCTGGATGCTCCGAGTCTGAGGCGGTATATGCCTGCAGAGCCAAACCAGTGACTCACAGAAATGTGGCTGTGATGAGAAACCACTGCTTGAAGGCAGAACACAAAAGAGCTTCATAACGCCACTCTATTCATAACATCTGCCACAGCAGACAATCAGAAATATGTGTCTGAAATCAATGTCTACTAAAGACAAAAAAGCTGGAACTGCACAGATACATTCAGCCTAAGCCTTGAAACTATTACAGAGATATTATTGTCAATAAATATTTATTGTTCGTTTGTCTTCTTCTTCCTTGTCCGTTATTTGTTGAGTTTACGGTCTTCGAGAGAGGTCAGATAAGCTAATTCATTATCTTTTCGTCCTGTTTGCTCTGTTCAGACACAGGCACAGGTCCAGACATGATGTTTGGTCTCTCTCTTTTTTCCAACTCTATTTAAGATCCCAAAATGCACAAAAACAAAAAACTAAATAAAACAACAACAACAATACCAAAAAAAAAAAAAAAAAAAAAAAAGGAAAGAAAGGATAGCAATCATTGTTTTTATGTCAGTGTTTCTTCTCAGACCTAAAAATAAGAGCCTGGAAAAATGTGCAGAGTTTTGGAGAGTTTAATTACGGCCTGCACTAAAGAATTTTGAACACACAGTACGTTCTTTTAAACACTGGAGGTCTATGACAACTCAGAGTGGAGTTGTCAGTATGCAGATGCACAAAATCTAGGGAGAAAGTGGATAGAATATTCCCAGGCTTTGACTTTTCATTGCTCCTCTGTGCATTATGTGGTTGAGCATCCCAGTAAACACTTGGACACATCTGTTTGTCACTCTTTCCATTCTGTTTTCCATTTATGCTTTGCTGGATCCATATGCTGGTTTCCTGAAATAATCCCATGGTTTGGTTTTGGAGTTTGCAATAATGACTGCACACAACCTCCACTTATGGTATGAAATACTGATCATTTAAATAATTTTATCTTGTAGGTTTGTTGGAATCTCATATATACATACATACATTACACAGTTACCCAATCGTTGCGTGTTGCATGTACATCCAGAGGTCAGGAGTCTGAAAGGATTGTTTGCTTTGCAGTAGTTTGCAGACTTCTGCTTCATTTGCCAATTCTGTGTTTATGTTATAGACCGCTTTTGTGGTCTTAAACCCTCTTGTAGGCTAGTGGACATCAGTTAATTTCTGACCCATTGAAAGAGCAATACATTTTCTTAATTTTAGTATTTGTGTTTGAACATCATCTGTATTTGTAGCCACATAGTGAACTGAATAAATGTACATGATTAAGGAGATCTGTGATGGACATGAGTATATTGTTTTGGTGCATGAAGACCCTTTTTAGAAACCATTGCAAAATTTAAAAAAAATATTCCACGCAATTCAGACAAGCAGCTATTGCTGTGAAATCAAGATCCATGGAAAACTGTCAACATATAAACATGAGTCTAACTGTTTTGTTATTATTTATTTATTTGTTCAGTCTATGAACAGATGATTGTCATCCCAGTCAGAGGAGCTATTTGTTTTGACCTTAGATGCTGCTGTGTGTATTTCTCACAAATGGACCGCTGTGTGTACAATATTCTCTAAGCTTACGCAGTTGACTTTCCCTACACACGGATAAGTAGTCCCTTATGAAACAAAAATATATTGCAGTATATTGGAAAATATCATGTAATATATTAGGCATATATTCTTATATTTATTTTTTCCAATATATTGCAATATATTGAAAGCGGCAATCATTTGTATATTTTGCAATATATTTATATATATATTATAATATATGTATCATCAATATATTATTAAATGTATTCAAATATATTAAATATCAGAAAATAAAAAGGGAAAATAATATATTAGAATATATCACAATATATTTTAAGAAATATATTGGTAAATATATTTTCCTTTCGTAAGGGGTATAATTCACATTTTCAAAGATGCCCAAGTGCAAATGTGTCATATACAACTGTTTGAGAATTTCAAAGTCAAAAACACGTCATTATCAACTCAACATCTTTCATATCAAGTATGTGGAATGTTAAGTGTCTGCTGTTTTTATAAAATCCCATCAACTCTAATCTCTCTTTTCATTTGAGTTAAAACCTTTCATCTCATTTGATACTCCTCTTTCTGATTCAGGTGTCAGGGGGCTGATCTGACTGACCCTTTCTCTCGAATTCCCTCTTACACAATCACTGTCAAGGCAGAAAAAACATCAGTTGTCATGAGCCATTTTATCACTGCAATGAAAACAGCTGCACTAAAATCCTAGCAGATTGTTTTTGATCATAGCTGACCATCAGGAGAGATGACCTCATCCACATCCACTGAAATAAATTGAGAAGACCAGTTGAAAGCAGAGACAGTGAGCATAAATCTCTCCAGATCACACTGATCTGCTCATCTGCAACATTCTTTGACTTTGGTCCATTTATGGTTACTTACCAGCTGAGCTTTTTAGCCTGCCATGTTTTTCTATTACTGAGACCCAAAGTATTTCAATATTTTTAATATAACTTAAATTATATGTCTGCATTTAATGCACTATTGTCCTCATCATAAAACCCAGTGGTCTGGCAGATGTGTTTTTGTGATCTTTTTTTTTTTTTTTTTTAGATCAAAATGATATGTGAAGCTTAAAAGGAACACTATGGAGGGCCATTTACTTGGCAGGTGGATTTGTTTCAGTTTTATCCCACACAAAACATTATCGTGAGAGAGTTATCTGATGTTTGAGAATGTTGTCGTGGCAGTTCAGGTTGTTATTTTCAGACAATGAAGGCTGTTTATCACAACCATCTTTCCTTTTCAAGATACTAAAGCGTCAACGTTGTTTTGAAGAGCCATAGAGTGATACATGTCTTTGTGAAAAGCATATTTTGATCAGGCAGTGTCAGTCGATCTTAAAATGTTCTTTGATGTAAGCAAATATTTTCTTTAAGATGGTCTTTTTAGAACAAACTTAAGAGTTTCCATTAACAACACAATCTAAGAAAATCACAGTTCTCATCTGGCACCACAGGCAGATATTCCCCAGAGTTATAGCTCTCCAAAGCCTTTCATGATAATGAAACTCTGACCAAAAATAAAAATCGCACTCACGGAATTCAAAATAAGTCACGGGTTGTTAATTTCATTTAATACAGCATTGTTCGACCGGCTAAGCACAAACATCTACAGCATGGACAAGTAATATTTTGCCTTCTACTGGATATATGAGGCCTACAGTGAAGCTAACCGATGACATTTTGTTGTATTGGGAGTTGCTCAATGACGATGATGTCATGGAAACACTGACTGGTTGATAACAACATTATAGTCCCCAGCCCACCACTAGCGAATATTTACAAGAATATTTGTGTTATGCAAATACATGTGAATTGAACTGAATACCCTGAGCTGAGATGTGAACAGCAGAAAAAGTAGTCATGCAAATACCAAGTAAAACAATACAGTATACTTCAAAAATCCTCTATAGCTTTAACATACAGATCACAGTCATCATTATAATGGAGCTTTGGGATTAAATCTTCCATCCAGGTCTTCTGAGCATGATAAACCCTGGCAAACTGGGTATATTTTGTAAAACTGTGAAACTTTATTCAGAAGCGGTATGAAACAATACTTCTAAAAGTCCAAAAGAAAATACAGGATTTATTATAATGTAATATAATGTAACTATAATGTAAAACAAATACTGATTCTGCATTATTTCTAGGTTGTCTCTAATCATTTGTCCAAATTGGAAAAACTGACCATGTGTACTTGTACTTCTGTTTTTGGTCTTTTGAACCTTACTGTATGTACTGATGTGCTACACATATTGACGCAGCAAAGCCCTGTAGAGCAGTAAGTGACCTTTTAGTCGAACACTGGATGTGAAGCGGCATACCAAAATATTTAACTTTCCAGAACACCCCTAGACCAGAGGCTCACAGCCATCCTTTCCGGTTTCATAAAAATAGAAAAAAGGAAATTATTGATGAAAAACAGGTGAGTAGTCACTGACATAATACAATGCAAAATACAATCAAAACCATACATAGAGTTTATAAGTGAATAGCTGCTTAAAGTCTTTCTCTTGTGTGGAAGTATGTGAATTGCAGAATCCAACCCCAATGGTAACAGTGTTTATTCACTTACAAAGCCAAACAGGGAAAAGCTTGGGATTATTTTTTACACTATTTGGAATTATTAGCAGTGTTTGCGAAGGCTAGATTCATTATAATGATTACTCTTTTTTTTTAACAAATACATTTAAGAAGCTGATCTATTCAGAGTGAATGAAGCTAATGGACACTATTTTTGAATGGTCATTACCAAGTTCAGTCAGCTCAGCATCACTCGACACTGCTTTATTACCCAAGTACCTCTGCATTCCTAAGAGGGGGCTTATTATTGTTACCCTGTATTTCTGTAAGAGAGAGCCTTGAGTTTATGGGCATCAACATAGTTCGAAAAAGCTTCTAGATGTAATGTTAGAAATGTTATCTTCTAATCAGTTCTAATCAGATGACTAATTCTAGCCAAGACAACATTCATAAAGAAAATGCAGAAACACCTACATCTGTCAACTTAGGAAAAGATGTTGTATAGCGCCTCCTTGTGGTTCTAAGAGAAACAGAGTTTTAAAATGTAGGCGTTCAATTACAGGAAAGCCCCTAGACATGTATCCCATTTAACTCAGCAGACCAGTCACTACAGAAATCTTTTTCACCACTCCAAGATTTCTCCTTCTTATGTCTTAGGGGCTTTCACAATAATCCTTACTCTGAATAATGTTTTTAATTCCATGCATAACCAGGCATAAACTAAATTTAGACACAAAGATTTCTACATGGTACGTAAAGTTTACTGAGTGTTAAAATGTCAATCGCTACTGTGCACTCTGAGAAAAAAGGTACAAAAGCTGCCACTGGGGCAGTACCTTTTCAAAAGGCATAACTTTGTACCTATCTGTACCTAAAAGATACAAAAGTGTACCTTTTGAAAAGTTACTGCACCAGTGACAGCTTTTGTACTTTTTTATTTATTTATTTATTTATTTTACTAGCAGGTTATCATGATCTTCAATTTAGAATACTGATCCAAATAATAAGTGATTCCTGCAGAAAGATGTAGTAACACTTGAATCAAAGCCTTACAAATATCTCAAAAGCTTACAATGACTTCAGTTAAAATGAAAGAGTTATCATAATTTTCAACACTTGAGTCATCGTCAGTGGGTTACCATGACCTTTACTTTAGAATTAATTATACATTTTGCATTTTTTGCATTAATTATGAACCTGTATAAAGTCGTTCTGAGTAGTTTTCTGGCAGATATATAAAAAGAAAACAGTACTGAGTAGCTGAACTAAGCTAATTCATTTCAGTTTCTTGCTATTAATATCAGGTACTAGAATGTTAACAGTGCATTAGTCATTTGTTCTTGTGTAGTTATTCATTAAGGACAGAACAGTATTCTAACGTGTTACCCACTCCATAGCTTTCTCAGATTTATTGTTTTTAAAACCCCAAGAGATTAATTTGGAATAAACCAATATTGTTAAACCTTAATACAGCACCAATCTATTAATTTGTTGAAACTAGCTGCCTCAAAATATCTACCAACTTTACTGATCTGTGAAACATCTATTTAGATCTGCAATGTCTATTTATAGCAGCTAAGAAAATGTGCAGGCATGGTGGGAATTTGGAGCCGTTGGCTCTTCTAAACAAACACTCACTCCTCATATCTCGTCTAAAATGTCTCTCTTGGAGCTTTCAGTTCCCAATTGATTTCAATCGTGTCCATGCTTGATGAGAGCCCGACTTTCAGGTCATTCCTGAATGTAGGTCAGTGTCATTGAGGAAACCACAAAAGTATTGACAACTTTTCACAAGCATCTCCCAGTTCCCCTGCTGGACTGCATGCCACTCTTGTGCGCCCTATGAAAAATAAAAATACTTCATTGTATTTAAAATATATTTATTTCATGATCGCATCTGATAAAGCGAGTGCGCATGTGTCTCAGTGACCTGAGTTCGAATCCCGTATGTAGTATTGTTCAAATGTCTGGGACCAGTGTGTCACTGATGTTTTCCGGGTGAGTTTGCTGCATGCTGGGAATGTTAGTAAAAGTTTAATTGTAGAACTGTGCCATAATTAATATAGATTCTTTATTTGCATTAAAAGCACACAATATAATGATGTTATTAGCATACTTCAAGTTTACTTTGAATGCCATTGCAGTGCAGTTTAAAGTTACTAAAAGTAAAGGATAGTATGATCTTAATTTGTTATTAGTATAATTGTTATGTGTGTTGAACACTCTTACAGTGTAATTGTAATGTCAGCAAAATACATTTGAAGTTTATGCTGAGAGAATTCTGCTTTTCAAAACTTAAATACAAGAAAAGATATTTAAAGTGTACTTAAGTATACTTAAAATAGTTCCACTTTAGCACAAACAAGTATATTTATTAAACATTTAGTTGTACTTGAGTACTGGTTTGGCATAACTAAAATGCATTTAGTACAAAATTAGTTGTTCTAATTTAACAGACTTTAAGTACACCAATTTATAGTGTGCCACAAATACATTTAGTTAAACTAAAGTACATACAAATAAATTGTGCTTAAGTATACTATTTTTTCACTAGGGCGCCCACCCTGCTTGGATTCTTTTGCTGTCATGTCCATGTGCAGACCTTACACTTTCCTCCCACTGGATACTGATTATAGCTATTTGCATAAAATTTGCTCTTTGCTATCCTATTGGTTCCTGAGAGCAGGTCACACCTCCCAGAGGACCTCATGATTCCTGATTAGCTTGAGTTGGTGCCTGTGCTGTACAAGCTCATATTTCTTCCCCCTTCTGTTTATTAATAAATGTAAACAGATTAAACGTTGCCTGAGAGACCAGAGGCATATGTTTAAACTCAGTCAGAGAGAGGCCAGACGACCACTGTCCTAAATCTCCTGTTCAGTTGGCTACCAGCTCTTTGCTTTGGGTTCACTTCATGGTTGTCCTGGAACCTTGTTATCTGAGTTGAGGTGGGTTGATGCATTTATATATGAGCTAACAGTTATTTTCTCAGATGCTTTTGATTTTAGAATATTTACGTGGGCACAGAATCCTAGCTCTAGATACATCTTTAGACTTGTCATATCACTACCTACTCAGTCACTGCAGTGTTTTCGTGGTTATTCTTTCTCTGTTTCTACTTTTGGCGAGGATTTCTGGAAAGGAAAGTCGGAGGAAATTAGTTAACTGAAGACAAATGTACATTTATTTTCACTTGATTACAGTTATGAGTTACTTCAAAACAACTTGTGAAACTGCTAATATGTCATTTAGCATGCTTGAGTAAACATGTCGAAGGAATGAGCAGTTGTTCATGATGGGGATTTTGAGATCACTGCCACTGGTGGAATGTTTTCTGTCTGTACTTGCTGCCAGTTCAACAGCTGCTCTGTGTCCCATTGAGTCTGGCATAAGAAATACCAGTATACTTTCTAAAAGAAAGACAGTAGATGGACATTTCTAGATGCTTAAATCACAGGGTTCAGGCAAGTTTATGTGCACACATTTCTTTTTGGTGATTGACAGCATTTTGATGAAGATGCAGACGATCCATCTGTAGAAACTTTTACATTTTATTCACGTCATGTTTGCAACATGCAAGAGCATGCATGTACAAATGTTTACATGTTCTTTATAATTGATCAAAGGACCACTCGCAGATGTTAATCTAAGCTTTTCAAATGAACCCTGTGTTTGAGTGTGTTCATGATCAGTCAGCTGTTCGACAAGTTTATGCAGCTGTCTCTCACTGACGCATTCGCTTCAGATTTCTTCTCATCATCTTTTGGTCCCTCAGGATTCACAGTTCACACTGCATAACAGACATGAACTATAAAATGAACTTGATGGCTAACCACAAGATGTGTTAATAATAGTGATCAATGAGTTTGGTGTTTGTAAAAGTAATACAAACTACATGCTGTAGTTTAGTTCTGATTATTCAAACAATGTTCACCCTATAGGTCAACATATAAAATGGAGGATCAAGAAATGAACTTTGAGCCAGCTTATGGGTCTCCATCTGAGAAAGATGAAACGTTTGAACCCTTATTTATTGAGGAGGAAGATGAAGACTACTTTGAAGATTGCTTGGAAGAGATTGAGGCTGCTCTAACTCTTCCGGGAGAATCCATGCCTTATTCAGTAAAATGCAGAGAAGCTTTTCAAGCCGAGTTTAATGGACTTATGCAACAGATGTTGGCACAATTAGATGTTTTTGATGCCATGCATCCAACTACTGCACCACTGGAGTTATTTTCAGAAACAGAAAACCAATTGGACAAGAATGGATTCACAAACACAAATAAGTTCGGAGAGACGTGCCTTCCTGACAAAGAGCAAGCTGTGTTGGAGGTCGAAGATTGCGCTGTTCCCAGCCCTGTCGAGGCAAGGCCTGAGTTGTCTGCCACCATGGAAATACAAAAACTCAGAGAAGCATTCGAGAGCTGTATTGAGGAAGTGGGCCAGTTGGAGCGCAGAAGGAATGCGTTGGTTCAGGAGCTTCTTGAGCTCGAGGAGCCCATGGCCCAAGAGCTGCAAACTGTGAGGGAGGCTCTGGTGGAAGAACATCGCCTCCTGTCCAAAGTCAGGCTGGAAAGACAGAGCCTGCAGGAGGAGACTCAAAAAACTAAGAGACACCTGTTTACAGCGGCCCGAGACGGTGCACAGAGACAAGTAGAGCTTGAATTACAGACGATACAGGTGGAGCAGCTAAACCAAGCTCAGGTAGTGTCAAGTGAACAAGTACATTGAAACAGAAAAGATGTAAAATCCTGCTAAAGGATTTTTTAATACCGATTACAAAGAGGATTTACACAAGTAGTTTAGAACTGTCTAGCAGTAGATGGCCAGTAGATATTTGCTCTGTTAACATTCTCAATGGCCCTAAAACAAAAAAAATTATCTTTTTTTTTAATGAATTTAATTCTTTAATTTTCTCTCTTTCGCTCAGTATAAATTTATCTTACATATTTTTTCATTAAATTTTTTTCCTTAGAAAATTTCAGCCATTATTGGAAATTGTACAGAAAACTCAATAATTATATATAATTATTATTATTATATAATATATAATAAAATAAATAAAACATGATTTTATTACTCAATTTTAATCCACATTTTACTTTCTACATTGTATTCTTTGTAATTAACTGTTTCTGAGTTCCTACACCATTTTTTATAGTATACGTGGGGAAACATTGGTTTTGATTGTTTTTCTGAAAAACAAAATTTGTTAATCAGATTATTTTAGGTAGCCAGCAGAACTTTTGTAAAACAAATGTCATAGATAATCATATGGTTTAAGTTACTCCGTCCCTGTTGTTCATGTGACATCAGTTGTGATAAATGGGTGTTAAATCCACTCTAACTAAATTCAAAACCCTCTGGCTCAGGAGGAGCTGAAGGATCTTGCTGTTAAGCTGACTGAGGAGATAGCCAACATCCATTCACATCACCAAAGCAGCCTGCAAGAACTGCAAAAGCAACTGAACGTCACTCAAGAATCCAGCAAGAGAAAGAACCGCTCTTATGTGACTCAAGGCCGCCGGGCTTCTTGTGACCTCCAGCAGTACCTGCAGGGTGGGATCAAAGCTCTGGAAGAGTTTTACGAGCCCCGGTTAGTGTCTCTGCTGAAGAGACGGGAGGCCACCATGGATTCCCTCAGTAAGGCTAAAGGGCAATGCCAGGAGCTGAGGGCTCAGTTAGGACCGCTGAGAGAAGAGGAGCAGATGCTGAGACTCCAGAGGTCTTGTCTGGAGGAGAGGATCCGACTAATGGAGAGACAGAGGAATGAAAATGTGGAACAATATCGGGTGAGTAATGTTCACTGATTTTAGATCATTTTAGATTTCAAGTTATTGGAGTTTAATGTTCTTTTTTTATTTTCAGGAGACAGTTGATGCCTTGGAGGAGAACATCAGAGAACTGAAAACTGAGCTCAAGGTCCAGATAAAGAAGACAGAAGAGTTGGATATGCTGAAAAACAACATGGCCGAAGAGCTGTTGTTCTACAGGCGAGTGCAGACACTTCTTCAAAAAGGGTTTTTTTGACACTGCAAAGTAATTTAAGGAGAAAATACTAACACCATGTGTGTATCAAGTGATAAAAACTATTTTCTAAAATAAATGTCTATGTTAATGTATCCTATCCATAACCAGCTGCAACAAGTTGCAAGATCTCTAGCACTATATTGGATAGCCGCACCCACAATGATATGTCATTAGTCCAAAAGTTTACTATACTAAATATAAAAAAAATATATATAGGCTAAGAAGGGCAAAGATCCCCCTGGGGTAAAATGACCCCACATTTTTATCTATTATTTACTGTAACTCATTATGGTTATTATTTAGTAATTCAATTAAATAGATGTACATCTTCACTTTTCATTAAAAACCAATAAGCTACAGATGCTGGTCATATAATTAGAATATCATCAAAAAGTTTATTTATTTCACTAATTCCATTCAAAAAGTGAAACTTTTATATTATATTCATTCATTACACACAGACTGATATATTTCAAATGTTTATTTCTTTTAATTTTGATGTTTATAACTGACAACTAAACTGACAAAATCCCAAATTCAGTATCTCAGAAAATTAGAATATATTTGAAGACCAATACAAAGAAAGGATTTTTAGAAATCTTGATCAACTGAAAAGTATGAACATGAAAAGTATGAGCATGTACAGCACTCAATACTTGGGGCTTCTTTTGCCTGAATTACTGCAGCAATGCGACGTGGCATGGAGTCGATCAGTCTGTGGCACTGCTCAGGTTTTATGAGAGCCCAGGTTGCTCTGATAGTGGCCTTCAGCTCTTCTGCATTGTTAGGTCTGACATATCGCATCTTCCTCTTTATAATACCCCAGATTTTCTATGGGGTTAAGGTCAGGCGAGTTTGCAGGCCTATTAAAAACAGGGATACCATGGTCCTTAAACCAGGTACTGGTAGCTTTGGCATTGTGTGCAGGTGCCAAGTCCTGTTGGAAAATGAAATCCGCATCTCCATAAAGATGGTCAGCATCAGGAAGCATGAAGTGCACTAAAACTTCCTGGTATACGGCTGTGTTAACCTTGGACCTCAGAAAACACAGTGTACCAATACCAGCAGAAGACATGGCACCCCAAACCATCACTGACTGTGGAAACTTTACACTGGACGTCAAGCAACGTGGATTGTGTGCTTCTCCTCTCTTCCTCCAGACTCTGGGACCCTGATTTCCAAAGGAAATGCAAAATTTACTTTCATCAGAGAACATAACTTTGGACCACTCAGCAGCAGTCCAGTCCTTTTTGTCTTTAGATGCTTCTGGCGCTGTCTGTTGTTCAAGAGAGGCATGACACAAGGAATGCAACAGTTGAAACCCATGTCTTACATACGTCTGTGCGTAGTGGTTCTTGAAGCACTGACTCAAGCTGCAGTCCACACTTTGTGGGATCTCCCCCATATTTTTGAATGAGTTTTGTTTCACAATCCTCTCCAGGGTGCGGTTATCCCTATTGCTTGTACACTTTTTTTCTACCACATCTTTTCCTTCCCTTCGCCTCTCTATTAATGTGCTTGGACACAGAGCTCTGTGAACAGCAAATCTCTTTTGCAATGACCTTTTGTGTCTTGCCCTCCTTGTGCAAGGTGTCAATGGTCGTCTTTTGGACAACTGTCAAGTCAGCAGTCTTCCCCAAAGTTGTGTAGCCTACAGAACTAGACTGAGAGACCATTTAAAGGCTTTTGCAGGAGTTTTGAGTTAATTAGCTGATTAGATTGTGGCACCAGGTTTCTTCAATATTGAACCTTTTCACAATATTCTAATATTCTGAGATAATGAATTTGGGATTTTCCTTAGTTGTCAGTTATAATAATCAAAATTACAAGATTTTTTTTTAAATATATCAGTGTGTGTGTAATGAATTAATATAATATACAAGTTTCACTTTTTGAATGGAATTAGTGAAAACAACTTTTTGATGATATTCTAATTATATGACCGACACATGTACTAAAGTGAAAGCATTTTATGACAATTCTTTAATTAAAATATGGTCAGTTAAATATGTAAATATCATATGCCTGTATATAATTCAGAACAAATTTACATTTCAGATGAAAGGCATGTAGTTTCTTTACAAAGTGACATCGCCCGCTATTGGCCTGATTGAACCGGATTTCCACTTTCAGTGTGGAGAGACAATTTACTTCTACTAATTGCTATAGTCAAACTAAGCAGTAGACAGCTGAATTTTTTATTTTTATTTTATTGGACATTCATTTGGAATTATTGCACTCATATCGACAATTTATCAGTCCGTAACTTTGCTCCATAGTGCAGGTCCCATGTGAAATGCTTGTGTATGTTTTTTTATGTAAGTGGAAATGATGTATCAATAAGCTAAATCTTCAGTCTTCCACGTGCTCCTAGATTGTGTTTAATTGTGACTGTGAAGTGTTTTGCCTAGACTGGCAGTTGAGCTTGCGCCAGCCCTGGACTGCACATCTGTATTTATTTTATGCCTACTGTTTTACAGAGAGCATGTAGAGGGCTCCTGCAAGCAAGAGAACAGTGTGGAGGTGGAAAAAACCTAATTAACTAATGTTAGTTTTATTGTCTTATAAGTTTATGTAAAATTATTTTGATATATTTTCATAGTTTTCAAGAAACTGCTTGTCTTCTTTTTCATTAATAGTCAATCGCCAAAACAGTATCCTCAATTTACTGAAGATGCACAACAGGTTTCTTTTTTCAAAGGTCAAATTAGATTTAAAAGAGCACTCTGAACAGCAAGGACCAATTGTGTCAGATATTCCTATCTTTATCTAAGAAATTGCATAGCTCAGAATGTTCTTAAAACACTGTTTTTGATGCGTGTATAAGAGGGAATAAAGCTCATATATCAAGTGGTGCTTGTGAACTAAGTGCTTTCTTTTATGAGTAAGGAAAGTGAGCAAAACAAGGACTTCTATGGGCACTGTAGGAGAGCTCTATAAACATCCCTACAGCATGAAAACATTTAGACGGACTAAGAGAAAATTAAATAAGTGCTTTGTTGATTTGATGTGTCTTGTTAATAAGATCAGAGATAAACCAGTACAAATTTGAAATTGTTTATAGGAGTCGTACCTAGTTGTGAATAGATAAACACTCTTGTCAGTGTGACAGGGAGCATGCATTTTTTATTTTATTTTTTGCTTTTAAGACTGAATAATTTGCTATTTCAAGACATTTTGGAGAATCAAATGTGAACAATAGAATATGGGCAATGACAAAAATAAATTAAATAAAAGGTATTTGTTGAGGCTTTTGTTCAGTCTCTGTTTTTTTGGCTTTCTCATGTGAAACAATTACAAGTGGTCAGGCAAAATTTATTGTCATTTCTACATCAATTCAATCTTTTTGTGGTCACTTTTGAGAACGAGGGATGTGCTGCAAGTTCTGGACATGGACATGAAGGAGGAAGGGTGTATGATAGACCCGTCCTGAAGTCCCTACTATCTTTTATCCTATGAGCTACTGCTTTCATTTCGAGCTTGATTTAGTTCAGCTAACATTATATTTATAACTATTGCTGAAGACAGACTAATTAAATTTGATGATCAGTCTAGAAGCAATCATATACAAATTACTAACTTGCACTTTACATATGAAATGTAGCAATGTAGTGAGGTGGGGCCTCCATAGATCGAACTTATCTGTTCAGCGATTGGATTGAGATCTGGGGAATTTGTAGGCCAAGTCACCACCTGGTGCTCCTCAAACCATTCCTGAACCATTTTCATTTTGTGGCAGGGCACATTATCCTGCTGAAAGAGACCATAGCCATAAGGAAACACAGTTTCCATGTACATGGTCTGCAACACTGCTTAGGTAGTTGGTACATTTCAAAATAACATCCATATGAATGGCAGGACCCAAGGTTTCCCAGCAGAACATTGCTCAAAGCATAACACTGCCTCGGCTAGCTTGCCTTCTTCCCAAAGTGCAAACTGGTGCCATGTGTTCCCCGGGTAAGCGACACACATGCACCCAGCCATCCACGTGATGTAAAGGAAAAAACTAGATTCATCAGATAGGCCATCATCTTCCATTGCTCAGTGGTCTGGTTCTGACACTTACTTGCCCATTGTCGGTGCTTTTGGTGGTGGACAGAGGTCTGCATGGGCACTATGACTGATCTGAAGCTATGCAGCCCCATATGCAACAAACGGTGATGCACCTTTCCATCAGAACCAGCATTAACTCCTTGAGCAATTTGAGATAGAGTAGCTTGTCAGTTGGATCGGACCACGGGCCAGCCTTTGTGCCCCACATGCATCAATGAGGCTTGACCACCCATGACCCTGTTGATGGTTCACCACTGTTCCTTCCTTGGAGCACTTTTGATAGATATGCACTACTGCAGACCAGGAACATCCCACAAGAGCTACAGTTTTGGAGATGCTTTAAGTGGGCCACGGTAAAAATCACTTTCTGCTGCTTAGTTTAAGCATAGTTTCTCATATTTTGGGACTTGATAATTTACATAAAATATCTATACTGTTTTTAAAATAAAATAAATCTTACAAAAGCTGTGTCAACAATTTTATCAACAAAAACGGTTTATTCATAATGTTATGTACAACGGTATGGACATACAGGAGAAAAACATTGAAAAGTCACAATATTAAAAAGACAAACACCACCTGACTGATACATGAAGCTCAAAGTAAAAAGAGTACATAAGAGCTTAAGTTATCAATACATCTAGTAATGAAATAAATGGATATTTGAATGGAAATTGCATTTGTAGGACAAGTTAAAAAAAAAAAAAAAATCTACTGAACATCAATATTGTATCACTGCACTCTGGTCACAACATACTACCCACCTGTATATACTTTTATGATTAAGTTATACTTTAAGTATACTTAAACTGCATGGAAATCCTCAGGAGACAATGGTGGTAAGGGATGAGAAGGGTCATTTGTCTCACATTCTGATACTGATCAAGGATTAACTGACATTTTTCTTAGAAAAATACTCTATAAACAGTAGAAAATGCCTGGTGGGGAAATATTCAATTATTCCATTTCCATTACTTAGGGGAGAGCACTTATGTTCTTCACTTGAGTGTAGACAGACAGTTTTTAGAAGAGTTTTGTCTTATGCTGAGAGTGGGGTGGTGTAAAGAGTCATTTTATCCCTGAACCTCAGTGTCTGCTGCCCCCTCTGGGTCCTCGTCATTGTAGATGTTCTCTGCCTACAGAAATAGATAAAAAGTATACATGTAAAACAGAGCAAATTTTTGTACAAACTAATTTTTCCTCCAACAACTACATTTATTGGTCACACTTAAAGGAAATAAAGCAGGCTGCATCATGAGTGAGCTGATGTTTATTTAATGCAGAGAAGCTGACAGAAAAATCTAAATTTTAAGAAATAGGCTTAAAAGCTGAGTGTCCTTACCATCTGCCAGACTTGCATGATGTTGTCCTCAGACACGGAGCAAATCACCCACGGTTCATTTGGATTCCAGGAGAAGTCAGAAATCTTGGCTGTATGGCCTCCATGGATAAACTGTTTGTTTGTTTTTTATAAAATGTGAAAAACATGACCACAGAGAAAAGCACAATATTTTCTCAAAATACATACATGTACATATAATTAAATTAAAAACTGTACACCATGACTACTCACCAGCAGCTCTGGAGGTCCATCCTCTGCATCTTCTGGTGACTGTTCCTCACCGATTTTACTGCAGGAAAAACAAGGAATTCTCATGAATGTGAAAAGATACTACTAATTAAGTATTTGACATTTCAGCGGTAGTAGTGAGTAAAATATAAATGAGAACCCACCTGAGGTCCCAGACATTGAGTCGCCTGTCTGTTCCACTAGAGGCCAGGATGGTCTCATTATGGGGTGACCACTGAACCTGTGGACACATTTATAGTTCATGTAATCACACTCTTTTATCTTTAATTTCATCCAAATCATGGCAGGAAGGGATTCGGTACCTGGAAGATTTCATCTTTGTGCGATTCAAATGAGTGAAGTTTCAGCTTCAGGTTTCGCAAATCCCACAATGCAACAGTCTGTGGGAGAAAAACAAAAGCACAATTCAGAGGTCTAAATATAGAAGCACATTTACTAAGTGTTCACAGGTGTAACAGAAACAGTTGCTCAGTGTAGTTCTCACCTTGTCAGCAGAACCGGTGGCCAGAATGAACTCACTGTAGGGGTTGAAGGACAAACAGTTGACCTCTGCAGTGTGGGCATCTACTGCATGACTGGGTTTAGATGTGTTATTGGAGCGTGTGTCCCAGCTAAAGGAAGGGGAAATACCAGATTAAAATATTGCTCACATTACATAGCCACAGTTATAGATGCTACATGCCTTGTTAAGTGACATGTTGTGCTAAAGACATTCAGATCACAAAAACACACAGGAAGACAAAGTACTTACATCATAAGCTTCTGGTCATCTGCAACAGACCCAAAGAGAGACTCGTGAAGCAGATGCCAAGACACGTCCTCCACTACAGCAGTGTGACCAGTGAAAATGGTCTTAGCGTCCACTATTTTTCCCTCCTTTGGTACTGTGCTGATGTCCCACAGACAGATTGTCTGCAGAAAAACAGAAGAACTTGAACATTTAGTTTTGGCTGAATTAAAAACAAAAAAAAATTAACACCTGAAACCCCATCATGTTTGCAAATATAGAGCTGTGGTCTCCATATACAAATGTCTTACGTGATCATCAGATGCACTCAGTAGACAGCCACTCAGGTTGGGGTTCCAGGACAGACCATATCCTTCTTTCTGATGCCCCCTCAGTCGCAGGTCAGGAGTGCACTCTCCAGAGGGGTCTCCAGGACCACAGGAAGGGAACACAGAGAGCACAAATTTAGAGGGAAATATTATCAACATATGACACAAACACTGAGTTGGCAAGTAGCTTGGAAATGAAATGTTAAGTCTCCCATTATATCATGTTTAACTACATTTAAACAACTAGTTGACTTGTGTGGTTAAACCTGTACTTTATTTGTGGTGCAGTGCTTTAAGCAGTGTGCAATATTTCAGCTATTATGCTTGCATGTTTAAACTTTAAAAAGTAAAAAAATAAATAAATAAAACCCGTCTTCAAACTAATCGCTTTTCAAGCAATGCTGCTACATACATTGAGCTGCAAGTGACAAAGTTCCCAGAATTGCTCATACCAGGTTTGGAGGGGTGTTTGGTGTAGTCAAAGACCAGCACATCACTAGTGGGGGTCTTGGTGGCAATGATGCAGGGGTTCTGTGGCATGTAGCGAGCCCTGTTCACTTCTCCCTCATGATTAATCTTGATCTCAATCTCTATCTTGCCACTCACTGAGCCAAAACCACCAAATTCTGTGAACAAACAGAATCAGGTGTGACAACATGAGATGAGTACACAGGTGGAGACGATGCAGTCACAATTTAGTTTATGATCAGAACATCATATATATATAAGCCACTCACCTCCTTTTTCGCTGTCATAATGTGAGGCATCAAACTGGGCGTCATCATTGGGCAGCTGGACACTGGCGATAACCAGGTGATTCTGCTCATCAGAGGTATGAGTGCCGAGAACCAGGCGGTGCACGCTAAAATCCTTCCCTTCAGGTCTGTGAAACAGGTGACAAGAGTGCTTATCTACACTGACCTTTATAAACACAATATTCAGCTTGCATTATTAAAGCAGCAAACCTGATTCCATTATCATGACATCACAAACTATTAAAAAAAAGTTGAAAAGGGATGGGGAAAAAGCCCATCAAACATGTTGAAAAGATCATGTAGAGCAACACCTACTAAAGCAATAAATTAAAGGCTTCATTTTTATGGATAAAACATCTGGAAAACAGCCGAGGAGGACACAGTTAGCTGCTGCAGTAAAACTGGAGAACCCAACTGATCTTAAACATGAGAAAGCACTACATTAAGTGATTCAAACTAAAGCTTATAGTTTGACACGGCTTGCATTGCCTTGCCATGTAGTTTGACACATGTGTGTGTCGTTTTTTAAAGGTTTTATCCTTATTTGTAAGGATACACCATTGGGCACGATGTGGAACAACAAATTTGTAAATAATTAATTCCAAAATATTTTAATAAACAATCTTGGATTTCTCTTTCAATTAACCAATTATCAAACAATCATTCGACTCGGTCCCATTTCAAAGCTGATGTCTGTACTGTAAATGTGAAGGTGTTACCTGGTGACATCTGGCAACCACTGGGCAGTAAGACTGGGCCACTCCAGCGCGTGGGTCATCACCAGATCATACAGAAACGGTGTGTTTTTCTTCCATATTTTATATTCTTCATTTATGACCCTTTCCTCCACTGCGTCATCAAATGCAGCTGTATTAAAAAGGGGCGGGAAAACGAGATGAGATCTGTCAAAACGCCTTCAACAAAGGTAACGTTACTAAAAAAAATAACAGCTTAAATACGTAAGACCAGGAAGTTTTTTTTTACTCCACAACTGCTGTACAATAATAAATGGCTTTCCGTCTAATCTATAACGTTGGTACATTTAACGTAAAATCTACAGGAAGATAAAGATGCAAACCAGTATTGCCGAAAATGTAATGGAAACCCCTCAACTATAAATTAGGTGCAAACTGACAAATATTTTCATTACCAGTTTGCAACACACACAAAATAAAAATCCAAATCAATACTGAAAGCTTCCTGAAATAAAGCGACGCGTCCCACATTCACACGCTTCAACTTAAAAGCCAAACAAACTAGCCGCAGCTAATTCGGCGCTAATTTAACTAAATAACTAAGTAGTTTAGATACTTACTAAAATATTACCATCATAAAAATAATACTTTCATGTCTAAAAACAGCTAATCTGTGCTCATGATAAGCTCTAATATTTAAACTCTAAGTTACTGATGTAGTTAACGTTAGCAGGACTGTGTCGTTATGGCGGGACTCGGCCTGCGCTGAATTCACATCAACAACTACCTCAGCAGCCGCTAAACCAGAGCACGCCGAGTGCCGTGAACCCACACTCACCTTCTTTATCAGCCATAACGACTCGAAATACAGCTTTCTGCTCGTAAACGTTGCCGATAACAGGAGACCGGTGTAGTTTCCACTGGAGTGTAAATCAGGAGGCTCTTTGTCTCGCGCCGGCGTGCACGTTCGCGCCAACACGGACCGACACACAGCAGCAGAGCACGCACGGAGAGGAGAAGAAGAGCCGCTCACACACTGCAGCCACTACACTGCCCTCTGCTGACACCACGCCACAAAATAAAACCTGTCAGCAGGATCCACACACTGAAAGAAAATAAAAATGATGTGTGTGTGTGTAGTATTTACAAAAGTACAGTATACAGTATTTGTATATGATTTTACATTTGTATAGTATTTATTTACATATTACTTTGTAACAGTATTGCAACTCTAATGAGAATTGCAGTTAAGAATGATGGATAATACAAACATACAATAATTGTTATTATTAATATTTATTTAAATTTATTATTATTTATTTAAATTTAGTTACACACACACACATACACATACATACACACAGTATTTATATTCCTACTTATATAAAAAAATTACTCCACTACAAGTCACCAATTTCAAGACAACTTGAGTAAAAGTTTCGGAGTATCTGATTTTAACAGTACTTAAGTATTTTACTTTGACTAAATATAGGTTCAAAGATGCATTAATCAAAGAGATATAAAAAAAACTCATAAACCAAAATAAACCTCAAAAACCTTCAAAAAAGGTATCTTTAGTATAGTGGATTTATGGATATAAACAAATGTAAAATAATAACCATAATAATAATAATAATAATAATAATAATATGTAAATAAAAAATTAAAAATTAAAATAAAAAAGTCAACGCATACTCGCACTGGATGACCGTGTTTTTTTGGTTTTGTTTTTTACGGTCTATGGTTTTTGCTTCATTTCGTTACTAGAGAACTAACATTCACGAGAAGCAGCCTTGTTGACAACTTTGGGTGAGGGCAAAATGCACAAAAGATAGTACTTTCAGTGCCCTGTAGTTGGCGATATCACTTCCTTAGTAGCAGAAATAGACTGCTGCGGAAAAATCTAGGTGCCATGCAAAATGTAATGTGTAATTGCAACACTCATTACAAACGTAGTGGAGCAGAGTACAGATACCTATTCAAAAATGTAGTGAATTAGCAAATATCTATGATGCTAATTAAAACTACATAGGATCCAAAAAGATACCCAAGTACAGTAAATAATTACAATTACTCAAAAACTTACACCTCTGTTAACAACAATCTTCTGGTCATTTGACAACTGAAGGGAAATGTTCTTATTTGGGGCAAAAAAAAAAAATTACAATATATGTTTCTTTCTTCTGACTTTATTTATAAAGTCAATTAAATATCTACCAACTCGATGATGAAATTAAAGTTCTTTTCTTCATGTTAATGTTGAAAACACACAAATCAATATGTGAGTGAGAGTAATTTGCAGAACTAAACAGACTTAATAGAGTCATAATCAACATAAAAAGGCAGGTCTGTAAAAGACATTTCGATTTATTGATTTGGAAGACACCTATATCTAAAGTGACTTAAAAATGAAGAGATAGAGATGATTCAGAAAATTAAAAGAGACAATTTCTCGAACTACAGTACATATAAAACACCTTTTATTCATAAAAAATTCAAAGCAGTCCCATACGACATATACATGTGTTTGTTCAAATGAAAATCAGTCGCAGGAAACTCATGTGTGCCAACTCAGTACCTGAACGGCATTAATATAAAATCCACGTTACAGTGTTTGTTATTAAAGGCTGTCTATATGTAGCTCCCTGCACTCTTTATATAGAGCTCAGAAGCTTTTCCCTGGATTGGGCTTCAGTGTGCAGTATGCGACTCGTCCATCTGGACACAAATGTAATGACAAAAAGCCTAAATATGCACTAAAAAGCTGGCCACAGTGTAAAATCCATAAAATCTTCAGGATCCTACAAATATTAGTCATCTTCCCCCTCTGATTCAGACTCTGTGGGAGAGAAAATTTAAAAAATAATGTTCTTGAGATTTACATTTTGTTTGGCAGAGGATACTTTTATCCGAAATAATTCTTCACCTTCCTCCGCGTTGTGAAGCCACTCCACAAATTTCTTCATTTGCTCCAGAAATACACTTTTTCCTTTGGCAGCGTGGGCATCTTTGTACCATTTCAAAATAGCTTCCTCACTAAGGACATCAGCTGTGGAGTGAGAAACACACACCATATCTTACATTGCATATAATATATCATTAAAACACTGATCAGGTGGGACATGGGTACCTTTGTAGAAGAGCACCACTATTTTGGAGAAGGATTTCATGAAGTGGATGTTATCGTAGCAGTACTCCTGAATCTTGAGCAGTAAGACCAGCTCTGATTGGCCCTGAGTACTGAACACAGCCAGGAGAGGTGCATAGTGCTACAGGAGAAACAATAATCATTATCCTTCCAGCATCACTGTCTCGCTCTCTAACACAGATCTACACTGGAAGCACATGATATGTTGCAATGGCTTGAGGCTGCCTACATAAACCATGGACCAATCAGCTGCAAATACTACACTTCAGCAGCAGAAACTTGAAAAAACTGAATCCTTTCAAAAGAAACAATTTTACTGTCAACAGAAATGCAGTAGTAGAAATATGTCTTTATATAACAAAAGAACCTCACAGGTTTTATTATTCTCAATATCACCACATGGCGAATTAAAAACTAAAATCTCAATCTTGATTGTTACATCATCCATCCAAAAATATTATATTATATTATCGCACAGCTTTATATATTCTTTATTAATACATGGCAAATCTTAACTGCTGGATTTTTAAGGCTTAAAAGATATTAAGATATTATAAATATTAACATCATTTGTGTTGCGTGTACACACACACACACAGATATATGTGTGACCCTAGACCACAAAACTAAGTCGCCGGGGTATATTTTCAGCAATAACCAAAAAAACATTGTATGGGTCAAAATTTATGATTTTTCTTTTATGTCAAAAATTATTAGGATATTAAGTAAAGATCATGTTTCATAAGTATATTTTGTAAATTTCCTACCGTAAATATATCAGAACTTAATTTTTGTTTAGTGATATGCATTGCTAAGAATTCATTTGAACAACTTCAAAGGTGATTTTCTCAATATTTAGATTTTTTTGCACCCTCAGATTCCAGATTCTCAAATAGTTGTATCTCGGCCTAATATTGTCTGATCCTAATGAACCATACATCAATGGAAAACTTATTTATTCAGATTTCGGATGCTGTATAAACCTCAATTTCAAAAATTGACACTTAAGTTTTGTGGTCCAGGGTCACACACATGTTACAACAGTTCATAGACATTCAATTCGTTTGCATATATATATATATATATATATATATATATATATATATATATATATATATATATATATATATATATATATATATATATATATATATATATATGGTCTGGTTCTTAAATCTGATTGGTTTAGAAGCATGAGATTTCTCACATTATTGCTCAGCTGTTAAACTGTCAAGCTGAGATTTGAATCCGTGGAGGAAAGTAAGTAGTTCCGGACAAACGAGGGTTTGTAAATACACTCTGTTGTTGTTTTTCATATATTATTACACATTTGTGCCATCAAACTGTTGTACGAACGCAATATCACACTTGAAAATGACAAGCTGTTTGTCAGCATGCTGTCACCCGTTTTAACAAACTCTTCCAGTGTAGACAGCTTCAACTATAACTGAAGTGATTTACTGATGACAGAACAGCAGACATGACAAAATAATCTAATTACTAAAATAATATAGAGAATATAAGCATTACTGCTATCGATGTGATATTACAAAGTCTAGGTGTACTGTGCCTTCAGGTGTCTGAGGGCCTGTTCGGTGACCAGCTCCTCTTTCTTATTCCATTCAACAGCATTCATGAGGCAGCTCCACAGTAAGCCAATCACAGCCTGCTCCTGAAGATCATTCTTCTTCATCTCCTCTTTCACATACACCACAATCTAAGCACAATTCACATCAGAGCATATGAAACATTTTAAGGACTTATTGTATAATACATGATTTTGGTACTGTGTCAGTCGATAAAGACCATTATACAGTCTCAGTCTGGAAGCAAAAGCAGTTAATAAGCACTTCTCTATAATGTTTAATGTGTGAATGATTCACCTCTCTGATGGGACACTGCTGTGACAGGCGCTCCTGCAGCTCTTTCTGAAGTTCCTTGCGTGTGCCCAGAGACTGCTGTGTGCGCAGGAAGTCTGACAGCTCTTTCAGTCCTGCCTCAATGAAGTACGTTGAGAAGTGCTCCACATTCTGCTTATGGGCAGGAAAGAGTTCCTGAAGTCAGAGCAGACCACACAATTAGATTAACTACAGGAGAACCGCAGAAGAACCTTTAAAGCTGCAGTCGGTAACTTTTGACGCTCTAGCGGTTAATAAACAGAACTGCTTGCGTCTTGCGGAAGGACATTGTAGCCGGAGCTACTTCTCTCTGTTTATGTCTATGAAGAATCACAAAGGTACTGGGTTACTCCGCCACGGTGCCCCCGAAGCAATCTAAAATAGTCTGAATATAACACTTATTATAGGTGTACCCTAGTGATTCAGGACAGGCTAAAAACACGGTTTGTAAAATGGATTCATGGTGTACTCGCTTATTATATACATTTTGTATACTTTGAACACATAAAAAAGCTACGTAACGCAGCTCTGATTGGTTGTTTCTCTTACCGCTCCCGCTAGAGCGTCAAAAGTTACCGACTGCAGCTTTAAGATTGAGTAGGTGAAGTGTGTCAATAGTGCGATTTTTAAATAATTAAAATACTCATTTTCCAGATTGACTTTGAGAAGTGCTGATCTAGACTGTAACACAACAGATGAGCATCAACAGTCATACCAGGAGTTTCTTATCCAGGTTGGCTTTTCTAAGGGCCGATGTCACTGCATTGGCATCCTTCTCTGCTATCCAAGCTTTAAACATCTTCACTGCAAAAGAAGCTGATATTCCTACGAAGCAGATAATCAAATGAATTTTAATTTATGTGTTTATTTCCCTACAGTTCACTTCAAGAAGAAGACTTATGGCACAAACCTTCTTTGACAAGGTTATCACTGAAGAGGCTGGTGAGGATAGATGGTGGCTGTGTGCCGTTGGCCAACAGGATGCCTGTTAGCATGGCTAGTTTGGTCTGCTCAGACTCAGTGAAGGCCTTCAGGAAGAGAAGAAGCTAAGAGGGAAGAAGACATATGGATCAGAACAGACAGTATATATCAATATCAACCTATGTGGAACACCCTCCACAGTAAAACACGTTAATGATAATAGCAGGAATATCAGCAACATTATTTACCTTTTTGATTTCCTCCTCAAAAGCCTTCTCCAGATATTTGTACCTTCTGATAAGTTTATTGAACACCTGTATATAGACATAATCACTGATGAGTCACAGCATCAAGGTGTTTTTAAAGGGGGCATATAATATTGTATGATACAACAACAACCTTAAAAAAAACAACAACAACAAAAATATATACTGTATATTACAGTATATACCGTATTTTTCGGACTATAAGTCGCACCTGAGTATAAGTCGCATCAGTCCAAAAATACGTCATGACGAGGAAAAAAAACATATATAAGTCGCACTGGACTATCAGTCGCATTTATTTAAAACCAAGAACCAAGAGTTCACATTACCGTCTACAGCCGCGAGAGGTGAAATTATATTTTACTATAGAATTTTTTTTTAGATATAACCAAATAACTAAGACATACACACATATATGTATTATTTAGATCCCTAATTATAGCCTAATAAATCAAAGTCCTTTAAAACTAAATTCAAATCAAATTTTATTCCTCAAGGTATGACAAAAGCAAAACCCTGGACACAAGAAACTCTGGTGATGGAGAGACACTGTAATCCAAGGGATTATTTCAAAATGACACAGTATGATTGACATACTGGTTCCACCCAGAGGATTTAGGAATAAGTTCATCTAATGCAATTTTGAAACAGGATTCCCCTGCCTTCCCCCACTTTGGTATCAGCTGCTCATTTTTCATATACAGAAGCATCTCATTGTTCACCTGAGCATAGCTGCGGACAGCAGTGTGGTTTTCCTCTGTCTTGAACATACAGTGCTCCGTCACCTTGGTCTTGTCCCCATCATCAATACGTGTTCCCCCGGGAGCTGGGAGAGGGAAAGTGAGGTTACAGGTTAATGCTGTAAATCCTTTGAGAGCACAGTGCTGTCATTGTTAACCTCTTCTCATGAAAATGTCACCGCCTACTGCACAGCTATGATAGAGACAGCAGCACAGCAATCAGCTATACAACAACACAACAATTATACCAGAATACATCATTCCATATACATCATATGCTATGTTTGCAATGTTTAGTTTTATTTATGTATAATGCATTATGTACAGTATTATGCTGTACAGCTTTATGTATAAAGAGAAGTTATGTAGTGCAGGTCAAGTTCAAAGAGCATTAACCTTTGTACTACAGAGTAGATACATTTAAAAACCATTTAAACAAATAGGGAATGAAATTGAACCACAGCATTGATTCCACCCCAAAATAGGTCATGGTTTCACGGAGTAATCCGCAGGTGTCCGGGTTAATGCCATACATAGTTAACTTCAGATCCCCTTGAGAGATTTGTTCTGGATTACAGTGTTGAGCCACTGATCGGTCAATGTAATGCTTCCCATCTTACCATAAAAAAAAAAACAAAAAAACAAAAATCACTAAACTGGATTTTGTACAGAGCACCTTAGAAGACATGATGGAAAAAATATAAGAGTTGAAGAAAAATTCTAACTCTTTAGCATTCACAAACCTTTGTGTTCTGAAATATAGTTTTAACTCCCTCCTCATATTATTTCCAGTTCTGTGTTCATTCATAAAATATTCTCCAGAGAAACTTGCAAACACCTTGTTCCCTTTCAGTCGGTCACGTTCGACGTTACGAATGGGATCTCATCCCGAGAGCCCAATCACCTTCGAGTGGTACAAAACGAGCCAATGGTACACAAAGTACTTTGGTCTCCGGAATTTGCATTGTGAACTCCGCCCCGCAGAGCGGGTATATAAGGAGCAATGCGAGCAACTCGCATTCAAGCTTTCACTTCGGAGCCGAGCACATCGCTTGCTGCAATCACCAGAGTGTTACAAGCAAAAGCTGGTGTTGGTGTGACGGCGCGATTCAGCGGTTCGTCTGGGTTTCTTGTGACAGCTCCCGCGTTCCCCTGAGCGCTTCAACACCCCTAAAAGAGACAATTTGTCTCACAAAAGAGATACGGGCCAATTTACGTCTTTTTAAAGATGTAATTTCGCCCGTGTGTTTCTGGGTGCGGTCGATATATTGCTCCTCGTGATGGTCACGATCGCTGTGTCACGTGTCTGGGCTTCCAGCACGCTGAGACTGCGTTCGTGGATGGCTCATGTTCTCATTGTGGGGACACGACCATCTCGGCGTTGAGATCGAGACTCGATTACCTTAAAAGGTATAGAGTCCCCTCTGCCACACCCCGTTCTAGCTCTTCTTCTCGTAAGAGGGCTACTTCGGCTGGTGGCCAGGGTGATCTGAGGGTTACTGTGTGGGCTTCCCCGACGAGCGAACCTCCTCGGGCCACACCCCCCTCAAATACGCCGCAGCCGGTTGAGTTCCCAGATGAGTTTGCTGGACCCTCTCAGGCTCCTGACATCTCATTCGGGGCTCGTGAAGAGGACCGTATGTCGATCGCCGCATCACAAGGCGGGCTTGAGTCCTCGGGAGATGAGGGTTTGGCTGCGTTGCCCCCTTCGGGATCGCCAGCACCCCCCTCTGGTTCCTTTCTTCCCGTAAGTGCACCAGGAAGTAACTAGTTCATGGAAGGCACCTTTAACTGCCCGAAACCGTTCTGGTTCTTCCTCCGCCTTCACTGCCCTCAATGGCAGGGCGGCCAAGGTGTATGCTGGGATTCCCCTGGTGGAGCGTTCTGTTGCGATGCAACTGTGTCCACAGAGCGCCTCCGCTTGGCATGGTGGTCCCAAGCTGCCCTCCAAGGCCTGTAAGTTCTCATCCACGCTTGTGGCCAAGGCTTACAGAGCTGCGGGCCAGGCCGCTTCTGCCCTGCATGCCATGGCCTCACTTCAGGTCTATCAGGCCAAGCTGCTCCGGCAGCTGCACGAGGGCGGTGCTGACCCAGGGGTTTTGCAGGAAGCACGCACTGCTACCGACCTCGCTCTCCGGGCGACGAAGGTCACTGCGTGCTCCTTGGGTCAGGTGATGTCCACTTTGGTGGTCCAGGAGCGCCACCTATGGCTGAACCTGACAGACATGAGGGAGTCTGATCGGGCTCAGCTCCTCAACTCCCCGGTCTCCCAGGATGGCCTCTTCGGCGACGCGGTAGAGAGCTTTGCCCAGCAGTTCTCTGCCGCCCAGAAGCAGTCTGAGGACATCAGACACATCCTGCCCCGGTGGCCCACTGCTGCTTCCACCCCCCTGCGGCGCAACCTCAACCTGCTCGTCGCTGAGGGCACCCCCCTGCGGCCTCCTCCACTCCCGCTCGGCCACAGCCAGTGATGGAGTACTCGAGTCCTGGACTCGGACTCGAGTCCGACTTGAGTAACCATTCTCTGGACTCGTGACTCGACTTGGACTCGCGGACTGATGACTCGTACTCGGACTCGGACTCGAGGATATATAAAATCGTACTTGAGCATTCATCACATTGTTTTTGACTAAAAAATGTATAAAAAAAATATATATAAGGTGTTACACTTTTCCTGTTTCGTGCCCAAGACCGTCCGGGATCTATTATTTTCCCTCACAGACACTACTACCGCTCGCTCTCTTTGCTTGACAACACACTCACTGACATCACTCATTTTACTTTCACTTTACTTTTTCTCCAAAGCGCTCGGGCACTTGCGGGAAAGGATGAAGCTGATTGATTGAGTAACCCCAGAGTGCAGTCTGGACGATGGGGCGGGGCGACACTTCGAGGCGGAGCGACACGTGTCGCCCCGCCCATATTTGTTTTCCCCGCCTTTGACATTTTCCTCCGAGCCAGCAGGGGCAGTTTGCGTTGAAACAAACAGAACGGTGGCAACTACAGCAGCAGAGTAATAACGCTATTCCGTTGATTGCTTGAGGTGAGTAAAAGTGGTTGTGTAAATATCTTATAATATGAAATGCGATGTTCGATCATTTATTTATCCATGGTACGTTCAATTTGAATAATTATTGTTAATAATTGTTATAAATTGCTCATTTTATTGTTCTTTGTGGATTGTAACCGTACACTCTGTACATGGCTTTAGTTCATAGGTTCGATTTTACAGAGGTATGGCATCACATTTGTCAAGTTATTTGAACAGACATGCATGATTTTTGTGTGTATTATTATTATTTTTCAGGATGACATGATCGGGAGGTGGTGGTGTTCTGTTCTCCTGGACAGCTTTACTCCGCAAATGTATGTAGCTGTTTGAATGTTGCTACATGAAACATTACTCTGTACTATATCTAGCAATATACCTACCTCTTGACATTTGTTCTTTTAGAGCTCAACCACTGAGGGGAGGAACTTCACCATTCACCATGTCTTCAGGCAGAGTCCAGCAAAGCAGGTTATTACATTCATTAAGAACTAATAATTACATATGTGTGTACATGCAGAGGTATTTTAGTTATTACAGCTACATAGTTGTTCAGATGTGAAATTGGTATTATGTCCAAGTACTATATTGGTCAATACTGTGGATTATTTAATATATAACTATCAGTTAACATCAGCATCAAGGACATTTAAAAACATTTCAGCTTAATTCATTTTCAGACAGCAGCAAGTTTTTTAAATAACTTCTGTTTGCGATCTAATGTGGATTTTGTTCACCATATAAGATAGAAATATTTATATTCAATGTAAAAGATCTTCATGTGGATCGTGCATACAAATATATATACAAATATCTCACTGGATTATTACAATTAATGGAAAAATGAATGTGTGGAAATGTAAAATAATATATCCTACTGACACACAGCAGCAAAAGATATAAATAATTGGCTTAAAACAGTTTTTTTTTCAATGTGAAAATACTAACACTAATACTTCTGCACAGTACTGTATATATTAACATTTTATTAGTGTTATTATAAAAGAATGAGTATGCAGTTGTGACAACAATCTATAGAGTTTTTAATGAGAGTTTGTTTAAAGCAAGGTTGTCTGTATTCAGTGTTTATATAATGTTTAATAACTTTTATATACATATATAAATAAACCTATGTATGTTTTTGATTCAACAGCTTCCACTGGAAATCCTCAGGGAAGTTATTTTGTCGGCGGGTGACTCTGCATATTTGACACTTTCTCTGGTTTGCAGATGGTTTAGGGTTGTGCTCCGAAGTTTTTCGGAAAGCGGCACAGTTTGCCTGGCTAGAGAGTAATATTTCCCCGTTTAATGCTCATTCTCCAATTGAATTTTGTAGTAGAAGGCTGTTAAACTTTTTTTGTATTATTATTATTATCTTTCATGTATTTTGTCTTTACACTATAAGTTGTGGCCAACTGAAAGAATTGTCCTCCTGTCTCCTGACCGGAACGAGTTCAGACGGATGTACAGCATCAGGGAACGCTTGCAGTGCAGAGCCCTTTTCAAGTTTAACCCACCAGGGTACAGGGAAGAGACCGGCGTGGTGATCTTCTGGGCTTTTGTTTACACAGGATTTTGTTCCAAGGACTTTTTTTTTTTTTGCGGCATGAAACACATGTGTTAAGTTCATTGAAGGGAAATAACTGGTTTTGATTATTAATTGATGTAATTTAAAGTTAAACTTTGCACTGTATAATGTTTTAATAAAAAAGCTATGGAAAACACGTTCATGACAACAGGTTTCAGTCATTTACATCAGTCTATCATTCTTTAAGGTTTCTCATATTTGATGATAACATGATTTGCTATGCATTGCTCATAATGGATTCTTAGTTTAGTTGTGACAGGATTGTGAGGATTAATGAGGTTTTCAGTAGTGCAGTTCAGAAAACAAATAACAGAAAGTAACAAGTGTTTTTGGGCAAGTTCTTTAGAACCTGTATAGTTCCTTCCTTGCAAAAAGTAACCATGGATTTATTGTAGTAAAAATATTTGTTGGCACATTAATTACTGTGAGCTGTAATTATAAAAACACCATAGTTTTACTATAGTTACTGTAGCAGAACCATAGTAAATTTTCGTAGGGGCCAAGGGAATGTTCCGAATATTATTGGTGACGTTCAGAGACTGGTGACAATTTGTTACACACACGACACACACACACACACACATATATATGTATGTATATATTATTTGAATATATAAATCAAGGTACTCCATGACTATCTACATAACCATACTTCGCATAATATTGCCGTGTCATTTTCAAACCAGCGAGTAATGCCGAGGTAGCGTCTACTCTACAGCCATTGAGGGAGTAGACCATTTATTTTTATTCTGTTCGTCGTAATCCAAAACTCTTTGTATTTATACGGGATGTTACGGAAATGCAACAATAAATGCAAAAACACAACATGTATATTCACTTTTTAATTTATATTAAAAGTTTATTCATCTTAGTGTCTACTTCCGCATTCCAATCCTGCTAATAGCGTCATAATTCTCTATACCAATAAGCTGTAAAATCGTCACTCATCTGTACACCAATAAGCTCATCTTAATCATAAACCAATAACCGCTGAGGTGGGCGGGGCGACACGTGTCGCCCCGCCCCAACGTGTCGCCCCGCCCCATCATCCAGACTGCACTCTGGGATACTTGGATTGATTAGTTGTTGTCACATGAACCGCGGTGCGATTGCGGCATTCTGAAAAGTTGAGATGTTTTTAACTAGATGCGGTGCGGATGTGCCTGAGAAAAACGTGAGCTTCGCTTCCATTATGAGCGCGCATACCGTATGCCTACATTGGAAATAACGAACTTGAGTGCGCAAAAGACGCGATTTGTGAACGGCCCTTATCGTTACAGGTTTCTTTCTGACCAGTCGCGTGCCGTCACACACACACATTCACTTGAACACATACAAACGCACTCAGGCTAAATCAATCGGTCACTCACACACACAAACGCTCTCTCTCTCTCTCTCACACACACACACACACACACACACACACACACACTCTCTCTCTCACACACACACACACTCTCTCTCTCCTCTCTCTCTCCCTCTCGGCGTATGGTATTGATTTTTATGTTTTAAGTATCTTTAAAATACAGTGTCCTGTAAAATGCACGTTTCTTTTTACACCGAGTGTATTTCTATAATACAGTGTTAAAGGATTAGATCACACAAAAATGAAAATGTCCTAATCATTTAGGCTACTCCTCCCAATACCATCCAGGATATCTATGTCGTTTTTTCTTAAATTATGTTTTTGAGGAAAACATTTCAGGATGTTTTCTTCATATAATGTACTTCAATGCCTACCAACTCAGTTGGTTGCTATTGTTTCCCAAAAAAATTAACAAAATTTTCCAATACGGGACTCGAGACTCGACTTGAACTCGACTCTGACTCTTCTTTGGTGACTTGGACTTGGACTCGGACTCGAACACTGAGACTCGACTCGGACTCGACAGTTGGTGACTCGACTACAACACTGGCCACAGCAGCAGCCTTCACCTCAGCCGCAGCAAGGAGATGGCCGCAGAAGGGCGGCACAACCCGTCTCTGTCCCTAAACCTGCTAAACGCCAGGCCAAGGACCATTCCTTCCCCCGGAGGAGGGCCGGGGGTGAATGCTTTGTTCTTGTTTTCTTTTTGTTCCGCCACTGGCCCTGCGGCCGGTGGTACCCAAACCTTCACTAAAAGAGCTGTTTCCTCTACCTCTGGGTCCCAAGAGGCCACGAACGACAGCTGGCGACGTGCTTCCTCGCCGCTCTCGTTCCCCTCTCCCCTTGCCAGTTTCCATGCAAAGACGGCTCAAGAACGCTTCGGCTTCTCATGCTCTCTTTGCCACTTGGAGTCAGACGAGTGCCCGCACTCCGCCCCCGCTAAGGGACGCTATGCCTCCCATGCCGGGGCTGTCTACTCCACCACGCTGCCCCACTGTGGGTACGCCTGTAGTCCCCTTGACCCCACTGGTTTGGTTCCTGGGAGCCTGGCTAGAGCTCCCCAGGCCTTCTCGCTGGCTCATCCGGACGCTCAGGCTCGGCTACGCGATTCAGTTCGCCCGGCGTCCCCCCAGGTTTCAGGGTGTCCACGCGACGATAATGGGTAAAGATGCCCCTGTCATGCGCGCGGAGGTCGCGACCCTGCTGGCAAAGGGCGCGATAGAGCCGGTCCCTCCAGCCGACATGAAGTCCGGCTTTTACAGCCCTTACTTCATAGTACCCAAGAAGACAGGTGGGTTACGGCCAATCCTGGACCTGCGTGCCTTGAACCGAGCTCTGCACAGACTCCCGTTCAAGATGCTAATGCCCAAGCGCATTTTCGAATGCATTCGTCCGATGGATTCGTTTGCAGCGATCGACCTGAAGGACGCGTACTTTCATGTCTCCCTTCTTCCTCGACACGGACAGTTTCTTCGGTTTGCTTTCGAGGGGGCAGGCATATCAGTACAAGGTTCTCCCATTCGGGTTGGCCCTGTCTCCCCGCGTCTTTACGAAGGTCGTGGAGGGAGCCCTGGCTCCTCTCAGGGAACAAGGTGTCCGTATCCTCAACTACCTCGACGACTGGCTGATCCTAGCTCACTCTCGAGAGCGGTTGTGCGAGCACAGGGATCTGGTGCTCAGACATCTCGCCCGACTGGATCTTCAGGTCAACTGGGAAAAGAGCAATCTCTCCCCTGTGCAGAGGATCTCTTTCTCGGTATGGAAATAGACTCGGTCGCCATGTTTACGCAGCTTACGAACGAGCGTGCGCAGTCACTGCTGAATTGCCTGAGACAATTCGAGGGCAAGAGAGCGGTTCCACTGTAACTGTTTCAGAGGCTACTGGGGCATATGGCATCTGCGGCGGCGGTCATACCGCTCGGGCTACTCCATATGATACCGCTTCAGCACTGGCTTCGCGACCGAGTCCCGAAATGGGCATGGCAACAGGGCATGCTCCGAGTGACCATCACTCTGGCCTGCCAACCGATACTTCACCCCGTGGTTGGACCCCTCGTTTCCACGGGCCAGCGAGCCCCTAGAACCAGTGTCCAGACATGTTGTTGTATCAACAGATGCCTCTGCCACGGGCTGGGGTGCCATGTGCAACGGGCATGCTGTGTCAGGCTCCTGGACAGGACCCCGACTTCAGTGGCATGTCAATTGCCTCGAGTTTCTAGCAGTACGTCTTGCTCTGCACCGCTTCAGGGCCCTGCTGAAGGACAAGCACGTTCTGGTCCGTACGGACAACACTGTGACCGTAGCGTACATCAACCGTCAGGGTGGTCTTAGCTCCCGCCGCATGTCGCAACTCGCTCGCCATCTCCTCCTGTGGAGTCACAAGCATCTGAGGTCACTTCGTGCCATTCACATTCCGGGCAGGCTCAATTGTGCAGCCGACGAGCTCTCACGGCAGCAGTCTCACCCCGGGGAATGGAGACTCCACCCCCAGTCGGTTCAGCTGATTTGGGAACACTTCGGAGATGCTCAGGTAGACCTGTTTGAAAATTCCCACTGCCAGTTGTTTTACTCCCTGACCAAGGGCACCCTCGGCACGGACGTCCTGGCACACAGCTGGCCGCTGGGCCTGCGCAAGTATGCGTTTCCCCCAGTGAGCCTTCTTGCACAGACGTTGTGCAAGATCAGGGAGGACGAGGAGCAGGTCCTGTGGTTGCGCCTTTTTGGCCCGGCTGGACCTGGTTCCCTGAAAATGTACTCCTTGCGACAGCCCCTCCCTGGCCAATTCCTCTGAGGAAGGACCTTCTTTCTCAGAGACGGGGCACCCTCTGGCACCCACGTCCCGATCTGTGGAACCTACATGTGTGGGTTCTGGACGGGTCACGGAAGGTTTAGGTATCTTGCCACCACAGGTGGTAGCTACCATCACTTCAGCTAGAGCCATGTCCACCAGACATGCGTATGCTTTGAAGTGGAACCTCTTCGTCACTTGGTGTTCTTCACGGCGTGAGGACCCCTGGAAATGCCCGATTGGGTCAGTGCTTTCCTTTCTTCAGGAGGGGTTGGAATGATGGCTGTCTCCTTCCACCCTCAAGGTCTATGTGGCTGCCATCTCGGCTCACCATGACCCTGTTGAAGTCTCTTGGGAGGCACGATCTGATCATCAGGTTCCTGAGAGGAGCATGGAGGCTCAATCCGCCTCGCCCTCAGCAAGTCCCCTCTTGGGACCTCGCAGTGGTTCTATCAGCACTGCAGAGAGCTCCCTTCGAACCCTTGCTCTCAGTAGAGCTAAAGTTTTTATCTTTGAAAACTGCACTCCTGACGGCTTTGGCTTCGGTGAAGAGGGTCAGGGACCTGCAGGCATTTTCAGTTTACGAACCGTGTAGAGCCCATGTCCTCCCGGGTACTCGCCCCTTCGGGCCAGTAAGGACCTGCTCGGTGTCAATACGCTTGCTGTGCCATTCCACTCCGCGGACTGAATGTGTGTGCTATTTCCCTCATGTGAGTTCCTCAGTCAGAACCCTGGGTTCCTCCAGCACTGTTGATGTCCAGCACTTGCGTACATGCCCTTTGGTCAGCCATGTGTGGGACTAGGTGCCTCCATGTGTCGTGATTCCCCTTTCTGGGTAATCCCACGTGTGTATGTCCACAGTAAGTCTCTCCGCAGCATGTGTCTTTCCCTTGGCAAGCCCCTTGCCAGCTCTGTCATTGAAACTTCCACCCTGCGGGCTAGGTACCTCAGAGTTCTTATGTATCACCACCTTGGTAGATGCCTGCCTTCTGTAAGTCCTCCCATGGGCAGGCAGCCTGCTAGCATATGTCCAGCTGGAATATGCCACCCAGTTTATTCTGTGTGAGCTATAGGCCCCCACTCGTGCTGGCCTCACGAAAGGGTGCTATCACTCTCACGGGTCGCTGGAAGTCAGCCATGTGGCGTTTTGTAAGGGACCCCATTCGTAACGTCGAACGTGACCGACGGAAAGGGAATGTCTTGGTTACGTATGTAACCCTCGTTCCCTGAAGGAGGGAACAGGGACGTTACGCCCCCTTGCCACATCGCTGTTCCGCTGAACGGCCGGGTCACTGGCTCGGCTCCTCAGCGAAGACTTGAATGCGAGTTGCTTGTGTTGCTTCTTATATACCCGCTCAATGATTTAAACATCATTAAATGTAAATTGTGATAATCGGAATGTGGCGGGGGAGGCGTGGTTTAGCGAAGTCGGCAGCGGGAGAGAGAATCAGGAGATGAACGGTAAGTGAGTGGTTTGGGCGAAAACGATCAACACCTGTTTCTTGTTTCAGTAATTGGCGTGGAGAGAGTATAAAACACCAGGAGAGACAGAAGCAGTCGAGATAGAGACAGACTGCTGACTGGAACCGGAAGGAGGTACCCGGAAGCATTTGGCGATAGTGTGCACGCTAGTGTCATGATAAAAGTCACCGTTGGTGTTAGTAAAGATTACTTTTTGTTTTATTATTAAAAACTTGTCAGCAGTCCATCTGACCCCTTGTCCTCTTCCTTTCCTCCTATGAACGTACTACACTGGTGCCAAAACCCGGGAAGGGAAGATACGCCATTTGCGGATGTCAATTCATCCCTCGCGGCCCTGCACCAAGAGCAACATCAGGCCCTGCTGGACTTGAGAACTGATCAGGAGCGGCGGTTCCACACCATCCTACAAGCCCAGCAGGAGGACCGTGAGGGGTTCCAGAGCTGGATCGACCGGGAGGTTTGTGCCGAGGCTACGGGACCGCCCGCGGTTCCCATTCACCTACCCCTCCACAAAATGGGACCGCAGGACGACCCAGAAGTGTTCCTAGAGAAAAAGTCAGTGGAAGCGTGGGGCTGGCCCCTGCGACCAATGTCAAGTACGACTGATCCCCCTGCTCTCGGGCGAGTCTCAGGTGGCCAAACAACAGCTATCGGTGGCAAACCTCCTGGTCTTCGACGACCTGAAGAGGGCCATCATTCAGCGGAGGTGGTGCAGATCGCATTAGAGCGATCTGCACGGGGACATTGCTTTGCATTAGTCATTAGCCATAGCCCTGTTTCGTCTAATCTCCCGGGTGGGGGTTCCGAAAGAGATCAGGGCACGGCATTTATGTCACGTACGATACGCGAACTGTATGGATTATTGAGCATTAAATCGATTCGAACTAGCGTCTATCACCCACAGACTGATGGCCTGGTCAAACGATTTAATCGCATGCTAAATCCATGATCCGGAAATTCGTTCAAGAAGATGGCAAGAATTGGAATAACTGGCTAGAGCCCTTGTTATTCACTGTGCGAGAGGTCCCACAAGCCTCCACTGGGTTTTCCCCCTTTGAGCTTCTCTACAGCCGCCAGCCTCGAGGGGCGCTGGATGTACTGAGAGAAACTTGGGAGGAGGGGCCATCTCAGGGCAAAAACAAAATTCAGTATGTGCTGGACTTGAGAACAAAACTCCACACTTTGGGGCGGCTATCAATGGAGAATTTGTTACAAGCCGAGGACCACCAAAGCCAGCTGTATAACAGGGGAACTTGATTGTGCAAACTTGCACTGGGAGAGAAAGTAATTGTATTACTCCCCACGTCGAGCTCTAAGTTATTGGCTAAGTGGCAGGGACCATTTGAGGTCGCACGACAAGTCGGAGATCTCGATTATGAGGTAATACGGTCCGATAGGAACGGGGCACGTCAGATCTACCACCTCAACCTCTTCAAAAAATGGAATGAGGCGGAATCAGTGATGTTGGCAACGGTGATTGGCGGAGAGGATGATCCCGGGCCAGAGGCAAATGTCAAACCACAATCCCTTGCCCTGGCCCCAGGAGGAGATCACCTCTCGCTGTCTCAACTTACTGATCTAACGAAATTACAGCCGAAATTTGCCGACGTGTTCTCGCCCCTACCGGGCTGTACCAACCTCATACAGCAGAATGCATTAAATTGACTATATTCAATATAAAATGACTATATTCAAAATATTTAAATGAAATCAAAGTACAACGTTTTTCTTTTTCCAGGTTGTCAGAAGTTTTGTTAGTCTTTTATATGATGCCATATTTTCACCAAAATACTATGCAATAATATTTTCAAATATTTTAACATATTTTACTTGCTTAATTTGCCATATTTCTAAAAGAAAAAATAAAACAATATATTTATAATTATATTTTGTTATTATTATTTGAAAATAATATTGCAAGTTTATTATGCTTACAGTCAAATTGAAATAGTTTTACAATTATCACAAAATGTTTTCTATTTGAATATATTTTAAAATATTTTTCAGCATCATTATTCTAGTATTCATCCTTCAGAAATCATTCTAATATTCTGATTTGCTGCTCAAGAAACATTATTATTATTATGATCAATGTTGAAAACAGATGTGCTGCTTAATATTTTTTAGTGAACAGCAGTTATTTGAAACATTCTGAAAGGGATTTAAATTTTTTACATAAATGTTTCCATTTAATGCAATGTACTGGATTTATCCAGAGGTATATACAGATATTTTTAACATATACTTTTTTGAACAGCAAGAGTCCTTTCCAAGGGGATGATCAAATTTATATATAATTTTACATTCTATATTAATGTAACACTATGTGGGTAACAAGGCTCAATACTAAATTAAAGTTAAACTGATATAATCTAATTATGTGCCGTCTGATTTGCCAGCATATGTGCTTTACAATTCTTTAAATTCATATCTTTCTAAACCCACAAAATGCATATTCAACTCCAAAAATCCTTATAATATGCCATTCTCTGCACTGGCTTCCCATATCGGCTCCAAGCAAATTTAACACTCTGCTTCTGGCCCACAGTGAAGCCGCCTACTCACTCTCTCAGCCTGCTTATGTGCAAAAGATCCGAAGATTTCCAACTGGCTGTGACAGCTCCTAGGAGACAACTAAGATAGGGTAAAATTTTGATGTTTATTCCCTCCTGTCCTTATCTTTAACCATCAATGGGATTTGTAAATTGATGGCCTGGAGGTACTGCAAGCTTCTTACCAAGCATGCTCCCGGCCATGAGGACGTCAAACAGGGTGTCGGCATAGCGGCGGTAGTCTAGTCTCGACCCAGTGACATCCAGAAACTTGGCTACAGCATCAAGATCACCACCTGCTTCGTTGAGGCCTTGAACAATAGTGTCTCGGAAAACCGTAGGCTCAAACTTCTCCTTTTCATCTGAGAGCAAAAAAATAAACAAGACTCTCAGTGAAGGTTACCCCAGCAGAGATACAGGATTCACATTAGCCACTTATGATGTTGAATATAATGCTTTAAATGATTTAGAGTTGATCCTTCATTTGTATCCATCTGTGTAGAACACTTGATTACGCAAACAGAAATATGCAAGCCGCACTTATACTGTACCTACCATTATGTAAATTAGTTATCTTGCCTCGCTGCTGGCTAGGAATTCTGATTCTAGCAAACACTAAAGAGCATGTTGAGCGTCTTCCTGTGAGATCTCACATTTGAAGAGCCAGTTACACCTACCACACAAGCCAGTGAAGCATAACTCTAATGCCCTGTTGAAAACACTTCCACATTTGTCACAGTTGTTGACCTTTCAACTGTATCATAACAACCCTTACCAAAAGTGACAGGAAAAATGGTAACACTTAATTTAAATTGTTATTTTTATAGTAGTAATATTTCAATAACAATTAGTAACTTGCAACTACATGTCAACAAACTCTCATCAGAGTATTAGTAGACTGTTAGGTTAGGGTTAGGGTTAGTAGAATAAGTTGATGTGTTCCTGCAAAGTTACTTCTAGTCAGTAGAATGTCTGTTGGGGACCATCAAAATAAAGTTTTAGCAGATATTAATCAGACGTCTACTAATACTCTGATGACTGCTAGTTGACGTACTGTAGCTGCAAGACGTATCTACATCTAAAGTGGACTATAGAAGTAATGTGATACTATTAAAGAAAAGATAATATTACAAAACATTTATTTTTCAAATAAATCCTGTTCTTTTAAGTTTTCAGTTATTTTAAGAAAAAAATACTACTTTTTTTTTTACAAAAAATATTAAGCAACACAACGTTTTCAACATTGATAATAAGAAATATTTATTGAGCAGTTAATGATTTCTGAAGCATCACGTGACACTGAATGCTGCTGAAGATTTTACTAAAAATAATAATAATAATTTCACAGAGTTGGTGATCATTAAACAAATTTCTGACCAGAACGTTTTGAACAGTTGTGTATTGTATGTTTAAATGTCTGAGAGTAAATGTGAACCAATTTACAGCTTTTATTGGAAAAAATAACGAGCCCCTAAACTTTCTGTTTCTGGAGCTAATGCTGCAGCTATTGCAGTAGGCTATTTGTTAACTTCTGTGTATCGGAGACTGAAGAACCAAGATCAAGGTCAGAACAGCAGAGGGTCTGCACTGGTACCAGTATTGTGTAGGACATGAAGTACATAGTAGCACACAAACAAGCTATTAATGGAACATGAATTGAGACCCTGGCCACTGCATTGTTGAGAGAGTGTCTGCAACATGTGTGCACATCTAAGGTGTGTGTGTGTTGTGTGTGTGTGTGTGTGTGTATGTATGCAAGTTTTTTTTTCCTTTTTTTTTTTTTCCGTAGTAATCAATCATGCCAATCACATTTTACCCGGAGTATTAACAATTAAGTTAAATTATACTGTTAAAGAAGGTCTACGTAATTTAAAGAAGATCATTTGTAAAGCCCACAATTATTTTTTTATGAGGTAATGTGTAATACTGAGATAAAAAGTGACTCACCCCTTTTTCTGGTCTTAAACCGCTGGCCTGTAAGCACTGGCTTCTGTGGCTTACTGGTATTCATAAAAGTCCTTCACATGCAAAGAAACAGACATAAAATATATACAAATCAGCAACAAAAACATAGATGACACATTTTGTGTGCTATGACAGAGCCATTATTAAAAAAGCCCCACAAGACAAAACAATGAAATAACTCCTGACCCAGTAATCTGTGTTTTACACTACACCCTCCTCTCACACACCTCGTTTATAATAGCGCACTGTACTACGGAGAAAAAAAAAAAGCTTGCAATCTAAAAGCTCATCAGCTGAGAGGTCCTCTCCATGCAGTGAGTGCTCCAGCAGAAAGACAGTGCTTTTCGCTGCCCTGTGCTAAATATAGAGGGGCTCATCCCAGACAGTGTAAACTTCAGTCACTCAGGCCTGGGACACGTGTAGCATTACAGCAAGGAAATGTCTGATCACAGCTTACAGCCTCCTGTGTGTGTGTGTGTGTGTGTGTGTGAATACAAGCAGACTTACAAAGTATACACACGTGCAAACACATACACAAACAAAATTATAATTTTCCATCAGCTGCCTCAACAACTTATTGACTGAGTGAGGGTTAAGATGTCTAGCCTTGTGATAAGAATATACAAAAAATATGGGGTAAATAAAGGCAGTTGTAATGAGTTCTCTATAACAACAAAAAAGTTCCTTGATGTCCTTTATTCCTTTATGTTCTAATAATACAATACAATACAATACAATACAATATAATAATTAGACTGATTTAAATATTAAATAAATCTAATTTAAAAATAATTTAAAGTAATACAAAAAAAGGAACGAAGAAAAAAAAACTACAAGGAGTATTTCTCAGGTCAGATAGATTATTGGGACATATATTAATTTCTAAATAAAGTTATATATAAAAGGTATATTTTTCTAAATAAGCATTCAGATGAGGTGAGTATTCTCACCCATGCTGTGTAATGCTACTCTACAATAACAGGTATTGTAGATATAAAAGGTCCTCCTTTTAAACAGAGCATATTTTATATTTCAGAACACACAAAGAATAGCCTTGATGTGTCCTCAAAGCTGCATGAACTTGTGACTCACAGTGATATTTCATTGAAATCAGAACAAATGTTTTTATACAGCATTGTACATCATGGCTCAGTGTTTTTCTAACATTGAGTCCTTTTCCCGCAGCTCTGAACAATATGTACTCATGTGCAAGTCCAGTGTGATTTATAAATGATATCAACAACCACGTTCACCAGGGATGAGTCTACAGGGGGATGATTTAGCTGATTGTCACCGAACCCTAATCCATTACAACAGACAATGCAGTAAACTGCTCTTAGATCAGCTCAAGTGGAGGATGTCCAGAGCACAACACCCCACAGTACCGCTTAGTACCAGTGTCGCTGGAAAACAAGAAACACAGTGAGAAACTCCAGAGAGTCAAAAGTCAGAGTCGGGTTTTAATTCGATTACAACCGTCCCCGAGGAGTGAGTGCGGCTTACAAACCATCAGAATCACTCCCAATCACTCTCCAGTTAACACTGCCGATCCTACACAGCTCTCTTTGATTTCAACACTTTTCTCCTTGTCATAAAACCAATTAAACAAGGACAAACATCACACTGCACTTGGCAACCACAAGATCATTTTCCTTCAGACTTGTGTGTGCAGCCATATATCTGAAGGTTTATGTTCCATGACATCCACTTATGTCTTTGTGTGCTAGTGTCGCAGGTCCAAATTTATAAGTGCTTCAGTCAGTGCCAAGAATAACACTCAGACTATGGCATTCCTGAAAGAGAATGCAACCTGCTTTCAAAGTCAGAACGAGTTGCTGGGACGCAACACAGGACGGAAGCTACGACAAGACATAAATATTATATATACACTATAATATTTTACTATAAAAAATACGCTATATTGCACTATACTTAACGCATATAATTCAAGTGCATTCATGTTTTATGATTAAAAGACACACACACATACACACACACACACACACACACACACACACACACACACACATATATATATATATATATATATATATATATATATATATATATATATATATATATATATATATATATATATATATATATATATATATATATATATATATGCACACACACATATGGTGCATATCTTTTATTTGATTTGATAAGTATTAAATTCTTTTTTGGGAGCTCGTGTAAGGCACAAGCTATCGACCTGTTTAGACAAGTACTTAAAATTACTTACAACACTGTTTCATAAATAAGCAAGACTTAATCACTAGTTAAATGCCTCCGTCTGCTTACAAATGTAACATTTTTGCACATGTGCTTATTTGTCTTCTAAAATCAATCATGCAGTTTTCGAGACCAGCAGGTTATGCTTCAAAATTAGTAAAGGCTCAGAAGAAGCACGAGAGAATCAGCCACGAACAGTACATTGCGCATCCTGTGATTGTATTTACCTGTCTGTGACTCTGTCTGTGATGAGCTCGAGCACCGCTTCGCGCAGTATCTCACGCGACGGCTTCGAGCAGGCAAGTTAAGTACAGCTGGACTGATCTACTCGTGAGAGGGGGACAGTTCTCGCGACATTAATTATTTCTTGAATGAAAAAGTAATAACATGTTTTTACAATACAGTTTTTAAAAATGAAATAGACGTTTATATCCTAAAATATTCTTTACGTCTATTTCACGTCGTGTCACTCCGATTTCCACGCTACCCCTCTTTTAATTTCCAAAGTGGTATGAACCAAGAATGCTTTCTTTTTTCTTTTTTTTCTTCTTTTTTTTTACTTTGTGTTCTTTATTATAATGTATTTATTCTGAGGAAGCATTTTCTGACCCCTGCAAGGAAAGATGATCTGACAGCTGAAGAGAGAGTGATGTTACAGGTAGCGGCTGCAGGTACTGGAAGTTCAGTTTTCTTCTGTGTGTGTGTGTGTGTGTGTGACTTGGGTATGACACCGGTATTACAAGGAGAGGGTGACTTATGAGGACATAACCCATGTCCCCATTTTTCAAAACGCTTATAAATCATACAGAATGAGTTTTTTTTTTTTTTTTTTTTTTTTTTTTTTGAGAAAGTAAAAATGCACAAAGTTTCCTGCGAGGGTTAGGGTTAGGTGTAGGGTTGGTGAAGGGCGATGGAATATACAGTTTACAGTATAAAAACCATTGCGCCTATAGGATGTCCCCACTTTTCACAAAAACAAATCTCTCTCTCTCTCTTTCTATATGTGTGTGTGTGTGTGTGTGTGTGTGTGTGTGTGTGTGTGTGTGTGTTTGTGTGTATTAGCCTATTCAATTGGTTGGATGTTTATTCATTTGTTTTCTTTTTGTTTAGTTACAAGGCCTTTCCTGATCATACTATGGAGCCAAAAGAGTCTCAATAAAGATAAATGCACACACTACATTCACATATGCACACACAGGATTCATACATGCACACACATGATTCATAAATACACAAACAGGATACACAAATGCGCACAAAATTTACAAATGCACACACAAAATTTAAAAAGCACAGAAGATTCACAAATGCATACATAATTCAGAAATGCACACAAAATTCAGAAATACAAACACAATTCAGAAATGCAAACAACATTTACAAATGCACTCAAGATTCACAAATGCACAGGACAAGATTCAGAAATGTATTTCTGTTGAACACACACATATATCTTGATTTACGAACTGCTTGCGGTCTGTGAACTTCACTGCATTTGTGTGTGAATTTTGAGACTCCTCTGACTTGGCTCGACCATAGACTGTAAAAAAATATGGACGTAGTGTCCGTGACGTCACCCATAGACTCCTCATTAGCGGTTTTGAAGCCTAAAGTGTGTAGAGCGGATCGTCGCCCATCTTGGCAGCGCGTCACCGTGCGACTCTCCCGCATAATCGAAAATGGGCAAAAAGGCAGGAGCTGATTGCTGAAGCCACGCCCACCTAGTGTGACGGCATTGTCAGCAGCGGCAATCCACCTGTCACTCAAGTGGCCACGCCCTTAATTATGCAGAACTTTAAGGCTTAATATAATTTAGACGGATGAGTTTTAAAAAAATGCAACCCCCTAACAGTTGTCATGAAGGGCAAAATTAGCAATATAGACCATAATCATTTTTTGAACCAGGCTGTAAACATGTTTTTTTCTGCTGTAAAGTTGGCCATTTTAACATGTGGAGTCTATGGGACTGACTCCCTTTTGCAGCCAGCCTCAAGCGGCCTGTCGATGAATTGCAGTTTTAGTCACTTCCTTATTGGCCTCACGAGAGAGAGCGGGAGGTTGCCGCCATAGACAGTAGAAGAAATGGATACAGCAACCCCATTGGAACTCAATTGAGACAAGTGAAGCCCATTTTTAGTGTTTTTTAGCACTTCCGTTTCTGACGCGCAGACTCAAACGAAGCTTGACGACGTCAGCAACCTGTCTGACAGATGTAAATCTTCTAAGTGGCTGTGCGTGCAAACTGCCATCGTTAATCTTGCAGAGACGGCGAGCTAGAGCGGGGAGTTCTTTGTCGTGAGTGAGCAAGAGTAAGTATTCTGATTAATTATTTTCTATAGTATTTTAAAATGTAACGCCAGTACACTATATTAAGTTAATTGCCTGCGAGCTTCTCCTCCTGTCTGTACGGTAATGCGACAGAGAGACGAGTGGTTATGATGCAATCGTTAGCCTATTTTTTACAAAAACTGTTTATACGGGGCCATAATGTAACATAGAAGGTAATGGAGCCCTTTATACATTGTCGTGTATCTTTAGAAATAAATAATGGACAAACGGAGTCTTTAAACGCCTCAGATGTAAAGTTATTCGCTGTCAAAGTGACGCCAAAATGAATGGGAGTCAATGGGAATGCTAACGCAAGTGAAGTTCTGCTAAAAGATGGCAGGCCCCACCCGACTTCAACTTCCGGTCGAGTTCCTTGCCCCCTGGTTGCCGCTCCGGCTAGACACACAAATGCTTTTTTTTTAAACAGGGGATTATCAGCAACCAATCAGATATCTCCCTTCTTTTAGCCAATCACAAGAACGCACTCCACGTGGGGGATTGTTTACTTATAAGCCAATCACATGAACGCGTTCACACAGCACGATATGCCTGTGGTGCAGCATATTATAGCCAACTTATTTATGCAATTGTAATTTTTTTTCTTCTTTTTTTTTTTAAATGTCTCAATACATATAGCCCAGTGACTGCAGTAAAATATTGAAATATTTTGATGAAAGTAAAAAAAATTGACACCTTTTTGAATATTTAAATATATCTAAATATTATTTTGGATGCAATATAGAAGTCACATTAATTACAATATAAGGTCACTACATGAAGAGAGAGTCAGTGGTCCGCTGTGAGAGGAAAGTGACTCTCCGGCTGTGCAAAGTGGGTCTCCAGCTGCGTGAGGAAAGTGAGTCGTTCGCTTAGGAAAGTGAGTTGATTGCTTTGTGAGGAAAGTGAATCGTTCGCTCAACTTCGCTGCGTGAGGAAAGTGAGTCGTTCGCTGCGTGACTCGTGAGGAAAGTGAATAGTTCGATGAGGAAAGTGAATCGTTCGCTGGGGAAAGTGAGTCGTTCGATGCGTGACTCGTGAGGAAAGTGAATCGTTCGCTGAGGAAAGTGAGTCGTTCGATGCGTGACTCGTGAGGAAAGTGAGTCGTTCGCTGCGTGACTCGTGAGAAAAGTGAATCGTTCGATGAGGAAAGTGAGTCATTCGCTGCGAGAGGAAAGTGACTCTCTGGCTGCAGAAAGTGAGTCTCCTGCTGCGCAAAGTGGGTGTCCGCCTGCGCAAAATGAGTCGCCAGTTGCGTGAGGTAAGTGAGTCGTTCCCTGAGGAAAGTGAGTCGTTCGCTGCTTGAGGAAAGTGAATCGTTCACTGAGGAAAGTGGATTGTTCGTTCGCTGATTAGCTTATAAGTAAACAATCCCCTATGTGGGGTGCATTCTTGTGATTGGCTAAAACAAGGGAGATATCTGATTGGTTGCAGATCATTCCCTGTTTAAAAAAATGCATTTGTGTGTCCAGCCAAGTCAGGGGAGTCTCAAAATTCACACACAAATGCAGTGAAGTTCACAGACCGCAAGCAGTTTTGTAAATCAAGATATATGTGTTTGTGCATCAGAAATACATTTCTGAGTCTTGTCCTGTGCATTTGTGAATCTTGAGTGCATTTGTAAATGTTGTTTGCATTTCTGAATTGTGTGTGTATTTCTGAATTTTGTGTGCATTTCTGAATTTTGTATGCATTTGTGAATCTTCTGTGCTTTTTAAATTTTGTGTGTGTATTTGTGAATCTTCTGTGCTTTTAAAATTTTGTATGTGTATTTGTGAATTTTGTGTGCATTTGTGTATCCTGTGTGTGCATATGTGAATGTAGTGTGTGCATTTATCTTTATTTATCTTTATTGATACTCTTTTGGCTCCATACTGTAAACATGTATTACTTAATATTTCTGCTTAAAATTAATACTGTTAATAATCAGAAAAAAATCTTATGCAGCAAATCATCAAATTAGAATGATTTCTGAAGTATCATGTGACTGAAGACTAAAGTAATGATGCTGAGAAGAATTCAGCTTTGCATCACAGGAATACATTACATTTTAAAACGTATTCTGATAGAAAACGGTTATTTTAAATATTTCACAATGTTACTGTGTTTACTGTATTTTTGATCAAATAAATGCAGCCTTGCTGAAACTTCTTTCAAAAACATAACAAAATATATCCAAGTACCCATTTCACGTTATACAGACGTGTAAGATTCATTCACGTCATTCACATCTATAAACTAACCAATTTAGTTAAACTTTCTGTTTGTTTCAGTACTGTATTTTACTGAATCCTTGCATAATCTTGACTTGAAAATGCCTTCAATATACTTTAAGTGTCTTTATACAAAGAGCAGTTGGGAATGTAGACCATTCATGGAAATAAAATGGTGGATCATCATGTTTTGTCCATGATCCCTAATGTTTAGATTGTAAACTCTACTCTGTGTTTTCTCAAAAGGTGATGTGCAAGAGGCCACCCAGCTCCTCAGCAATCCAAGCGTGCGTGTTAACTGTCTGGATGAGATAAGATCATAAAGTTGATGAATATGGGTAGTAATTTACAGGCCATTTAAGCACCAGTTATGGCTCATTGGGGTTCACCAAGCTGGAACACAACAAAACATGAAATCAGACATAGGGCGGCTGGCCAAACACAACCCATACTTATTGTTACTTTTCTTAATGTTTATGCTATTTTACTGCAGTCTGACTACATATACAGGGCTTACCCTGTAAATATTGTGTTATTTAGTTGTTTTGTGACAATCAGCCTTTATGTAAACAAGTGGAGTGGCTGGTAGTCTGGTGAAGTGATGGCATATGTTATGCATTGATATTCAGGCATATGGCAGAGACCCATGAGTGGCGGAGGTGGTCCACTAGATGTAACCTATAGACTTCTTGAGGTCCTTTTTGGGCCAGAATGATTGGAAACAGCAGTTGATAAGTGTATCCCACCTGTCAAAATCAGATGTGCTGCTTGTTCGCTCTGCCACCAACGCAGTCTTTCGAATTCATCCAAGGAGCAACAAAGATAATGGGGTGGTGTTGGCGCAGTGGATAAGATGCATGCCATTGGTCGGAGAGACCTGGGTTCGAATCCACCGGTTGACACCAACGTGTCCCTGAGCAAGACACTTAACCTCTAGTTGCTCCAGAGGTGTGCGACCTCTGACATATATAGCAATTGTAAGTCGCTTTGGATAAAGGTGTCAGCTAAATGAATAAATGTAAATGTAAATAATGACTCACCAAGCTCATGTCACTCTCAGCAAGTGGCAGTGTTTTGCCAGAATCTCCATACTACAGACACATTTCTTGGATTTTTACAATTTGTAAGAGGCTGAAAGTCATTCGCCTTTTTAGTCATGCAGACGAAAAAATTGTTGAAAGCCATTTCATGTCGTTTCAGTATGGCATGACCACTCTCATGCATGCGGCTTATAAGGGCAAAGCAGACCTGTGCAGACTGTAGCTGCAGCACGGAGCTGATGTCAACTGTAATGAGCATGAGTATGGTTATACTGGGCTCATGTTCACTGGCCTCTCAGGTAAACTCATGTCAATAGTAAATGCTACTAAGTTTCATTTTATCTAACGTTTAAAGATACAAAAGTTTCACTGACATGATACCTTTTTTTTAAAAGCTGCCCCTGAATTAAAACTGAATTTTCAGCATCATTACTCCAGTCTTCAGTGTCACATTCACCTTCAGAAATAATTCTAATATGTTGGTTTGCTGCTCATGAAACATTACTTTTTATTATCAGTCACTACATTTACATGTGCACCAATACTGTGATTATTTCCAATAATCCGAGTAAGGAATTAATCACAGTAAGATGTTCACATGGCTGTTTATTGTGATTACAATTGGCATATGTCACATATTATATGACGATTATAGTGGCTATGATTATGCTCTTAATCACATCAGTGGGAATGAAGCATTGTTGTTTTCATTAGGAAAGTTTAATCTCATTATTGCCTAAATCCCATCATAATAAATGCTGAAAATGGTTGCTCTGTTTAATCATTCTGTGGAAAACATGATAATTTTTTTCAGGATTCTTTGAAAGAACAGCATTTATTTGAAAATATAAATATTTTGTAATGTTAATATAAGAAATTTCTTTACTGTCACTTTTATTCCCACAGGTAATGCTGAAATAATGGAGATGATCTTAGATCAGAGACAGATCTAGTCAAATCTATAGGACAAACTGCTGCTCGGATGGCTGCTTTTTCATACAAATTTTTTTTATTTTAAGGAGTCATATTATGTGGAATTACTTATTAAATAATAATAATAATAAAAAGATTTATAATATTGTTAATAATATAATATACAACTAATTATCATCAGATAGCATATTTTAATATTTAATTAATATATTTTTAATAGTTAATATTCAATAATAATCACTATTTTACAAATTAACTTCATTTTTTTTTTTATTAAATATTTAAGATTATACACTACGGTTTAAACGATTGGAATCAGATAAAAAAAAATTTTTTTTTTAAGAAATTAAGACTTTTAATCAGCAAGGATGCATAAATTGATCAAATGTGACCGTAAAGACATTCTATTCTGTTGGACTTTCTATTTATCAAAGAAAAGGGTATTACGGTTTAAACAAAAATATGAAGCTATTTTTAAGAATAAAAGATGTTTGTTGCTGCAAATCAGCTTCTTTGAATGAATTCTGAAGGTGACACTGAAGACTGGATTAATGTCTGCTGAAAATTCAGCTTTGCAACACAGGAATAAATTAAATTTTACAAAATATTCAAATCAAAAACAGTTATTTTACATTATAATATTATTTCACAGTATTAATTTATTTTACACATTTTTGGTCACACTAAACCAAACTTTTGAATGGCTGTAAAGATGTTAATAGCTTGCTGACTGATGGCAAATGATAAAAATGTGTGAACTCATTGTTAACATCTCATTGTTGTTACCATGGGAACGACCCCACAGCTTTCTCGGTTCTGACCCCGGCATTGACGGGCCAGATGGTGCCTATGGACATAGTACTGTGCTACATGTGGAGAGAGGGGTGCTGACAAGAAGTGCTCCTTCTGTAAAATGGTATAATGTGCTTCCTCTTTCCTTAAATAATCATGACTTGCCGTCAACATTTATTCAGTTAATATTGACATTTTTTATCATTTTGAAGCCAAACTTATATTTTTCTACAGTTAATCACGCATACTGACCATCTACAAAGTATACTAATGATTTTAAGTTGCTATTTAGTATTTGGTTTCTCTTCAGGCACGTAACTTTCCACATCCTGTACCTACAGCATTTGAATTAAGAAGCCCAGATCATTGACAATTTGGCTAAACCAACCTAATCCAATTTTTCTTTTGATGTTAGAAATGCAATACAATTAAAATTAAAAGATATCTGTAGCTTCAAAAGTGAATTTAAAATGCACTGGTGAGTTACATTATATGAGATCATGATTTTATATTGTGAAGTAAGACCTTTTCTCATTATATTGGAGTTTTACATGTTGCTGAAACACTGTTTTCCCATAATGCTCTCCTCTCTTTCCAGGTGGTCTACTGTGGGAAGACGTTACAGAGGCTGCACTGGTTCACCCATAAGAGGCAGTGCAAAAACCCCTGTGCCACAGAGAGATGCTCAACTCAACCGCCAACCCAAACAGAGGGAACTCTCTAGCAATGGTAAAGTGTTAGCATATTAGCAAGTCATTGGTTAGTTACGGAATGCTTGATTTGCTTGAGTTAGATCTTACCAGATCTTATCAGTGGATTTGGTCATGACAGTGAAGAACTAAGGACTGATGATAAAACCAAGGTCAATACTACAGAAGCTTTGTTCTTTATTTTACCTTATAAGAGTTTCAGAAGTGAAGTATGAAGCATATTTCATTTGTGCTTTCTGTTTCCTCTCAGCTGATGACAGTGATGTAGTGAACGCCGCCGGCTCCATGCTGGCTCTTTGTCTGGGGTTGTCAAGAGTGTGCACTTCAGCACAGTCCTTCTGATGACTACTGTGAAACCTCCGAGGACTGTGAAGATCCTCCTCATGCTGGAAAGGATTGAGAAACAGAAATGTTTTGGTTGTTTTTTTTCTTTGTACAGTTGAATTCCCCTGGGAATACAGTTCAGCCTCAGCGTGCTGTGCTGTGATTGGTGCTCTGCATTTTATAGGAAACTGTAAACCATGATACAGAAGTGTTGGATTGTATACTTATTCTAAGCTGTGTAAGAACCACACAGAAAACTGGATATGTAGAGAACATGACAAACTTCTGACCAGTGGACATCCTATTTTGACTGTGGGCAACTGTTGACATAGAGAAAAACTTTGAGATTTTTTCTCTTCCACTTAAAAGGAATCATTTACCCCAAAAATTCTAATTTCCTGAAAATGTACTCACTCTCAGGCCATCTGTGATGTAGATTTTTTTTCTTCATGTGGACCAATTTAAAGAAATGTAGCATTACATCAATTGCTCACCAGTGGATCATCTACAGTGAATGGGTGCCGTCCCAAAAGAGTCCAAAGAGCTAAAGGCAGAATTTCATATTTTTGCCTGGGGGGAGGTACGTGCTGGCAGACCACATTTACATACCATATATACCATTTTCTCCACTCTTTTAGGTTATGGGTTTATTAAAAAAACAACGAACATCCATTTTGTCCATTTTGCATTTCTCTGCAGACTAAAGCGGGAACACAACGAGAAGAGAGTCCACTCACGCAATACTCTGAGATTTGCAAAGTCACGAGAGAATAGATCTTATGTTTAAAAACATCGGTTAAAAATAATTTAGCCCAAACGTACTCATTCTGCTCACTAAAATAAAGTAATAAACGAATAAAATGTTTACTCATATTTTTTAATTCACTGAATACTGAAATTTCTTTTTTATTTGTATCTTTCATTCAGCTGGCTCTGGTCAAAAAAAATCACAAAATAGCTGATGAAACAATCCACAAATAATCCACAACTCCAGTCCATCAATTCAATCCATTTTGTGAAGTGAGAAGATATGTTTGTAAGAACTCCAATGACTGTTTCAGTGAAAAAGTCATCTCATCTGAATCAGGAGAGACATAAGTAATGATCAAGCACCGTTTTCAAGGGAAAACTAAACTAAAATAGTACTAAACAAATACATTGGTGGATTTTTATGTGAAAGGACAAAAGGGGATGAACTTTTTTTCTATAATCCATTACTATGGATTATAGACTGTTAAAATATCATAATGATAGATTTGTTTCTTACAAACACAAAGCCTTTTGCTTCACAGGTCATTTACTGATGGACTGGAATCATGCAGAGTACTTGTGATGTTTTTATCAGCAGTTTGAAATCTCATTCCAACGGCACCCATTCACTGCAGAGGATCCACTGATGAGCAAATTATGTAGTGCTAAATTTATCCAGATCTGTTTCAATGAAGAACGAATTTCATCTACATCTTGGATGACCAGAAGCTGAGTAAATATTCAGCAAATTTTCATTTTGGGGTAAACCATTCCTTTAAGTGTTTTTGAGATTTTCACCCCCTATTTTTGCTTGTTTCATAACATCAGATTTTTAAATTCTGCTTCCTATTTCCAATATAATTTGCTTTTCAAGTAGATCCTCTAAAATAGCTCATACCGAAGGCTCATTTTTATCTAAACTGATCAAATAAAGAAATATAGCCTTGTAATGCATATATTTTAATTCAATAGTTTTCCACTAGAGGGCAGCGTCCATCCTCTGAAGGTCAAGTGTGAGCTCAATATTATCATCCGCAGGCTGTAAACTATTTACTTCTTAGAATGTATTACAAACATACTTCATTTAGTAGAATCACTGTGTTTATAACAACATAAACATCTTCCAGGTAAAAAAAATAAATAAATAAATAAAAAGATTTCAATAATGATCAACTAATGAAACAAAAATAAAACATTTTTTTAATAAATTTGCATCATAATCATAATCAGAATATACTATTAACATATTCTCAAAATATGTTAGAAAAATGTCCAGTTTAATCTGCAGTGTCGTAACTGCAGTACACGATGAGTTTTGAGAGAGCAGGGATCTCCTCCGTGGACTTTCCCACACTTGGTCCTGTTGCACACATCCTAAGGCACTCGCTCAGAATTCTATAGACGGCTCTGTCTGTTCCTTAACGCTTTGTTCCCAGTCTCCACATCCCCTCATCTCAGGGGACTATCTCACCCTGTAGGCCAAACGAGGGTCTATTTAACACACAGTTGTCACGTCGCATGTCAGTATACCCATAACTCAGTGCCGTAACCTCTCTGTTTGCCCTGAGATTCATCCCTGTCCTGTCTCCATCTATGAGCATGTCACGGTCATTACAGGTGCATGAAAGAACTATCTCAAATATCCGGTTTTTGAGATGCAGAAATTAGCGAATGCCGCATCGTATCGCATGACTTTGATATTCCTCTTTCAAGCCCTGAGGTTGCATATTCAGTGATCCCAATACCCCCCCCCCCCGCCCCCCTTACCAATATGACTAACAGTGCTTTTTAGGTAATAAGAGATCATTTTGACAGCAGTGGCTTTTGAAATATAGGGCCTATATATTTTTTCTTAAAAAAAAAAAAAAAAAAAAAAAAAAGCACAATATTAAAGTGTTTTTTCGTCCGAATCAAAGAAGTGTAGCTGGGGGCCAAGCGGAATGAATTTATCGTAAATGCCTGAAGAGAGAGTGAAACTAGACACTTTTTGAGGGACACGTTTTCGGTGGAAGAAAGCGAGCATTGGGCTTTTGTGTTTCCTCCATGTCGTTTGTGTTATGCACATTCATTTGGTGAGCTCATCGGAGGCACCTGTTTGGATAATTTTGGGGTAAAATAATTCAGGGCTATCCTGTTTCATGGGTTTTGTCATGCATGCCGTACTTTACAGCCCTCACTAGAGGTCAATGCACCAGGTTCACATGTAGAGGATCTAAATACGCTTGAAAACTTGTTTACATCTGAGAGCGCAACATCCTCAGCACAGCGTCTCTCTGATTGAGAGTGTTGCACTGCAGTGTTCGCTTACATGTATCAACTGAGCTACGCAATAGATGTTTTCTACTTTTCTAAAACCAGCACTACAATAACAATACAATATGAGTTGTGATATATATATATATATATATATATATATATATATATATATATATATATATATATGTGTGTGTGTGTGTGTGTGTGTGTGTGTGTGTGTGTGTGTGTGTGTGTGTGTGTGTGTGTGTGTGATATGAAGTCTATGTAATAATAATAATAATAACAATAATAGTAACTACTGTCATTATTATTTTTACTTCATATAAAATGTAATATGATTATGTTAGAATGAAAGTAAGATTTAAAAGTCCATCAGACTGAACAGAATCAGAGTAAATTAAAAAAATAAAAAACTTATTTTTCACAGAAAGGGCGTTTTGGTATCTGCTGTTTCTTCTTTTAGTGTTGCTGTTTTAGACCAAATGTATTTTTATAACGTATTTTTATTGTATTTTGTAATCATAAATATAACAGTTAATCAACATAATCGTCTGGATACAATATTTCTAATGGTTTTTTTGTTTGTTTGTTTGTTTGTTTTGTTTTTTGTCCAATTTACTTAAAATAATTTCATGTCATGTTTCTGCGACGATTAGCTCACATTTTCCGTGTGTGCAGAATACGGTTACTGTAGGTGGGCGTGTACTACATCGCGAGGACACGCCCATTTCTAGCACACTTCAGCATTCCACTCACTGCTGCTGTTCAAGAACGGGCGGGTATATAAACATGGATGAGAAACAGGTAGGTATGATCCTTCTCTGAGTTTTCGAAGAGACACCAAACAGAACTCTTTTGCAATGCCCCTCAACACATGCGAATACCAGCTGCTCTTTCTGCTCTGTTTTCTGACAAAAAGCTGTCATGCTTTCAAAAATGACGCCACTGAAGAGTTTAATGGGCACATGGTCGCATCATCTCATCAGACTCCAAATAATGCCTCCTTAAATCGAGCGGGCAACGGAGGAAGACGAACGGATAGCCGAGACCAAACCGGTACGTGTTTATACAGTCTACATGTTTACTCATGTGTTTTTGTAGGATTCATATTTATTCTATCTGTATTATATATATATATATATATATATATATATATATATATATATATATATATATATATATATATATATATATATATATATATATATCATATCTATCTATCTATCTATCTATCTATCTATCTATCTGTCTGTCTGTCTGTCTATCCGTCTGTCTGTCTATCTGTCTATGTTTGTTTAACCTTTAAATGTAAAAAATTTAAAACTATTTAAGTCTTTCAGGCTATTGTATTATTCTAAGTATTGTGTATCATACAATTCCTTTTCCATTCACTGATTTTTAAAGCATGACATTTAATTTTGCAGAACAGCACCAGGTTGGTTGCAGGGAGCTGAGGTCCACTAAATATATATCTGACGGCCAGTGCACCAGCCTGAATCCCGTGAAGGAGTTAGTGTGTGCTGGAGAATGTCTACCCACCCACCTGCTGCCCAACTGGATCGGTGGAGGGCACTACTGGAGCAGACGGGACGCCCAGGAGTGGCGCTGTGTCACTGAACGCACCCGCTTCCAGCGCATTAAACTCCAGTGCCAGGACGGCAGCACACGCACCTACAAGATCACCGCCGTTACATCCTGCACCTGCAAGAGATACACGCGCCAAAACAACGAGTCCTCTCATACGCCTCAGAGTCCCTCAAAAGATCAACCACTGCAGAAACCCAAGAAGAAAAAAAGCAAAAATAAAAACTCAAAGCTTGATCCTAAAAATGAGTAGATACGAGAGCCTCTCATTTATTGAGGGTGAGCCATACTGGTGCAGATTTGACCAACACAGCCCTACTCATGGAAGGAAAGTGACTTTGAACTACAATGACACTGAGTTGGATTGCAATGAGATGTACAGCTGTTTTTCTTTATATGTTCAGATGTGGATTATTTTATGACTGTATGTGTATGAGTGTGTGTGTGTGTGTGTGTGTGTGTGTGTGTGCACTTTTTGAGTGTAATATGGTTAATGTTTTTATACCATGATCTGTCTGAATACTCAATTCTGATTGGCTGGTAGGCATGCATTAAAACCGTTTAATGCACAGGTAGTTCCAAGTCAGTTTAATCACAGTTATATATTAATGTGCTGCTTTAATTGATGCACACAAACACATAATTTGCAGACAGACACACACAATTGTCATCTCTCTCTATCGATAATTAATTCAAATAAATGCTATAATTCATTTAAATAGATGTGGTCTTACCTCTGTTTCTTATTTGAAGCGGACAGAATGCTAGAGCTAACAACTGTTACTGACAAAAATAACCATTATTTTTACCCATCCGGTTAAATATGGCACTGCAAACATCATTAACAGCTTTAACTTGTCAGTGCTGGCAAATAGTGTAAGTGGGATAATGCATGGCTAGCAACCGGGATCTTCGCTTCCACATCATGCATTCAAATTGTTTAGTGCACAACTAGCCATGCTTTATCCCTTACATATTAATAACCTAATTACATAAAGCAATTATTTATACTATTACGGATGAAAGATGAGAGGTAAGGGAAAAAAGGCAAAAGTGAAATCGCTATCATCATTTACTCACCATCAAGTTGTTCTAAACCTGTATGAATTTCTTTCTTCTGTTGAACATAATATGTTTTAAAGAATGTGGGTAATGTAAATAATGACAATTTTCATTTTAGGTGAACTGTCCCTTTAAAAAATGACTCATTACTGCAGCTATGTAAATCTTTGCATTTCATATGTAGTCGTTTTTTAATAAAATTACGTTTTCTATTTTTCTATTATTGTTGTTTTATGAACATTCTTCCAAGTTGACATTTACATAGTTAAATGCACATTTCTACAATAAATTAAGTAGTTTACACGTGCTGGTGTGTATCATTTTGTTTACGTTGTTACCGTAGCTAAAGGCAGGTTGTAGAATTTCACAGACCGACAGAAACTATGTAACAAATGAGAAATTAGTTTAAAAAGCGAGTTCTTTCTCACTGTGTTCGTAACTCTACGCTGCATTGTTGTGAAGGGCTGCCCTCACCTGCAGGCACATCAGCTACTTTTTGGCAGCAACATGTTAAAGCGGCTTCATTGTATCCCATATCCTTTCATTCTGCCATTCTGAAAGTCATGTTGCCGTGCCTGAGGTGATATTCCCAAGTTATGAATCCGATTCATCGTGTTATGAATCCAGGAATCCAGAGGAAGGTGACACTGCACAGGTTACACTGCAAGTCACTGGAGGATGAGATACTTTGAGGATCCTGTAAAAACAGCAATAAAAAGAAGTATGAAACTAAATTTGAGTAATCAAGAAAATACTTTCCAGTTTTGTATGCGAGATGTATCAGAAGGTCAGCGAACCGACTATGGGTGGTCCTGGGTGTTTTGTCTGAGACAAAATAAGGCTGAGAAACGAAGGCAGGTAATATCATGTGTTTAACGGAAGACGTCTGTCTGATGTCTCTGGTGTGTTGACAGGTGCAGTCAGAAACGGGTGCTTTTGTCTGTACTGATTCTCCGTCTCTATAATTATTCCTGACAACAGATTCGCCCCCAGAGAGTTTGAGATGCAAGGACCACCTGCTGTTATTTATACGCTCAATTGTCAAATACATTCCCTATAAAGAGAGTGTTGCTCTGATGCACAAAACTCAGCATTCTCCAAACATACTGTGATATTCAAACACACACTTTCCCTTGGTAATGTGTTATTTGTTTCCTCAGGATTATTTGCTCAGAACACACTTCATTGTTTTTTCCAAAGTTTGCAAGGTTAGTCTGTAAAGTTGCATATAGAGTAGTGACTTGGTTTGTTGATTGGATTGTTCGATATGAAAACAGAAGCAGATGAACGTGAGTTTGGGGTTTAAGAGAGAAGTCTGCCGTTCAGATCATGTTGGGACACTTTGTTTTAACATTACTAGGTCAAAACACACACACACACATGTATGTATGTGTGCATGTTTGGGGTGAATTCACATTCACAAGTATATAGGTGTTGGTAAAATAGGTGTTGTAATGCTGGATTTCACTGCAGCATTTGATATAATTGACCATGACTTACTGTTAAAAAAACTGGAATATTATGGTTTTTCACGAACCGCATTATTATGGATGGAAAGTTATCTGTCAGACAGAAGACAATTAGTTTACTTTAATGGAAGCTTTTCAAAGGTAAGGGTCGTGGAACAGGGTGTGCCTCAGGGAAGTTGTCTTGGGCCGCTCCTCTACAAAATCTTTACCAATGATCTTCCAACTGTTTTAGATAGCTATAGCATGCATTTCAATGTTTGCTGATGATTCCACTGTATATTTAGCAGGAACTGATATTGGTGATTTAAATGTAAAACTACAAAGAGAACTACAGTTAGTGGTGAACTGGATAAGGAATAACAAATTGATTCTCAATGTATCTAAAACTAACTGTTTTGTGGTTGGAACTCCTTTTTCTTTACTTGCAAAGTCAAAGCTTGAACTTAGCATAGAGCAAAATTCAGTTGAACCAAAAGAAGTGGCTAAACTATTGGGAGTGATGATTGATAGTAGATTGTGTTGGGACAAACATGTTCAGAAACTGTTAACTAAAATGGGCAGCACTTTGGCTGTTATTAAAAGATGTGCAACATATTTTACACCACAGATTGTTAAACAAGTACTTTATGCATTGTTTTTTTTTCACATCTTGATTACTACTCTGTGGTTTGGTCCAATACTTCATCAACTAATATAAAAAAACTAAAAGTTATCCAGAATAAAGCTGCACGTCTGGCTCTCTCATGTGGGTTTAGATCAAATGTTGACAAAATGCATGAAAGCCTCTCATGGTTTAAAGTAAAAAAATAGATTGGAGTATTCACTTATGGTATTTTTATATAATGTTATAACAAACAAAACACCTTTTACTTTATATGAAAAACTATCCTTTAGTACAGACACACATTATTATCCAACGAGGCATGCAGTAGGAGGTAGTTTTATTTTACCAATAGTAAAAACCAAATCAATTCAACGTTCAGTAAGGTATAGAGCAATGTGTGAATGGAACTCTCTCCCAAATACTATTAAACAACAAAACAATTTGTATGGTTTGAAAAAATCACTTAAGAAATATTACCTTCAAATGAAACATATATAGTTAATATTAATAAATTTAAGGAGATACTGTTATAGGGTTCTTAGTTACATTATTTTTGATATCGATCTATTCGGAGCGGCGCAATTTATTTTTATTTTATTGTTTAATAATTGTTATTTTGAGATCAATGGTATTAAATGTAGAATATGTATTTTCAATGTAGTGTAATGTCTTGTACGTATGGTGTGTGATAAATTGTATTGTCACATGGTAGATTATAGGACCCCAGGAAGAATAGCTTTTAGCTTATGCTGAAGCTAATGGGGATCCAAATAAAACAAACAAACAAACAAGTAGAACTGTTTGTTTTGCTTTGAGTGTAATGATCAGAATGAATTACTTGGGCAGAAACTTGGATCACAGTATCTACACACATTTTCCTGTACAACCAGTTTCTGTTACTGTTTTTAATACATATTCTGTTGGCTATAGCAGGGATTCCAACTCTATTTTTTACGCCAATTTCATTTGACCTAAAGCACATTTTCATGTTTATGGTTCTCTGATGTCAGTTAATGATTACATCAATATGCAGGTAAACAAATATTTTACAATATTTGTATCTTTTTTAGTAAGGAGATAGCTCATTCTGTCAACACATTAAAATGTGCCAAAATAGCCTACTCTACCATAACTCCACCTCACCTATGGTTTGGACCATTACCATAAGCAACTTCACACAACTTTACTGCAAATAAAAAAGCAAGTTTAAGTGTCAGTGCTGGTGTAAAAATTGTATGTGGGTTCTACTTGAAATGGAAGATTTAAACTCATGAGCTTAAACAAAATATATAGTTGGACAAAAATTGTAACTATTAAATTGAGCATATGGTATCTTTTACAGCTGATGAGTTAAATCAGAATTTGAATTGAATAATGTTTGCACAATAATGTTCTGATTATTTTGAGCATGCATTGCAGTAATGCTGTCTGTCTGCTGCTTTAAATGCTTGAGCTCTTTAAAGGAATATAGTTCACCCAAAAACAAAAATTTGGTCATCCAAGACATAGATGAGTTTGTTTCTTCATCACAAAAGATTTGAAGAAATTTGACTTCACTATTTTCATAAAATATAATTAACTATATTTAAACTTGTTATAGTTATCATTATAGTTATTGTTCTTGACATGAATCATGCCTCAATCCGCATTATTTATTCATGCAACAGTGAATTCCAGGAAATGTTGACAATGGAGTTGAGCATGTGGTCTGTAGTATATTTTGAAGGTAAAAGTGGAGAAGCTGAAAATCATGGATTATCCATGAAACATGTTAAGGTGCACTATATTTGGTCATTTCACTTTGCCTTTTGTTAAATTCAAAATAGTGTGTGAGAATAAAAACTCACAAGGCTGATGTTTTCATGATTTAACCCAGCAGAGCACACCTGTGAAATGGCTAATGAGGGTATATTTGACTCTTCCTCTCAGCTCTGGCTCTATGCATGTGGTAACAATTCTCAGAGTAATGATGCACAATTAATCATGATAAACTCCCTAGTTATAACCAGGAAGAGGGCCAGGCAGGATCTCAGGGAGGAAAGTTCACTTACAATACTAATCCTTCTTAACTAGCCTGGTAAAATCCAGACAAAAGCTCCAATAAAGTGTCAGTTTGCACTGTGTGTGAAAGTAAGGAAATCTGCTGTAGAACTGGATTGAATAAGACAACCACATCTACAACACGCACAAGCAACATAAAAAGCTACAGCATGGCCCGCAGCTATGAGTTGCAATGACAGGGCTTTACCTAAGTTTGTGATGTTGATTATTTTGCCTCATGTCTTTTTAGAGCACACATTTTCTTAGATGTCTCAAGGCCATTGTCAAGACTTTTTTTCTGTTCAGTGTTTACTAATACTTCCCACATTTGTGTAACCATAGCAGTCTTGTAACATCACACTTGCACCACTATCTGCAGAGCTTTTCATGCAGAGGTCAAAGCAGTGAACGTTGCTTGCATTGTATCATATTTAAGAGCAGCTGATGCAGCTAAGCCCATCCATACACAGACATGAGAGGAAAAGCGTCCGAACGCCATCACACCTGTTTCTCATTCAACCAAGATGCTCCTGAGAGATGGTTTCATCCTTTTAGCCACAGCCCATCTTGTGTAAAACAAAGACCCTCAGTGTTTCTGGGGCCCCTGGTTCCTATGTTAATACATCCAATTATGAAACTGTTACTGTTATTTGAGTTTGGGCTTTGTAGGAGCAGAAACAGAATGAAGTAAAAATGACAGTTGGAATGTTAAGCACTGAGATGCGAAATCTGAGTAAACAATGAACTGCAAACTGGACTGGTCTTAGAAATACTGTACGCCGTTTGGCAAATATGGCAAAACAGGTAAGCTTGTTAAGGAAAGTACAACATGAACTAAAGATTTAGTCTACAGTGATTTTATTTAATTTGCCATGCGATGATGCTACATTCCACTGTGTTTTTCCTGCTCTTTTCATTATGTTTAATATGTTTATATTTTCACATTGTCTCAACTGAGAGGATAAGAACAAACCTGCTGAATGCTACTGTCTGAGCTGTGTGACATATTAAACAATTAATCTTAATGGATGTGTCCGATGCATATCTCCGATTTTTTTTTTGAAATCCCCTTCATACATCAGACCAAAAACTCCCTTTCCCCTGATTTATTTAGTCATTTATTGGGCTATAAATCAACATTTTAATTAAATGAGATACTAATTAATCAGATAAATCACAATTAGGTTAGAGTAACTAAATGTCCCTTTGCAAACTTCTTAGAGGACTTCAGGGTTAATAATAGTGTAATATATTGCATTCTCTGTCCTTTTGATAGGTTGGATGCCGTAGTGGACTATTTCTTTCTAAGTGGAAGCTATTATACACAGGTAGGGCTATAAAGTTAGATCAACCACATATTCGTTTGGTGAGCACTTTCACTCTCTTCCTTTGTGGACTTGGCAAAGTTCCCTCTCGTTTGGTTTGGATTCTTTTAGTCTGATATACATTTATGTTACATTTGGTGTTTAAAACGCTTTTGGGGTTTAAAAACATTTACCTCAACCATCAACAACCAGGATGAAGCAACTAATATATTTCACAATAGCCTGCTATTCATGAAAACCACAGAGTCAAATCATCAGATATATTCAATTTCCAAACTTTTATATTGCTTTAAGAATAATAATAACTCTTAATAATATAATGAAATGCATATTTGTGTAGCTAATATTTACTGCAGTTCTTTTTACTAGACACCCCAGATGTAGGCCTATTTCTTCTTTGTCTGCGTTGACACGTGCACTTAGAAAAATCATAATTTCTGTACCTTACAACTAAGGCTTCTTAAACCTTTTAAGCCTTATATTAGTACTACCTGGCACTATAATCAGTGTACTCTCTCCCCAGCTGCTATTTCTATTTCATTCATCATCTTCATGACAGCAGAGACTGTGCACACACTTTATCCTTGTTATTAATGCAGAGTTGATGATCAGTTCCTTCGATGACTAGATTCAGCCAAAATGGTGTATTTTTCCATCATTAAAAGACGTGTTGGTTCTGTCACTTCATTTGAGAAATATGACTTGGAGTTTATGGCAGCTGGCAGTAGTATTGAGGGATATACAGAATGCAGTGTTGTATGACAGTTGGCAGTCATTTTTCTGGGAAAAGAAAATGACACATGAATATATTGCTTTCCTTTGAGACTATTTTGAGGTGGTGCTGTGTATTTCTTTCAGCTGGCAGTGAAAACGCCATCCCTGGAACATTTGTGAAGATCTAAGAAAGGCACCAGAGTAGGATTTATAAGCCGCTCATAGCTGTTAACAAATGAATATCAGACGCTCTGCTGTGGTCGCAGGGTTCATTGGACATAATAACCCTGCATCATGGTTCGGTTTATTTATTATTACGATTATAATTATTAATTAATTAATTAATTAATTTTTACCCCAAAAATCCTTGCAGAAATAAGCAAAGCAAAATCCCCCGGTAAGGAAAACTTTTATGAACTTTTAAAAACATTTATGTCGTATTTTTTTGCATGGCTCTGATGCTTTGTAATCATTCCTGTGGCAATTCTCAGAGAGTCAAATTTAAAATGTTGTTATATTTTGGAATACTTTGAATGACAAAGCAGGAAATCCATTCTTAAATTGATTCTTAAATACCACAGCATACTGCATACATTTCAGTTGAGACAAAGAAAAAGAATAAATAAACTGGTAAACTTGTAAATATTGTACAGCCTGGACAAGATTACTTTACTAATAATGCAATTATGCAAGTTTCAGCATGTCTCCTTAAGCAGTCTTCATAGTGAAGCATTTTCTTGAATATTTAGTAATATTAATATAATTTTTTATCATATATTTAGTATATTTGTGTAATTAACTACTTATACATGGAAGTTGTGGCCTAGTGGTTAGAGAGTTTGACTCCTAACCCTGGGATTGTGGGTATTAGTCTCAGGCCGGCAATACCTTAGACTTAGACTTAGACTTAGACTTAGACTTAGACTTAGGTGTCCTTGAGCAATTAAGGCACCGAACCCCCAACTGCTCCCTGGGTGCTGCAGCATAAATGGCTGCCCACTGCTCCGGGTGTGTGTTCACTTTAGATGGGTTAAATGCAGAGCATGAATTCTGAGTATGGGTCACCATAGTTGGCTGAATGTCACGTCAATTTCATTTACCTTTCCCATGCATCTGACTTTAAATGCCACGTTAATGTTAATGAAATGCAAAAGATTTTGTACTATATTTGCATAATTATGCCATGCATGCTACTTTGGGTCCTAATCACCTTTTGTTTATTGGATATTAGAGACTTTCATCTTAAAATGTAAGGCTTGTTTAATTTAAAATTCATGGATCTTCTAGTTTTGCCCATGCAAAAAGCTTAACTTTTTCCTGAGTGTGTTTGTATGCAGCTATATACAGCGTGTGTGTGTGTGTGTGTGTGTGTGTGTGTTCACGTTACGCTTTGTTGCATCAGTGGTGATAAGCTTTTTCCTCTTGTCTTCTGGCCTGAGCTCTTGTAACATCATCATTCATTGCCATCAAAGATCACTGGGGCCAATGTGGGTGGGCCACACTAGACCAACATCTGCAGCAAGAGAGCTTCCAGGACTCTTTTCATCTTTCTTCTCTCTTTTCTTTCTCATAATTTTCTCTCTTTTTCTTTTTCATGGACAAATTTTATTTTAATGTTCATATCAGTTGATATCTTCAGCATTTTTTTTACGCATGGTTAATCATTACTTTTCTCTCAAAATGTTAATTTTGAAGACAGACTGTTCTAGAATTGGACACATGACTGATAGTTTACTTTGTAAAAACTGGTCTACGGGTTTGGTGTACTTAGTATAATCATTTCAAAACAGATTCCATTAAAAGGTAAATAGATAATATTTATTTAAAAATGTTTGTTACAATGACTGCATTCACGTAAAACAGATTAACCTTGCTGTAAGGCAGTATTTTCTATAAATCTAAAACTGAATATCTGGAATAGTTATCTGAAGACATTTGAAAACAGTTAATACAAATTTACCACTTTATCCACATTATTCAGAATTTTCACTGTAACTGAACATTAAGTCATATAGAACTCAGAAAAAATAAACGTCAAGAACAAGTATCTCCAGTATTTCTAGAAAAAAATGAAATAAATACACAAAAAAAGTCTTGACTCCCATCAGTGAGCCTCAACTATCCACCGGCTGAGTGTCTGCTTAGTTGCAGGGAGACCCTTTTTGGGAGAGCGATGGTACACGATGAGTTGGTGCGTCCTTCTCCACTGGACACATACAATTAAGCTTCTTCTGGTCAGGCTCCTGGAAGGGAGAACTGTACAAACTGGGAAGTTAGTTGGGTCAAGCTGGAATTATCATACCCAGCGCCTGTGAGAGTAGATCTCTCCTGACTGGAATCTCCCATGGAGAGCCGTTGAGGAGCTAGATAAGATTTGAGAACCATACTCGGCCCGGCCAGAATGGGGCTACTAATAACAGCTGAACCCAGTCCCGGTATACTCTCGCCAGAACTCCCATGAGCAGAGCGATCGGGGGAAAATCATACAGATGAAGCCTGGGCCAAGTCTGCACCATAGCCATCCCATGGGAGATGGATGAACTAGAGAGAACAAGAGGGGATATTGCAATGTCTCCTGAGTCGCAAAGAGGTCCACCTGAGCCTTTGTAAATGGGCGGAGTGAGAGTGCAAGGCTGAACAGAAGTACTCCATATTGGTAACCTCAGAAACTTCCTGTGTTGGGGAAGGATGGAGACGTAGAAGTATGCATTTTTTAAATCTATCGCGACAAACCAGTCCTCAGATCTGATTTGAGATACAACATGCTTATTGGTGAGCATCTTGAACTTTAATCTCATGACTGAGCAGTTCAGCTGACACAGATCTATGATTAGACACAACCCCCGCCATCCTTCTTTGGAATAAATAAATAACTTAATAAAATAAAATAAAACCCGAAACCCCTCAAATGGCAATTCTGTAAATTTAAGCCACATTGAGACTGTTGATATTCATTCATTATTAATATAATCATAATGCATAATCATAATAGTAAATGCATAATCGTAAAAGTAAAACAGGCATTATGTAGCACATCTTTTTGTAAAAAAAGTACTCTTCCCATTGTACAGTCACGGTTCCCCACAGTCATTGCTAAAGTATATTTACTATTTTGTTGGACAGCTTTTAAGTGCTTCAAATGCACTGGTCCTCTGTATTTTGGGTAATGATGAGACTACTCAAGGCAAATGCACAAGACTGTTTTTGTTGGTGGAGGCATTTGAACCAGGAAGAGAGGAAATGCAGTTAAAAAAACAGCACTATTTGTTCCTCATTAAGTATTATGTATCAGCACTGTGTATGGAACCACATGATACCACTGTTCCTCGGCCTGTGACCTCATGTTTGGAGCCATGCCTTTCTTTGGTTTTCTGTATTGCATCCCATTCTGAAACCTGCCTAAATGGGATCACACCACAAAGAGACTGTGGCTCTTTTCTTGCTTCTTTTTCTTTGACTTTTTTTTTTTTTTTGCCTTTTATCTTTTTTGTAAAAACGGGTATTAAGCTTCGTCATACTTGCTCTGTAGAGGTGTGAGAAATCTGTCGCTCTTCCCTCCGCCAGTAAAGACATCTTGTGGCTTGACAGTTGAGATTTTATTATTTGGTAGTGATGGTGGCAGGATTTTGGAAGGCCATTTAGTTTATGGTTCTGTAAAATTAACCTAAAAAGAATATTCTTGAATGTTTGGAAATGCCTCCCAAAATAATAAAATATGAACTAACATTAGGAAAACATCCTGTGGTTGCTGTAAAAGTGAACATCCCTAATGTCAGTGGCAAACTCTTGAAATCCAGCAATGCCTTCTGTTACAGGTCTTAGAATAGTAATCAGTAAGTTCTTTTCTATTTCATTGTGATTTACCAATGTAGCTATTAAATCACATTCTATCCCAGATTCTGTCCAAATGCAGACTTTTTGCTATAGGAAAAAAACTAATTTCTGATTATCAGATTTATCATCCAATCAAATTGTTATTTTAGTGGATGAAATCTTGCAGTCTTTGCCAAAGTCTGCTAGCATGCTGTAATATAAACACATTCATAAACACATATGTAATTGGAGCATGAACAGCACAAGAGATATTCTTCACGACCTTGTTTTAGCAAATGTATAAAACGGAAAAAAGGATGTTTTCACTTGAGATAACCTGTGGTAAGTGCTTTTCGGTGAGTTTTCGTATTTGTTGGTTGCGTTCAATGCATTTACTGTAGTTTAAACAAGCCTGGCTTAGAGCCTGTTTAAAGAGACACTGTTGTGTTTGCATTCCACTGCTGTGCTTTTCTATTGTAATTCCATGTAAACCTGCTTAATGTGTTAGAGTTACAAATGACCTTCTCTTATCATCTGATCTTGGTTGTATTTCTCTATGAATGCTATTGGATCTTAGTGCTGCGTTCGACACTATTGACCACAACATTTTTTTGCATAGACTAGAAAACTTTGCTGACATTAATGAAAGTGCATTAGCATGGTTCAAATCATATTTATCTGACCACCATCAATTTGTTGCAGTGAATGAAGAGGTATCATATTGATCACAAGTGCAGTATGGAGTACCTCAAGGCTCAGTACTAGGGCCATTACTTTTCACATTTTAAATGTAACCTAGGATGCTGTCTAAGACTTAATGACTGCTCTGTCAATTCTTCGTCATCAGTTAGTAACCTAGGTGTGCTACTTGATAGCAGTCTTACCTTTGAAAGCCACATTTCTAGCATTTGTAAAACTACACTTTTCCATCTCAAAAATATATCTAAATTAGGACCTATGCTCTCAATGTCAAATGCAGAAACGTTAATTAATGCATTCATGACCTCAATGTTAGATTATTGAAATGCTTTATTGGGTGGTTGTTCTGCACGCTTAACAAACGAACTCCAGCTAGTCCAAAATGAAGCAGCTAGAGCTCTTACTAGAACCAGAAAGTATGATTAGCCCGGTTCTGTCAACTCTGCACTGGCTCCCTATTAAACATAGTATAGATTTTAAAATCTTGATAATTACTTATAAAGCCCTGAATGGTTTAGCACCTCATTATTTGAACGAGCTCTTATTGCACTATAGTTCTCCATGTCCGCTGTGTTCTCAAAACTCTGGCAATTTGATAATACCTAGAATATCAGATCCTTTTCCTATTTAGCTCTCATACTCTGGAATAAATTACCAAACATTTTTCGGGAGTCAGACACGTTCTGTCAGTTTAAATCTAGATTAAAGACCCATCTCATAATCATAAATGCATAATTGTAAAAGTAAAACATGCAGGCATTATGTAGCACATCTGTTTGTAAAAAAAAGTACTCTTCCCATTGTACAGTCACGGTGCCCCACAGTCATCTCTTTAACCTGGCTTACAAATAACACATGATCACATTTCTAATATTAAAGGATTCTTAGGCTACATTAATTAGGAAAACCGGAACCAGAAACACTTCAATCACACAATGTACTTGCTACATCGTTAGAAAAATGGAATCTACGCTAATATTAGTCTGTTTCTCTCTTATTCTGAAGTCGCCGTAGCCACCAGATCCAGTCTGTATCCAGATCAGATGGTCACTGCAGTCACCCGGATCTAGTATGTATCGAGCCCAGATGATGGATCAGCACCTAGAAAGGACCTTTACATCTCTGAATGTCAGCGGAGACAAGGACAACTAGATGAGCCCCAGATACAGATCCACAGTCAAGACCTTGTATGATAGACGGCCACCGGGACAAGACCGCTGTTGCCTCTGGCTTGCTTAGCTGGGGACACTTAATTTCCAGTGATATCGTTGACTTGATTGCTCAGATACTATTTAAACTGAACTGAGCTGGATGATGACATCACTGAATTCAATGATGAACCACCTTTTTGGATTAATGACACACTATTTTCCTATTTAATGCTTTTCAGTTGCTTTGACACAATCTGTATTGTTAAAAGCGCTAGCCTATATAAATAAAGGTGACATGACTTGCGTATTTTAAATCTGAGTGCCACATTTAGTAAAATTAAAAAAGTTAGTTTTAAACAAAATTAACCTTTAAAAAATGCTATAGGCTTAATATTAATACATTATTAAAATAAATAAAAGCTGTGATGTCAATAGTTTCCAATTCATCATTAAACTTGTCACTGTCATTGTAAAGTTCTGTTTGATAGCCTACTTGAAAATAGTCAAGAATTAAAAACATATTGCCTTGATTTTTTTCATGATTTGCATCTTGCTTTCTTGCTCTTTAAATAACATATTGTTGTAGTGAGTGATGCATGTAGTCAAGAAATCAGAGACCATCCTCTAGAAATCTGTTCACAAGTGGTCACAGGAGATGCATGTTACATTTAGGTGTTAACAGGTCGTGTCTTTGTTGACCACAGATCTATATACCAGGACAAAACCATATTTACCATGCCTTTTTTAATAGATTTTGAACCATTGCACTTTTTGAACCATGAAGTGAAAAGCTGTGATGTTTATATGCCTGACACTTTTAGCTGGTCAAATGGTTAAGATAAAACACCTTAAACCTGATCTGTTATAATATCTGTTATTAACTGACCCACTCACCTCACCCACCCTTGTTATCCACACTTAAAGGACGCAGACATAGACTAAAGCTGCCCCAGTGACCTCTCCATAGCAGTGAACCCTAACACTTAATTAAGATGTTTTTTTAAAGGTTGGGAATGGTTTTAAAGATTCACAGTATGTTTTTTTTTTTTTTTTTTTTTTTTTTTTTGGATTTCAATGCCAAACTCTACATTATTTGTAGTATTTTAATTAAACATACAGTAGTACTTCATCATTTTCTAATTTGTTTGTTAAGATAAAATGTGCTTTTAATGTTCTCAGCACGTCATGGACTGGGATGATAATCATTTCCACACTTTATGATTAGGAAATCATGGCAAAGCATTTTGGAACGTTCTGAAAACAAATATTTAACTGAAAGGTCTGAAAATATGTGTTTGATTAAATGAGGTTTATGTGTGATTGGTACACACTTTGTGACCACTATGTGATCTCCTGGCTGGATCTCCTCTTGTCCAGAACTGTGGCTACCAGCAGAGGTCATGGATAGGATTTCTGTGTCTTGGTCTACTACTCTCCTAGAAGCAGATGAAAAGAGATTAGCAAGGACACTTTGGCTGATCTTTTGTCATTTTTATTTTCTTGAAGTGTCAGTGATCTCATATATGATTTTGTCTTTTGAGAACATTAAATCACTTTGCTCTAAAAAAATTGTAAATCATATTGATCATTTTCAAATGTCCATGTCAAGGAGCATTCAATAAAGTTTGGAAACCATCTGGTAGAAATATTGTTTGCAAAATCAGCTCGTACAAAAAGGGGATGAAAAGTTGTTTTCTGACTGTGTATTTCAGATCTCCCTTAGAATTATTTTGTTAGATTTTCCAGACACCTATAGCTTGCTTGCTCGCCCTCCTATAGTAAAGAAATTATCTTTTTGAAAAACAATTGTACTTAAAGGGGGGGGGGGGGTGAAATGCTCGTTTTCACTCAATATCATGTTAATTTTGAGTAGTACTGCATCCTTCATAACTCCAAAAAGTCTTAGATTTATTATATTCATAAGAGAAAGATAGTCTGTACTGATTTTTCCCGGAAAAACACGACCGGCTGGAGGCGTGACGTGTGGGCGGAGCTAAAGAATCACGAGTGCGAGTAAGCTTTTGCGTTGAGAGCGTTTGGAAACTGTGACATTACTGTGAGGAAAAAAAAACATCCAAAAAAAAACATGGCTAACAGTCAGATTCAGCGTATATTTATGATCCAGAATCAGATCCAGAGGCTGAAATTGAACAAGAGCAGCATCAGCGACGACGTCTCTATGTGGTATGTACTGAAACTGTATATATTTGCTTAGCGGTTTTGGAAAATGACTAAGTTCCACTTTATGTCGTCTTTTTTTTTTTTTTTTTTTAAGCTGTACATGTGGAAAGTGCAGTTTGATGACAACATCGCATGTTGTTTACTTGATGTGCTTACGCGCCGATAGCTAAGTTAACAACACAGAGATATTTGAAGCAGTTTTACTCACCGCATGTGGTTCCAACACACGATCGTGACCCTTTTTCGTTGGGACTGCTTTATCCTTAAGAAATAAACGATTTGCAAATCCGGCGTCAAACTGGGCATTGTTTGTAAAACAAGCATCTTCGAAATGCAGGGAACAAACACAAACACTTGCACAACTCCGTTGATGCTCTGTAAAAATAAACTCCATCCACTTAATGCTTAATGCTGTTTCTCTTTTTTTGGTAATCTGTGCAGGGTTGTCTTGCCCTGGCAACCAAAAACACACTCCTTTTGTGACATTTCGCGACGCTCTCGCTCTGATCAGTGAACATCTGTTGTGCTCTCAGTGCTCTGCTATACGGGAGCGCGCGCTCTTCCGGCAGAAGTGCCTCAGGACCCATATAAGGAAGTTCCGCTCCATCTAACGTCACACAGAGCCATACTCGAAAAAAACTTTACGAAACTTGTGACAAACCGGAAGGAGTATTTTTGGAACAAAAATACTCCTTCAAACGTACAACTTAATTTTTGAATCTTTGTCCATGTTTAGCATGGGAATCCAACTCTTTAACAGTGTAAAAACTCAGTATGCATGAAATAGCATTTCACCCCCCCTTTAATTTTATTAAATGTGCACTTGTAATATACTTCAAAGTATACTTTAAAAGTAACTGTAATTGAAGATAGAATAGTTTGATAAAATAAAAGGCCACTTAAGTGTACTTAAACCACTTAAGTGTCACCTCCCATTTTCTTTTTTAAATATGCATTAAAGTGCACTATCCAAACTTAAATAGCTATAATTTATGAACACTTTGAAATATAGACCTAAGGTATCAAAAATGTATAGAAGTTTAAATGTACTGTAAATAAAATGCGCTATATTAATTTTATTTAATATAAATACTTTACATAACGTTACATTTACTCTAAAATTGGTATAAAATTAAAGCCTCTTAATAAGTTATGTTCCAAATTTGAAGTTGATCTGAAAAAAAAAGATTTAGGTTCCTGAGTTTTATTTATGGTGTCATACCACAAACAGCCACCGGGTTCCAGAATGTGATCAAGCCGTTTCAAATAGCTTGGCTTGGATATATAAAAGTTTTGATGACTGAGGAAATATGTTAATTCAGTATACACATTATCCCACCAGTCACAATTGTGACCAGCCATAAAACATTTTCCAAAAAATAACAATGACACATCATTTGGATATTTCCATGTCTGTTGTGATTTTTTTTTTATTATACTTTGTAATAAAGTCTAATTAAAATGTTACTTTTTTACTTTAAATTGTTTTAATAATCTTTTTGTTTTAGTCATGCTTTAAAAAGTACACTTATTTTGATGTGTTGATTTACATAATAAAGCACATGATTTTACATACTAAAGCACATGGCTGCTCGATTATAATTTTAACTGTAACTGTTTGTTATTCAATATTACATTTAAAGTTTATATATTTTAAATGTTCTAAATTGCAGCTTCATAACAAATGTGTAATAAAAATATATATATAAAAACACAACATAAAATGGAAATTACATTTAAGTATATTTTAGTTTAATTGCAATTAACATGCAAGTAAGTGTCTGAAAACTTTACATCCAGTTTGCTTTCATGTATATCCTGTTATATTACAATATTAATGATCACTCTTCTAAAAAACAAATATGTACTTCTTTTTAACGTAGGTAAATAATAATTAATTAATAAAAAAATAAATTAAATAATGGCCAGGCGCTAGATTTTACTGCATTGGAAGTCATCTGCTCCACCTACTCACTCCTTATGGTATATTATTTATTATTATTATTATTATTATTATTATTATTATTTTATTTTATTTTATTTTATTTTATTTTATTTTATTTTATTTTATTTTATAATATATATTTTTGGGGTCAATAATTGTTCCAGTCATCTTGAACACCCCAATTATTTTCTTTCTTTCTACATATGTTAAAATCTACAACAGTATTTAAAAATGTTTGATATTTTGTAATTTGTGGAAAATTCTATAAATAAAGTGGGGAATAAAAAAAATATTTTCTGTTCAGTTTTATTTAATACTACTTGTTGTTTAATGCAATAATTTACAACTCAAACCTTTTTTCCCCCCAATCAAACTGACTATAATAACACCTCAAACTCAAAACAAACATGTCCGTGTCTCTTTGGATACAGTTAGTGGAAAATAAATAAATCTGACATTAAAAACCTTCCATTCTGAGCATGTTATCTGTCTTTAAGATCTTCATGGTGTGCTTGAAGTTCAAAGTTCTTAAATATGGCAGTGCTTTCTGAGCATGCTCAGTCCCGATGCCAGGATAAAGATGGTGATGACTGTTGTTTGTTAATTGCTAGACTTGATCAGAGCTCGTTGTCGTTTTTTGAGGTCCATTCCCATATTCATAGTGTGGACCATTTTGTATATGTATTGCTAAATTATTTGTATCTACTTCAGTCAGCTGTTTATTGTTGATTTTGTTTGTCATTGTTTTGCTGAAAATAAATTGGTAAAATGTTCTGGCAAAGTAATGCACACTTGTTTTGCAATATGCCACCCCAGCAAGGTTGTGTGTGGTTGTTCCACTTTGTTTATTCCTCAGGGTTTCTTTATACAGCTGACTTCTCCAAATACTGTGTAAAAACACAATGACGCTAAAACATAAAGTATGCCAGCTCTGACCAAGTTCACTAATTAATATCAAAGGTTGCGTCAGAATCGAATCCACTTCCAATTCTTATATGTAAGGCTATATAAAATGAGAGGGCTCCATTATCATTGCCAGACAGACTGTATATTTCATGCCCTTAAAACCGTCATGGTTACTGTCAACACCTCAAGTGTGATGGAGCTATTTAATAAACATTCCTTTACATTTCCAAGAGCATGAACATGATGTGTTCAACCTTAAATATCACTATGTGATCCTTAGTATTAGTATTAGTGGTATTAATTGTATTAAACAAGTTAGTACTTAGGCCCAAGGGAGTTTTCCAGTGGTCTGAAGGGTCAAAGAAGGATTAAAAAGTAATTCTTCAACTAATTTAAAATGTGCACATAAATGAAAGCCACACTTAATTGGTGTACAAATTATATATTTGATATCTCTATTCTGGGCTGATATATTCATATGTGCCATCAGTCAAATCAAAGCAGAACTGTGGAAAAATTGTTCGTTGCTATGTCATTAATGTAATTAGGAATGCATGTCTCCTAGCAACTAAAGAGCATTTTGCACAAACATTTGGAATAATTCACAAGTGTGAGCAATAACAGGTGAGCACACTGGGTGTTTCTACAGTCATTGTGTGTGTTTAAGTGCTGTTTACTAGAGCTATTTATATTCCCTGGAACAGTTTAGTGTGGGTTTGTCTAATAACCCAATCAAACGATCATCTCTAATAAGTGAATAATGCAATCAATTAGTGTAGTTCTTCCCCATAGTCCCATCAGTAAAGATCAAACACTCTCTCATCAACACCAAACCAGAAATGTGTTCATTTTAATTCATAATGCTGAATATTGCTGGATATTATTTTTTATTTGTTTATTTTATTGTAATTGTATTATTGTTTATTTATCTGCTTAATGACCCAAATGCATTAGCCCTGGTTTGGTTTCAGTGTATTAAAGATCATCAGAGGTTCTTAAAATTTTTTTTAAACTTTCAAACAAATGATTATATAATACGGAGTGAATGTAGGTTAATTTGTCGTTTGAGACAATCAGTGGTCACAATGTCTGGCACATTAAGGAATTTTAATCAAAATATTTCTGGACCTTGGAAGACTAATTTGCTCTGCATGAGAGGATAGTACTTCCGGAAACGACAATAGTGAGAACTTAAACCCTCATTAGTTTCAGTCAGCACAGAGCATAAACTTAACATTTTAACTGTTTGCACATTATTGTGCCCACTAAACCATTTTTATTTTATTTACCGTTTTGGGGGGTCTTTGTTGAATCGGGGCAGGGTGCAAGTCTGATTCAAACCAAAATTAGGACACATCTGTGCCCATGTTTCCTTCTTCTCTAAGTTAACGGCACTGTTTTCAGGTCAAACCCTCAAAGGTGGCCGAAATAATTTGAGTCATATCATAAGGGTGACACCTGGCGTGATACTTAGTTATTGCAATATGTTTCAGATTTAAGCAGTGCTCGGTTTAAACAGCAGGTGGCAATCTAAACATACACAATGAAGTGTTTTCCAGCTCAATGTGCTCAATCCAGGTAATTCGCATTTATTTATCAGTTACACATATTTTCAGTCATTTTGTTAAAATATATTATTATATGAAATTTGAAATGTTTAAATAGTGTGGTTCATGTTGTCATTTCAGAATGAACATGAAGTATTTCATTTAAAAAAACCCTCTTAAATTAGAAAACAATATTTATTGATTTATTTATTTTTTAATGGCAAACATTTTAGCCATTGTTTAAAGTCTACTATGCATGTGCATTATATATTTTTTATTAGTTTATCTAAATTTTATTAAAATAATTTATCAATTAGATTTTGCATATAAACGTCAACAACGTGGGATGTTTAATTTTTTGACTTCATTAATATACTGAGGATTATGAGACAAAATAGGCCAAAACAGCTCAAATACCAATGTAGATCATTAAATTAAAAATATGCTGCAAATCCACAACATCATCCATTTGGCTTTGGGGCAGCTAGTGAGATGAATGGCTTTCCAAAAGCAGATTACAGTGTGTTTCTGAGAAATTTCACTGCCACTAGACATAATAATTTAGATAGATCTGCTGTAAAACACCTTTATTTCTTGTTATATCATTTGTCCATATCCACCTTTCTAACCCACTTCACAATGAATCATACTACTAATTATACCTGCAAACCTGACCTTGACCAAGCGTCTATGATCCACAGTATCATTAATTGATGTCTAACTGCTGCAGTGTTGATTAACAGTAGGCTGACCTTGTGGTGCCAACGGGCAGCTTGTCAAGGCTGTGTGTGCTCTACCACAGATGTCTGGGGTGGGACGTGTGCAATAAATCTATAGGCTCAAAATTTGTTCTCTTCTACATCACAGAAATGCCAGACTATTGCTTTGTTTGGTTGAGGTATTTTTTTTTTTTTAACAGAGACTGATGTCATATCCTGGTTTGAGGTACATTTGGATATATGAAGTTGGCTCACTCTCTCTGTGTGTGTGTGTGTGTGTGTGTATGGCCAGGTCTAATTACAGACTGGGTAAAGAGGCCCGTTGAGGGACACAAGTAAGCTTCTAGTAGGCCTAAGGCCTCCCAGATTTACCACAGCATGCAAAGTGAGAAACAGAGAGAGAGAGAGAGAGAGAGAGAGAGAGAGAGGGAGAGGAGAGCCAAGATAGAAAGCTGTGGAGAAATTTAAGGACATGTAGGCGGAAAGGAGTGTATCAGTGTGTGAGTGTCTTTATGTGTGAATCTATTCTGATCAGGATTCAGTGCCACCACATTAGCTAAAAAAAATTTCTGTAACATTCTACTAAAACAAGTGCTCTGAATATGAGTAGAATATAATCTAAAAGCACTTTGCATTTATACTGGTGGCTATACCATAATAAATAATTAAGTTACTATTATATGAAAAAAAAAAAAAATTTTTTTTGAAAGAATTATCCTCCAGAAATCATACAAATATGCCGATTTGCTGTTCAGGAAACATTGCTTATTATTATCAATGTTGACAAATGTTTGTTGCAGTTTAAAGCTAAAGTTTTCAAAATGACACCATGAATCCATTTTCCAAACCTTTTGTTTTAGTCTGTCCTGAATCACTAGGGTACACCTATAATAAGTGTTTATATTCGGACTATTTTAGATTGCTTCGGGGGTACCGCGGCGGAGTAACCCAGCACCTTTGTGATTCTTCATAGACATAAAAAGAGAGAAGTAGTTCCGGCTACGATGTTCTTCCGCAAGACGCAAGCAGTTCTGTTTATTAACCGCTAGAGCGTCAAAAGTTGCCGACTGCAGCTTTAATATTTTAATGGAAACTGTTAGAAGCTACAAAAAGTTTGGGATATGAATTTATAAGATTAATCAAAAGTGACAGTAAGATACTAATAATATTAATATATGTATATATATTTCAAATAAATGCTGCTCCATTAACTTTCTATTCATCAAATAATTCTGAAAAAAGTATCACAGTTTACCCCAAAATATTAAGCAGCAAAAAGTGCTTTCAGCATAGATGTTAAGAACTATTGTTAATAATTGCCTATCAATAATAATTGAGAATTAAATCAACATATTAGAATGATTTCTGAAAGATCACTGAATACTATAGCCTAATGATGCTGAAAATCCAGTTTTGACATCACAATAAATTACATTTAAAAATAATTAAATAGAAAAAAGCTATTTTAAATTGTAGTATAGTATTTCTTGATATTATTGTTATCACTGTGTTTTATAAATAAATAAATAAAGCCGCCTTGGTGAGCATAAGGGACTTTTAAAAATGGAAATTATTTAAAAATTTTGGCCACGCTGCCCCAGTGACAGTTTCGTACCCTTTAGTTTAAGTTTATTATTATTATTATTATATGGTTTAGTTTTAATATTTTTAGCACTTAGTTAAATTGAATGTTGATGATTTTTTTTCAAGTATATTATTTATTAATATTAAAGTATATTAATATTCTTATCATTATTTTCAATGTAGGGTTTATCTTTAAGAAAATATAACCACCCAGCTCCTCCAAAGAAGCAGTTATGTTTCAAAAGGGAATTTTTTTTTTTTTTTTTTTTTTTCAATCATGACAATCTATTGTTTGTTTTCAGAAGAGTGAACTGACTGTGGGTTCTGAGGCTTATAACAGCACTGCAGCAGTATTCAGCAATATTCAGCATATTTTTACTGCTTCCACTATCCATGGTACAGAAAGAAGGATTGTGAGATGGAGAAGTAAGACTGAACTGTGGATACATCATAGGGCCAGAGGCTGGCGTATTCTTATATTCACTCCAGCTGTAAATAAAATAAATTTTGTTGTAAGCAGTGTTGGCTGTTAGACTCAACCTAAATCCTGCAGCTTTGTCTGAGTGTTTTTCATCACATCCCTCATAGGTTTAAATATACCTCAGTGGAATAAAATTCAGTGAAAGTTGGATATACTTGTTTAGTGAATTATATGTTTGTTCTGCATTTAACAGAAATTTAACAAAGTATTGTGCAACAAATACAGCCCTGAGTGTCAAATCCACAACTGAAAAGTCTACTAAACAAACTTACATAGACATGCTTTGGATTTCACCAAGAATAAAGAAGCATGGAGAATTGTGGTCACATAAACCTGATACATTTAGGCACTGAGATATATTTGTAGACATGGACTTGATTATGGGGAAAATTACATTGCCTTGTCATTGCTTTCCTCACACATAATCAGTGACAAACCAGTTTGTTGTTCTGTGTTTTTGATTGGTTGCTCTGTTGGTTGGGACTCCCTGGATCATTAACGGCATTATGTCAATCATGAATTTAATATTTGCACTCTGGGAAAATGAATGGCTTTGGTGGTGCAGTGCAACCTAGAGCTACAGTCTGGGTGCAATTCTAGAGCTCAAGCAATTTAGAACATTTATGATGTTTTGGATTATAATATTAAAGGAAACTTCATTCATAATTATAAACATGTTTTTTGGAATATTTCAGACATAAAGGCTCAAGACAACTCTACTCCCCTCATTGCACATGAATCAAATGTCTCATTAAATGTGTAATAAAATCTAGCCATCAGTCTCTGCATGAAAAATATGCTCTGACAGGGAGGGGCCAGCGAGGGGTTTCTAAATCACTGACGTATTATTTTCAGAATTACAATTTCTGTATTTTCCATTTACATGCTTGGGCTATTTCTTTTTCACTGTGAAAAAAAATCTATGTATAAAACATGATATTTGCCTACCACAAAATCAAGTCTGAAGTGTTCTGACTGGGGGCTGTGCAGCGAATTATGCCGTTATGTATTTGTTACAGCTGGCAAAAACCAGCCCATTTTCAGAGGTAATTCTATTCCATGTATGGCTTTAATATTGCAAAAATGCATGTTTGTTTGTTTATTTGCATGTAAAAGAATTATATTCTATATACATGTAAATAGAAATTCTATGTGATTATTGAATTAATTTACCAAAAAGGTTGGTTCATATTAATTTACTAACTTTTCTGCAGATTACATTTTTATAGTTATAAATACCCTTATTTATTTCAGAATGTTCTCGGAATGTTCAAAATGTACATTTTTAAAATGTTTTTCTTGGTTATATAAATGTTAAAGAAACATTGTTGTTGTTTTTATGCCACAATTCTGCATTTATTCTCAAGTGAGTCATTGAATCACCCAGTCAACCAATTAGTAAAAAAAACTAGAGATGTGATATTCAATAATATAAAGCATATTCAACATCCTTTATTAAAATATATGTGTACAAATATCCCAAGAGACTCCCATAAGAGCGATCATACATCCTGCAAATCTAAAATTGATTCATTCATTTGAAAGTTTTTTTCAAAAATAGTGATTCATTTACAGCCGACACGCCAGTGTGTGTGACGTTCTTTGAAGCTTTTAAACAAAACAGACATAAAAAGCATACGTGATATAGTATTTTATGTAACATAATGTAGATGTTCTCCTGTTCAGCTATTCAGATTTTTGTCATGTAAACAGATCATCAGGTTAATCTAGCTTTATCTGGTGTAAGCATGTGTGTTTGTGTCTGTAACTAATTGTACTTGCATTGACAGATTCTTTCAAAGTGTATGGAGAAGGCAATGGCAGATAGAGACTGTTTGTATACAGTGTAAAAAAGACAGAGATGGAGCGTGTGTTACACTTGTGGTTTGCTCTTTCCCCTTTTTTCTTCCAGATTAATCAGCGACCACAAGAGGTGAACCCTTTCCACGTAAACATGGCGTGGTGGTGTGACACGGCTCATTAGCAAAGAAAATGGTGTATTCACAGCAGTGTGATTGTGGCTTTCTGTTAAGAGCTCACATATTTACAGGCCCCAGCATCACTGCAGCAGGATGGTGCCAGCCGCAAATAATGTTTACACTTAATCTTTCGACAGAATTAGTGCTCAGAGGGCTAAAATAGTAAATTACGGCCTGATTACAGAACAACTGAACATGTGGTAAAGAAATGCAAGCAGTCATTAGCTGGACGAATGAAGCATTCAGCCTATGTTGGTACGCTGTTTGAAAAGGCATGATTACCAAAACTTTAACATGTAAACACTTGTTGCTGGATGAGGAAACCGTCTGTCGTTGTTATCTTCTGCTAGTTTTCTTTCACTAGAGATACATGATCAGTTTGTCAATGTGCCGAGTAGATTAGCAATTTTCATGGGAGACATTTTGTTCTGGTTTTAAACATTTTAACACAGTTTATTTTTGTTAAATATTTATAAATAATAGTTTGACAAGAAATTTGTTCTAGGCTGAAGGATTTTCTGAGACTGTAAAAAGGAATAACAACCAAAGTGCTTCCCCATTAATTTACATGAATCACATAGTAAAAAAAATCAAGGCAGCATTTGAGCTTCCTGTAATTTGAGCCTCAATAACACCATCATAACGGAAACATTCTGAGGAACTTCATTTATTTTATTTAATAATAATATTTAATTTAATTTAATTTGCCTGATACATTTTTTTTGTTTAAACTTTTATTTTTATTTTTATTTTGACAAAGGATGCAGGAAATTGACATTTTAAAGAAATAGTTCATCAAAAATGAAAATGTGATGTTTATCTGCTTACCCCCAGGGCATTCAAGATGCAGGTGACTTTGTTTCTTCAGTAGAACACAAACCAAGATTTTTAACTCAAACTGTTGCAGTCTATCCGTCTTATAATTGATGCGAATGGGAATCACAGCTATAAAATAAAATAAAATAAAAACATACACAAACAAAACGAAATGAAACCTAACGGCTCGTGACAATACATTGATGTGTAAAGACACAAAACGATTGGTGTGTGCAAGAAACTGAACAGTATTTATATAGTTTTTTTATCTCTGATGCACTGCAATGCCTGAACTGTCTGAACTGTGAGAGCCTCCTTAAAACACAGCCTGTGTGAGGCGTCTTCTTCTTCTTGCTTTACAGTGGATCACAGATTTGTAAGTGCATTACCGCTACCTATCTCTCAAATGGACCATTGACACTCTATCTATAATCTCAATTTAGATTTTGTTTGTTTGTTTGTTTTATTGTATGTTTTAGCTGTGATTCCCATCCACATCCATTATAAGACTGACAGACTGGAAAAGTTTAAATTAAAAATCTTTGTCTGTGTTCTACTGAGGAAACAAAGTCACCTGCATCTTGGATGCCCGAGGATAAGCAGATAAACATAAAATTTTCATTTTTGGGTGAACTATCCCTTTAATGTTACATTTCTATTTTGGATAAATGCTGTTCTTTTGAACTTTAAATTAATCAAAGAATTTTTAAATGTGTCACAGTTTCCAAAGTTTTCAAAATAATATCTAACACAACTGTTTTCAAAATTGATAATAAGAAAAAATGTTTCTTGAGCAGTATATTTGAAGAATTTCTGAGGGATCACGTGACACTAAAGTATAGAAGCCTGTTTCCACCACTGAATAAATAAATAAATAAATAATAAAATAATATTGTGACTTTTTATCTCACAATAAAAATTCTAATAAAAAAGCGAGATGCAAATTCATATTTGCAAGTTCTAAAATGTAAATTATGAGATAAAAATTCAAGATTCTGACATTTTTTGTCACAATTGTGAGTTTATATAATGCAATTCTGACTTTATAACTTAATTTCACAATTCTCCCAAAAAAAAGTCAAAATTGCGAGATGTAAACCCAGTTGCAAGAAACTGCAAGATAAAAAGTCACAATTACCTTGTATTATAAAAAATTTTTATTCAGTGTTGGAAACCCTCCATATTGAAGACTAGAGTAATAGTGCTGAAAATCAGCTTTACAATCACAGCAACACATTTTATGTTCTAAAAAATATTGAATAGTTGAATAGTTAAAATGGTAAATAATAGAGAAAATTAATAATATTTCACAATATTTCAGTTTTTACTCTATTTTTGACTACATAAATGTAGCCTTAAAGACTTCTTAAAAACATCTCTTTTTTTTTTGTTCATTTTTACAGTGAATGTCAAATTATGATGAAAATATTCATAACAGCCCCAGGCCTAATAATCAGCAGTTTGACAGTGATTGTCCTTCACAGTTAGCAGTATTTTTGACAGGCAAGTGAGGTAATGTGTCTTTCATGGTTTGCTGTGTGAGTCCTGGTGGCTGTACTTTAGTAATGAACAAGAATGATCAAGGCACATAGCCTTGAACTGAGATCGATGCTATGGCAGCAGAATCCCAGTAAAGAAAATTCTGAGATTGCGCCTGTTAAAGTCACATGTTTGGAAATCATTAGCGTCAGTTCTGTGACTGAAAAGTTTGGAGATGAAAAAAAGGTTATAGTGATATAGTGAAGTAAATCAGAGTTCATTTTTTCATTTTTAGTTGCTAACATATGCTAGAATTCCTTCTCTGCGGCCACCAGAAACAAATTCAGTTTTAAAGGCATCGCTGAAGTGGAATGCATTAGTCTCAGTTCGTGTCATGAGCGCAGACCCATTGACTCTACAGACTCAATCAGATAGGCTGGCTGAGGAAACATATACCCTCAGTTGTTATGTGCATTTCAGGCTCTTTAAAACACAGTGAGTTTCAGATCAACTCTGATTGGATATATATATATATATATATATATATATATATATATATATATATATATATATATATATATATATATATATATATATATATATATATATATATATATATATATATTAATTTAAGATTGTGATTCTTGTAGTACAGTGGCCATTGCAAATGCTTCCGTAAGAAGTTCGGTAACTAAATTGTAAACCAATTATTTAATAAATGGGTTGGTTAATAAATTATTAGATGGTAATGTAAAAAAAAAAAAAAAAAAAGAACTATGTCATCAATAAGTAATGCCAACATTTGTTTTTCCATTAAATTATGAAATTGTTTTAATTTCATTTTTTAAGTTAACACTAGATTCAACGGTATTTAAGTGTATGCACCCTCTGAGAGATGATTCCTTCTGTTATAAAATAAAGTCACAATTTCTGTCATGTAAATACACATAAAATATGACTGCAACTTGCATTTTGTATTTAATATGTTCTATTAATGGGATTTTTAAAAATCATTATAACATGATTTTATCATGTTAATTCAAATGAACCTTTAAAAATAATTCTCAGTTGCATACGTATTTGATATCTGTGAATATTTAAATATTATTTTTCTTTTGCGACTAATTAATTAATTAATTTATTTTTGCCAATTTCTCCATTTTGCATTTGTGATTGGAGGGTTTGAATAATATTTTAAGATTTAGCGCTACCTTATAATAGCATTAATTTTAGACATTAAATTATTTTATATACACACAAACAATATATATACAACGTCTAGAAATAATATCTGTGTTGGCAATAAGTTTTTAAGAATGGATTTTGGTGGATCATACACAAAAAGAAAATATATTTCTTAATAGCAGTATAGTTGCTACACAGTTTTTTATAAAGTGACTCAAGCAAAGCAGGGATTTCTGAAGAATCTATAGTTTCTCAGTCTTTGTGTGTTAATATGAAACGCATCACTTCCTCCTCCTTCGACTCCTTTCATCCTCTCCTTACAAAGCAACGCACATTACACTAAAGCCGCTTAAAGTGTCCTATTGGAAATGTCTGTCTGAGGTCTGGCATTAACAGATACCAGATTTAGTGGTTTCATCTCTGAGCTACTTTTCCACTCAGCTAATGAATGTCACGGGCCTTTAAAAAATAGAATGTTTTTAAAAAAAACGCACCAAACAGAGTGAAACAAAAATTATAATGTATAGAATGACAAACTGATGCAATCTTAAAGACTAATGTACCAATGCGAATTACTAAATTATTATCACTCAGACTTCCAGCTTGCTTTCAAAACAACAAAAATAAAATCCCAGAAAGCATTGCCACTCTGATTTAACGACCAACTGTCTGGTTTTACTCTCATACATGTCTGATTGACTCCGACAGACTGAAGAGGCCTCTTCAAAATCCAGCAAACTCTAATAAGCATTAGCCTGTCAGACAAGCTCAACCTTGTGTCACACACACATTCGACAATTGACCACCAGGTGAGAGGACTCACCTGCAGAAAATCCCTTCTCCCCAGGGAACTGTCAAATTAGCAGTTAGCTATTATAGGCCTCGGACCTGCAGCGAGGGAGAGAACAAGGAACGGAAGACAGGAGACTCACATAACTGCTCAGAGGCCTCGAGGCAAAACCGAAACCATGTGAACATTAATACACACCCAGGGGCTTTTCTCGGAGATTACTTTACATAACGACTAATTGGCCTAATTTGTTAAATAAACACTATATTTTCTTTTGAAGCTTGATACAGGACCACTGGACATAGCAGTCGCTCTGAGCCGAGCAGCAACACCCACATCGGATTTTGGTGGTCTGCTAAAGTCATTTCCCCTCAAAATGAACCCAATTTCCTCCCTGGGTTCAGGCTCATGTGCGTGTTCGGTTCGCCACAGTTATCTAAATTTAGAGGTAGTGCTAAATGTAAAGGACGCGTGGACAAGATTGACAGCAGTAAATATTTCTGAACTACAAAGCATAAGTTATGGAATCGCAAAGTTTGGCTTGAAAACAGAACTGGTAATGTCTGTGTTGTGTAAAATACTGTTGCTTTTTTAAGCTAATACTGCTGGGTGGAAAGTCTACAACTACGTTTTATTTTATGTATTATTATTATATTTTTAGGCCAGCTGAGCAGCACCAGTCATAAAAGTGTTAAATTACCAGTCCAAGTGAGTACTGGGTTCAATAAAACTGGGATAAAAGTATTATTTTCATCCACTAAAGAATTTCAACGCCTTTTATTTTTAATGAAATGTACAGCTAATTAATCATAGAGAAGAGTTGCAAAACAATATTCTGAAATGATAAAACATGAACTTGCCACAAGACTATATTTTAATAGCTTTAATAGCCATTGAAAGCAGATTAATTTTTTTTTTCTGCTTTGCCAGCATTTTTGTAATTACAGTGCATTCATGAGTAACACTTTCTTCAGCAAGTTTCCACGACATAAAAAACAAGATCCTTTATGATCTCTGCATTGCTGTGAGCTGTTAATTCATTGTGGTTGAAATCTATAAAGTTAAATTAAAACATGGGGGGAGGGGGCTCCTCCAACCAATAACAGTCACTTGATTGTTCTGAATTTTTGCAGTATGAAAACTGAATAAAAGTGAATAAAGATGTTGTTGTTTTCTGTAACATGTTCATTATATATATATATACATAGTTTTCCTGTACTGTCAGTTTAGGTCATTTAATGAGTTTTCATGCCTTGCTCAAAACCAAACACATTTGTGACAGGCAAAAATGCTCTTTCAAGTTTTCGGTTTCACTGAGCATTTCTGGGAGAGAAATATGGCTTTCCATCTGAGAAATACACATGAGAATGAACAGCATCTGTGTTCTCAAGGATTTTTTTTTTTTTTTTTTTATGCTAGTGACCAGCAACACTGTCTACTTTTGGTAGACAGATTTATAGAAATCCACTCATCGTTTTATATGTCTGAAACAGCAAGTCCACTTTGCCATTTGGACTAGTTGCATATTTCTGTAATATTGCAGGGTAGAAAGACTGTCTGTATTGAATTTAAATTTAAAATACAACTGCACTTTTTATGATTGTCCTTTTAACAGATTTTATCTAAAATATATTTTTAGCAATGCAAACTGATTCTGTCTCATGCAGTTAAGCAGTTCTGTCAAATATTGTTGTATATTCTTTTGTGCTGACATTTTATTGGAAAATGATCCTATCCACACTCCAAATGAATTCCATAACTTTACAAGATGATGCTGATAATGTAGATGATTTTGTGCAGACAGATAGACACCGGATAGAACCCCATAACCCCTCACTCGTTCCCCATCCCACCCCTAAGACCCCCATAACCCCTTCGATCCATTCCACACTCACTTTTTGGCTGCTAATGGAACTCATTTCTTAGAAAAAGTGTCTGTGGGATCGGATAGCCCAGATCTAAAATATCGTACCCCAGATTTCACGAGCCCAGAACTAGTTGGCTGGCCTCAGATTTATTGTACCTTGCCGTTCTGGAAGAAGATTGTATGCATGTGGTCAGTAGCGAGGAGCCTGCGACCCAACCTCCCTCTCATGTTACGCCCTATATATAACATCCATTCCTCCAGCACCTCTGTTCAACCCCCCTCCCTCGTTCCCTCGCTCCAATTCCACTTCTCTAGAAGCGCTGTATCCAGTCGGGCCCAGACGGCTCTATCTTTCCCTCTCTTTCTCTCTCTCTCTCCCGTCTGTCACCCGAGCTTCCTCTTGCAGGCTGTGTGTGTTTACCCTCTTTTTCGGCCTGGCAACGGGGCTGCATGCTCAGGATTACCGGAGGCCTTGCCTTTCATCGCTGCCCGCTCCCTCTTCCTTTCGCCGTTGACTTCTGGACTACGGTGAGTACGGGTGTGAGGCTGTGTGTTTTGGGGGCTTCCCTGGTTTCCTGTTCGTGGAGTTAAGTGGATTTGTAGATACTAAAGAGACATGGATCACTCTCTGTTTGGATGCCTTCGGAGCCCGCATGCCCCATCCCAAGCCCTGCACCCAGCATTCAACCAGTCCTCCCTGGCCCTGCACGGCCGCTCAGACCACATCTCCTACCCCGACCTCCCGGGACCCTCGCCGCCCTGCGGCTACACAGGGGAGGAGAGTGGCTTCGGAGGACCTCATGTCAGAGTTCATCCCGCTCCGCAGCATCTACACCACTCGCAGCATCAGCCTTCCTGGCACGTGCCACAGATGCCATCGATCGACAGTGAGCACCACGGCCTCTGCCTGCCGCACCCTGACGCCGCGGCTCCAGAACTGCGCAGTGCAGGAGGAGCGGGTTCGCAGGGCCTGTGCGAGGGTAACCCAACACTCTCTGGAAGTGACCCTTCTGGGGTGTCGTGTGTGTCTGGAAAATACGGGAGACAGACCATGTCACCTGTTGAGCCGGAGCAACGGAATAGCAAAGGAAAGAGTGACAGTTCAGGTATGTGACTCAAAACATTTTCTTCCATGTTAATATGCATATAGTTGATTTAATAGTTGATTATTTATTATGATTATTACAGTATGAATAATTCAAGTGTTTTCCATGACTCGAGAACTGAATATTTTATTTTTTATTTCTCATCAGATTTATTCATAATAGCAAGTAAAATACTTTTATCAATCAAAAATAAATGTTTATTGTTATGTCTATTTGGACTCAGAACTGAGATTTAGAGTTTAATTGTGATCATATATTTGAATAAATATTAAGGTAAAATCCATCCATACACCAAATTATATGTTTAATATATGTTTTAGTTTTATTTTAATAGATTATTGTGCAATATTCAGTAAGAATTCAATGATCAATGTACCTTTAAATTTTGACATAAAATGATTTAAAACAGGAATAATGATCAAAGAATTAAACTTTATTTTAACATTTTAATTACAAATAGCAATTAAGATTTGTATGAAGTTTAGTCCATATCAAGACAATTTGAACAAAAATGGTTCATATGTACCAATTGGATTTTGTTTTATTTTTATTCTATTTTATTTTATTTCTGCTGCACTGTAAAAAACAAATCTGAAGTTATTTCAGGTTTTCTACTTCAAAGTTTCACATTTAATTCAACGTGTTACTTGTCATTTCTTTGTAAACTGTGAAATTTATTTGCAGTTTCTGAGTGGAAAAGAAAATCCTGCCGCGTTTTTTTTTTTTTTTTTTTTTCAGTGTGTATTTAACTACGTAATACTTAATTTAATACAACTGTCCTCTTATAAGAAAAAGATTGTCAATAATCTTTACAATCTTTAGATCAAATCCACACAGACACAAACCACTCTAATCTGTCCATGAACTGTATAGAGGAATGTGCAAACTTTACAAATAAATCAAACTGAGCAGTGGCTATAAATATGGTCAAAAGCAGGTTGACAATACTTCCTGATATGAGAACAAATTTAAGGTTTATTAAACAAAAAGCAGGACTAAAATCCTGAATGGGCCAGACACGGCACAGTAGTGTTTTACTGGCAGGGGCTGATGCTGTTGGGCTGCCCTGTTTCTTTCTCTCGTCAGTCTTAGAGGTGTAAGTCACTCTGGCATTTACCCTCAGGTCTTTAATAGACCACAGGTGAAAGCCGCCGTTAAATGCTCACACTGCCCGCAGCTGCGCTTTTGATACCCCCAAACACATACACACTATTTACGGCTGGGGAAAACAGTTAAAGCTGCAGCTGGAGAATTTTTATATCAAACGTTCCCCTTATATTTGAAGAACAATAGAAAATGTCACACCTAGTGATCTAAGTGGTTTTACACTGACATACATTATTTTATATCAGCACAGAAAATGTAACTGTATTGTTTTCCACAAACACACCGATCTCATCGTATAAAGTGGAATTGTGAAGAGAGAAAATGTCTTCAGGAAAAAAAGTCACTGCTGTTTTTAAAAAGATGAGTTCACTTTTTTTTCTCTACCTTTACAGTAGATTGAACTGAAATACCCAGGTTATATATTTTTTTTCTGTTTGTTTAGTCATACCATGAAGGGGGTCTAAATGCTGATGGCTTTTTAGCCAGATGCCTATAATTTCTGGCATGATGGCATACTGATGAATAGACCCAATGGTGGTAGAAATTTCCAGAAGGCTCCTGTTGGCACTTGCTTTGCCTTACACCAAATCCAGTTTCCTGCAGTCTGTTGGCAGTTGTCAAAGCCAGTGTGGTTTCCATTTAGAGCCGTGTCACATAACGAGATATTGCAGTGATAGGCTGAGCACATTAAAGATTATTTTGAAAAGTGATGTTAGATATAAATTATGAGTTTCAAAGCTCATAATCTTGTGTTCTGTAAAAACCTTGGCTTTCTAGAGCAGTTGTATTTTTATGCCGGTTTCAAAGGAGCCAAAAATTCAACATCTAAATCACACCCGTCCCTGAATGGCAAGCCAAAGGATATTCATTGAAAACATATTATTTTCCTTCAAAGATTTGATGATCTGAAAAAAAATATGTTTTCATTACGCTGCTTGTCACATTATAAAAAAGTAAACATTCTGAGATTTGAAAATTAGTTGGGTAGAAAAGAAAAGGGCTGTATGTGAAATTCAAACTCACAGTAGTTTAGATTAGAAATATTAAAAGAAAATGTACATAAAATTATAAGGAATGGTGTAATAATGTTAAAACTGTTATTGGTTGCTGTTCACATGTACACTGTTGTGACCTGTGATTTGTTATCATTTTAAAAAAAAATTATCTATTTCGTTTGCTTTAGCCAATTGCTTTTCTAACATGGCAAAAAAAGAGAAGCACATTATTGATAAAAAAATTACAATTATTTTTTTTTGCTCTGGAATTTACATATTTTGCTCATAATCTATTCAGTTTCACTGTTCATTTAAAGAAGCTAAACAGTTCCAAAGTTAATTATTATTGGACCCACTTTATATTAAGTGGCCTTAACTACTATGTACTTACATTTTAATTAATAATTTAGTACAATGTACTAATTGTGTACATACATGTTTTTACATTGTACTTATATTTAAAAAACAACAACATGTAATTCGATCTGTATTTAATTTCTGTAATTACATTTATAATTACACTGTTGACCCATACTTTACACCTTAACCCACCCTTAAACTTAGCCATACCTCCAACCCTCTCCCTAACCTTACCCCTATCCCACCTCAATAGCAGCAAAAGTGTTTTACAATACAATATGAACACAGTAAGTACATTGCACTTATTATTTTATGTAAGTACATAGTAGTTAAGGCCACCTAATATAAAGTGGGACCTTATTATTTTTTAACTGTAGTATTTAAAGTAATAAATGAACTAATACATGATGAGATTAATCTTAGATTTTTTTTTTTTTTACCTATATATTCCTATTCATGCAGATTCATTTTACATCAATAATATAGATGCATAATAACTTAATATATTACTCTAACTATTATATATTTTATAACAAGCCTCAATCAACACACATACAGCTAAGGTTGAATTTGATCATTTTTGGACCAATCAGAAATGTTCCTTGGGAAAGCTTCATGTTTTCTGTTAAAGGAGACTTGTATGGAAAACGAAGAGTAAATGGATCTGATTGTTGAAGAGTGTGAACGAAGCCCTGTTGATTCAGGCCAGATTTGAGAGCATGTGCTCCGTTCTCTGGCCCTTCTCCGCCTGCTAAAAACACCAGAGCCATATCGCCATAATAAAAGGTGATTGGCAGGCCAAATTGTTCCGCTTTCATTTTTATTTTTGTTCGTTTATTTTATTTCAGAGCCCTGCAGTTTATCACACCATCTTATTTTTTCACCCCCTTGCTTTCCCTGAATGTTTTTTTTTTCTTTTTTCTCTTTTTCTGAGCATTTACAGCGGCTGGAAAGTGATCTGTTTTTCATTTCAGATTCCCAGGATGGGAGCTATAAGTCAGATGTGAGCAGCAAACCTAGGAAGGAGCGCACAGCCTTCACCAAGGAACAGATTCGAGAACTGGAATCAGAATTTGCTCACCACAACTATCTGACAAGGCTTAGACGTTACGAAATCGCTGTCAACCTTGACCTCACAGAGAGACAAGTACGTTCAATGCTGAGCCTGTTTTCATGTTGCCAACAGACATAGCACTGGCACTTCCACTGGCTTTGAAATATGTATTTGCTTGACTTGTAAAAAAAAAAAAATGTGAGGGTTTGCAAAGGCTGACTTCACTTAAAGTGATTAAGTTGTATAAAGTGATAAACGCAATGCTTAATATTAGTAGGTTTCAACAAATAAAAAAAAAAACTCATTTACTGGTATAAATCTCCAAATATTTAAGTATGTGCTCACTAGAAATAAATGTACTTTAAAAATGAGTGACGTGTTTTACACAGGGTTCTGTGTTGAGGGGTCCACTCTATTTGTTAGGCTTGAGGGAGGGACTGCTACTACATAAAAATAAAAATAAGTAAACAGCTAAGTAAATAGAAATGCATATTGAATCATGTAAAAATGAGAGTGAAGTCTGATAAACTGTCAGTTGTAGCCATGAAGTTAAATCTCAGGTTCCAAAATACATCATATTTTATTTATGTGTGTGAACACACTTTTTATATATTATAGGTCTCTTTGAATTTCAAAACATTTTTGAATGACTTTTATTAGATAAGACAGGGAGAAAGTGACAGAGAGAGACGCGAATGAACCAGGGTCCCCATGCACATTTTTATTACATTAATGCAAAGGCATCCAATTTTCCCATCTGCTAATTAATTGCAGTCATATAAACCTTTGAAAATAGTGACAATGAAAAGCACATACAGGAAACTAGGGCTCGTTGCAACAGAGGTGTATAGTACCTCAGTTGCTATAAAATTTTGAGTATATTTATATATTTTTTTCAAACAAATTTGAAATAAATGTATCAATTGCAATTTCTGTTGGTTTTATTAATATCAGAATTTGTCTTTTTTCAATTTCATAAATTGTTCATACTTTATTATTATTTTACAATAGTAGCTGTTTAATGGCAGACTTCATTGTGACAACTTGCCCCATTTTTCGCACTTTGTCAGAAAAGTTCTGAATAATCATGGAACCATTTTGATTAGATAGATAGATAGATAGATAGATAGATAGATAGATAGATAGATAGATAGATAGATAGATAGATAGATAGATAGATAGATAGATAGATAGATAGATAGATAGATAGATAGATAGATCCCACACAGCCATTCCAGAGTTTAGATTCATTCCAGCTGAGTCTTGACCTAAAAAGAAGCTTTACTGTATATGCAACTCACTTAGGATTTGCATTTTTGTGTTTTGTTTCCCTTTCTTCTTGCTACTCCTCCACACAATTGTTTCCTATCCAATAACTCCCAGCACAGATCCAATAAATCTGTGGACGTGGGTTGATCTCAGACCTTAAACAACAAAGCCTGAAAATCAACACTATCTGTGCACCTTCCCTGTATTATTTATATTAATTTTAATTTTTATATTTATATTTATATTTATACACACACACACTTTGAATATGTATACAAATGCTTACTGTTGAAATAAAATAAATGAAATGGGAAATATGCACAGATACATAAAATCCTGTAGTTATGAAATAAAATAATTGCAAAAAAATGATCACACACTTCTTCTAAATGTTTTTGTCATGTAAGGTAATCTGCCGACTTCTTTCAGAGCTCACTCTGAAATACCTGCGCTGTGCTTCCTAAAATAACCCTCTCAGCCTGAAATAATCCCCCTGTCAAGCCAGAGGTGGGGGGTGAGGCGCCGCCACTCGGTGCAGATCTGATCGACCCGTTTTAGGCATTAGCTTGATCATCCCAGCAGAGACAGGAATACAGAGCAAAGTGTCAAGTCAGGACCTGGAACTTGGGCCAATGTGCGACCAGGAGTTTTACACCAGCACATAACTGACCAGGTGGAAATAGCCTAGAGAGCCAATGAGCCAATCATACTGCTGATCCACCAAACTTACCAGCAATCTGCTCCAGAAAAAAAGGCCACCAGATCCACAGTTGCTATTAAGATTAAAAGAACACATGAAATGAGGTGTTTTAGTTGGTTTATGTATGTGGTCTATGCGTGTGGGATCTGAGTGCTGTGTTGGCAGAAGTTTTTTAGATACAATCTGATACACGTGTGCAGTTTGAAAGGGGTTCTGATACAGAGGGCATGATGGTGGTTTTAGAGTGGGGGTCTGCATGCCAAAACAACTCTTTTTGGAAAGTGCCATAACACACACCCTAACACACGTTCCCACAAAGTGGCGTTGAGTTACCCTGATGCAGATCTTGGACTCCTGTGTTGCTAAGAGACCAATAATGTCCCATAAACATTGTGTGTAATTGACTACTGTATAATAGCTTTGCCAAAAATGTATCTCCTAAAAAGCAAAAAAAAAACTTATTCATTCATTTGTTTTTTTACTTGAATGATATATGGTATACAACATGTATTTGTTCATAACTATTCTTACAAGCAGAATTTCAGAATCTAGATATATGAAATATAAGAGTTGAACACACACTGAAATTCATATTGAGAAATAAAATGTACTATTAAAAATGACACGAACAACAGTTGCATTTTGTAAAAATTGAATTCCATTTTAATTCCACCTTCTTGAATTTAAATTTGAAATTAAATTATCCATCCCGTTTGCTTTCTACATACTTGATATGAGTACTTTAACAGTATTTCTCTTGCCTGCAGGTAAAGGTGTGGTTCCAGAACAGACGGATGAAGTGGAAGCGAGTGAAGGGAGGTCAGCAGGGAGCCGCTGCGCGGGAGAAAGAACTGGTGAACGTGAAGAAAGGCACTCTCTTGCCATCTGAGTTCTCCCCAATGGTTGGACTACACCATCCCATCGGTTCGCCCAGCAATGAGGACGACAGTCACGACAGCGACCAGAGCTCTGAGCACGCGCATTTATGATGCCCACACTCCATCCGGTCACATTCTGCCAACTTCCTCAGGAATCAACTATGTTGGTACTCCGAAGGCTTTTAACAACTAGTACTGGGCCGCGTTGTGTTATTTCATTCTGAGTGGTTAGGGTTAGCTCTTGGACTGTGAAACAGACAGGGTCGCAAACCAGAGCTCTGCCCCCACTGGCACCGAACTTTGAAGAGTAGTGTAAATAGTCAAAGGGGTTTAAAAGTGGCCACATTTTTGAAGAGACTATATGCATTTCAACCGATTTTAACATTGTAAATAAATGTAAGTTTGAATGTTGTAAACATTCCACATGAGTGCCTTTGAGAGGATCTTTGCACTGTTTAAATTTTTGCTCTAACGGTTTGCTACTGTATTTAGACACGGATTTACCGTAGATAAAAATACCATTAATTAAAAATACATCGACATAATCTGTGACGGCACAGAATGAGGATTATCCTAGTCTGTTTTATTTTTAAGAATAAAAGGATGCCATTAATTGCAGCCTATTTTTAGATTAATTGAAAAATTATAATGAAACAAAAGTTTTAGACTGACATTTTGTTGTTTTTTATTTTATGAAATTTTGGTACTTTGGAATGAAGCAGATTTGAAATTACTTGGCATATTGATAATCATTTAATTTAGAAGGATAATAAAAAAAAAATCTAATATTATGGGTATATTTTCACTTGCATCAAAAATACAGTAAAGACAGTTATGTGATGATATATTATTAACTTTTATTATTTTACTATTATTATTTTAAAATGTAATTTTTTTTTTTTCCTGTAATGGCAAAGCTGAATTTTCATTATCGTTTGTAACATTATAAAAGTCTTTACTGTCACTTTTGGGATAAATTGAAATAATTATTAGTGAAAAAAGTTATGAATTTATATTTAAAAAATAAATAAAAAACAATAATAAATAAATAAATATAAATAAATAAATCTTACTGACCCCAAACGTTTGTAAGGGAGTGTTCATATTCATAAATGCAACACTACATATGGCATATTTTTTAAGTTTTTTGTTTCTGTTCAAGTTTACAATATAGTTCACATATTTAATTTACCTTATAAAAAGAAAAACAAATCTTAGATATTTCAATGTCAGCTTTTTGTTTCATGACAAACCTGCCCAATAAAAGTTTTTCAAAAATACAAAAATAAATAAATAAAGTTTTAATGGAAACCTTACCAAAGGTTGAAGAGGATTATGTGTTGTAAATGTTATGTAAAGCCATGTTGAAGAACTAATATTATGGTTTGGCATTTCTGCGAAGATCACGTGAGTGAACATTCTAATTTCTGGACTGGCACTTATCGAGTCGGCCAACTTCTCGAACGTCTTTGCTCATATATGAGAGCAGCTGGTGATTCGATAGCTGCAGGAGTTTGGACTCGTTTGATTTGTGGCTAAGCCATTCCCTCGACACATAGGCAAAACCCAGGCTAAGTGGATTTGTTTTCAGTTGTGGTCAAAGCCAGCCATGCATTTTCCCTCTGTGGAAGACGTTTTTGATTAGCCGTCCGATTTAGATGTTTGTGTATGATATACTCTGATCAAAGTGAGACAAAGAACGATCCCTTGGGGAAACAATTCGTGGCTTTCAAAATGAATGGGAAATATATTTATGACCCCCTTAAACACTGCCAAGCACCCAGCTGCACTGATCACAGCCGTGTCTAAACAATGCATGATGAATATGGCGCATCAGAAGCGGCCCCAAACAGACAAATCAATAAAAACACAAGCAAATAAACACAAATCAAGACAAACATGAATTGGGTATGAAAAATACACCACTGATCACAAACAAAGCTGAACACAGACACACACGCAGGTAAACGAGCAAGACTTTTTTTCTGGTTGTCTTCCAAACAAATGTAACTTTTGTAAGCGTGTGTTGATTTGCTATTGGTGTGAAGTTTCTTTCTCTCTGACCACTTTGAATACTGTGGAAAGAAGGGGATAGTCCACCCAAAAATATTTACTCACCCTTATGTCGTTCCAAATTTGTATGATTTCTTTCTTCTGTGGAACATAAGAAGATATTTTGTAGAATGCTGATAGTCTTCCCATCTCTTTAGTTACCAATTAATATAAGGGTGAGTAATTGGTGACATCATTTTCATTACAAACCTGAATGATTTTTTTCTTATGAGAAGCACAAAACTTATTTTGAAGAGTAGTTTTTTTTAAAGGGACATTATTCAAAATATCTTTTGTGCTTTATAGAAGAAGAAGAAATGAATACAGTTTTGAAAAGACATGAGGGTGAGTAAATGATAACAGAGTTTTCAATTTGGGGTGAACTGTCCATTTAATATTTACTCCCCCCTCATGTCACTTTTTTTTTGGTGGAACACAAAAGAAGACATTTTGAAGAATTTTGGTTACCAAAAAGTAAATCTTTCTTTCTTTCTAAATGATGAGAGAATTTTCATTTTTGGTGACAGTTCACCCAAAAAGATGAACTCACCCCCATGTTGTTTCAAACCGGTATTATTTACCTTTTGGAGGAAATTTTGTGTGAACTGTCATTTTAAATTCAGAAAGTTTAGTTCTTGTTGTTACGTACAAATGTCGCCCACAGCGATTGTCTTGAAGCAGTACCCTCCGGGTGCAGTTTTATTTGCACAGAGTGCAAGGTAATCCCATTTCTTCCTTGCATTCATGTAATTATGTAGCTTTATATTGTTCTCCTGAGCATCTAGAAATTTCACAGAAAGTGCGTGCATTGCATTTATTTTTCTCGAAAAAATGAAAAACTGTTGTTTTGGCGTATCTGGCCCATGCTGCTTTTTGATCCTGAATGAACCGTCTACCTTGACCCCACAGGGAATGACTTTCCTTTAGCAGGATGTGTAATGTTGTCATTTCTTCATTCCATGCCAAGAACAATACAGCCAACTGAAGAGTTTTCCACACAAGTTCTGAGTGTCTGCTCAGCCTCCTTCCAAAAAGTGATTTAGGGTAATTTTCAGCGCAACTGTAGGTGTTGATGGATGATGTTCACTGAGGTATACCCCGTATATCACGTGACTGTTGTTATTTTCCTTCTGAAAGCTGAATAAGCCCAATCATTTCTTTGTCTTTCATCAACGAACAAAAGCAATGGTTATGCAGGTAATGAAACATTACCATTTTTATAGAGACTGCAGTTCTCTGTGTCAGTGAAAGACATGTCAAGTGAGTAAAATGACTATGGATAGGCCTGCTCTGAATTTGTCAGTTTCTGCAAACCGTTTGGGTCAAGGCCAGGTCATGATGCATCTGGGACACATTAAAAAAGGCCATCTGTTAAAAATCTAGAATGGTTTACTTAATGTTTACTTAAGTAATTAGACACAACTTTGAATTAAAAGCACATAAAAAGCACACAATCATCTGTATTTGCTATGTTGGGAATATCTTTGAAATTACACACCTTTTAAAAAACTATTCAAATGCTTTCTGTGTTCTTTCACAATTTTTCATTCCACTGCTCTGTATGTGTTTTAACCTGCTTGAATTATGATGATTATGCTTTGAGACAGATTTAATAATAGCAGTTCAGACCAATCCAATGATGTGGCTTAATCATAATATCACATACTCAGTTTTCGGCGAGGGCTCAGGAAACTTCTGAGTCTTAAGAATATGGCTGGATGATACAGGACGACAAAATACAGGAAAGCACAAAGCCTCCAATAAACTGGCAGGGGACCATGACTGACAGCTGTTTTAGCCATTTAGAATCTTATTTATTGGCACAACAGTCACTTTTACTACAGCAGATCTAGCCAGGAACTGAAACTAACAGCGTAAAATGTGACTTCACACCTGGAGCATTAAAACCCACAAGTCACGAGTATGATCCTCAGAACAGACTGCATGGAGAAGAACTCCAATTATTATGGAATTATGAATACAAGTAGGAAAATACTTTATAACAGAAAAGTATTGTTTTCCCTTTCCTTTAATCACCCCCCCCCCCCCATAACTGCTATTAAATATAAAATAATATCTGCAAATTTGATATTTATTAATTACTATGTATTATAATCCAATACTAAAAAGTTAGATACCTTATAAAAGAATTAGCGAAAGATATGATCGGGGAAAAAAAGTTAACATACTGTATTTCCATTGCATTATTCTGTGTAATGGCTGCCTGCCTGCCTCCACTGCATTCATATCCATTCTGTCACACAATGCAGCTTCTTCACAACAAAAACATTTAACCAGTTCCTCAAAACATCAAATATTTAGTTATCCTGTGTGTTAAAGTAATTTTCATTTCCAGCCCATTTTGGGTTACTTTTACAATTTTAACCCAGTGTAGTAATTTTTAAACAATAGTTGAGTTTTGGTATAGTTTTGAAGCATGTTGTGTTAAACTTTTAACCCAATTAATCCTGAGGTCAAAAGAACCCGGTGCTGGGTTGCCAAAATGATCCAGATTTGGGTCATCATTTTACTGCTTTATTCTGCATAATCTGTTCAATATAAATCAATTTAATTGTCATTGTACAAGCATATGTGCTTACAAAGAAAATGGGTTTGGTAGAGGCAATATCATGCAGCAGAGTTAACACTTTTCTGCTTATAAAGAAAAACTCCAAGTGAGGAGTCATGATCTGAAATTGAATTAGAAATGCACTTTGACTAAACTAAGGGGAAATGTTGATTTAATTTGATTTCATTTAATATTTTTCACACTTTAAAAACAGTTCTTACATTATGCATAAAATTGGCAGCAAGTTCCCTTTGACTGAAAACACAAACATGTGCACCACAAATGCATTTTTTCCATTTGAGAACACAATCCAGGACTTGCAAGTGAGAAGTGATAGCACATTAGTTTAATGTTTGGCACCAGCTGAGTGTTTAATGTTTGGTATTCAAGAGGACAGTTTATCATAATGTTATTGATTTATCTTGAGAGGACTACATCATGTATTTGTGGCAAAGTGTGCTCATTAATCTTTAGAAGTGGAGAAAGCAACCTCCAGAATGTTCCTTGGCAGCAGGTTTGCAGTACAGTATTGAGGGGGAAATGACTTATCAAGTTTGTCCAAATGGCGATACACAGACCCAGGCAGACTATTTCCAGAACCTTCTACAATGGAAGTAAAATAATGACAAATGTCTTTGAAAAATCAAACAAGCAAACAAACAAAAAGCTCTTGCTCTAACTAAAAAAAAAATGCATTGCATTAACAGTGTTTTCACATTTATGCATTGTATTTTTAAAAAACTTGCATTTTTAGGGGCTGACATTTAACATAGTTGTTTTTTTAAGCTGTCAATATTTCAGTTCAAAACATTTCACACACATTTTCATAATAAATAAAACTAAATCAATAATTCATATACACCTTCAAGAGTTTGCTTCCAAAGTATTAAATCTATTTAAAAACATGAGGTTTAATATTCGCCAGACAATTTTCAGTCCATTTCATTTCACTTTACAAATTTTCGTTCACTATTTCAGTGGTTCAAATTCTTTAGAACATCCATCATTGCACATCTGTGAACTGTAGGAATAGCAGTAGATTACCGATGCATAATCTGCATTTGATATTAGTCAGTGGTAGAAGTTATGATTATCAGGGCCATTATGTATTTATTGAAAAGCTGATTAAGACTCAAGAGCTGTGTTTATGTTTAATTCAGCATCTTCACTGTTACTCATTTCCACATGTAATCAGCTTTCTCTACCAAAGGATATTATAATGCTATTTTACCCAATGAAAAACGCAGAGTTTTTCCATCTCAGGGTAAGTCAACTCAGAGTTCAAGTTTAAACTCAGAGTTGCCCACATAGCAAATGTCTTCTGGCCCAAATCTGGGCCACATATTACTTTTCCCTCGGCCCAAGTACCACAAAGAATGACTTCCCTGAAGAGGCCCAGAACTGGATTGAAGACTCGGGCCACACATGCGCCATAACCGAATCTCAGCCAGTTAATCATCCTTAGCTGACCGGTTTTATTATTGGTGCCAAATCTCACCCTTTAGTAAACCAGAATCCCCAAATCTGAGCCACACCTGAGCCTTATATAGCCCAGACCCAGCCCAGATTGTTTTTCTATTTATTTTTATAAATGCAAATCAACCAGTAAAGAGTGAGTGTATAAAGTATACAGTATATAAGAGAAATGTAACAGATAGACACATGTAACTTAATCATAAGAATTTATTACAGATTTGTCAAAGAACAGTACAACAGTAGCCCAAATGACGATGCATTGCAGTTGCAGTCCTCTCTGGCAGACTATAATAGTAGTATGAGGAGCAGGGCATCATTTAAGTTGTTAAACGCTGAAAATACTATCCCGATCCACTCCCCTCCTCTCCTTAAAACACGGCACGCCACAATCTATGATGAAACTGGTGAGAGAATAAATAAGCGTTTGATATCGCTGCTGTAAAACATGTTGAAAAACGTCTTAACAGCACATTTTTAAATAGTCACTATAGCTACAGGGGAAGGAGATGTATATCGCCAATGAATGCGGTTTGAATTTGCATCTGTTCCTCACACCTAGCATCACATGGATACAGGATTTAAATAAAAATAAAATACTTTCATGAATGCTTGTGCATGACAGCATACTAATAAAAACGATTTGCCCCCACTCTATTATAGATCAGCGTGTGTCCCATAGTAAACCAAATATATATTACATGATAATGGTTAAATACTCTCTCTCTCTCTCTCTCTCTCTCTTTCTTTTCATGTAAGGATTCTAAGATTATTTGTACCAAGAATAATAAAATAAAATGTAATAAAATTATAATTTAGTGCAGTTTAATGCACTTGACTGATTAACTTAATTTTTAAATGGTAATGTTTCATTCATTTTTTACTTTGTTATTTCAAAGACTACATTTTAACAATACTACACTTCATTAAAATGTATGTGATCATTTAACCATTATCATGCAATATTGTATTTATCTTGTTTATCATGGGTCACATAATATGCTGCCGGATCTTAGCCTGATTTGGGCCACATATCACTGGACTGATCTGGGCCACACTCCTCCCATCGACATTCGGCCCTCATGTTGTTTGCCGGATCCCCGCCGTGCTATCATTATTGCCACACATGGCCCAGCTCTGGCTGAAAGGGTACATGCCATTGCTGACAGGAGGCCAGCAGTGACACCTTGAGTCCACATTTGGGCCAAGTCCGTTGGTATGTGGGTGAACCTCCTTAGTGAAATGGGCCCCTGGTGTGTGATGTCAGAGGGAAACCCCAGTATTACAACTCAGCATCACACAAGCCATGATATAAAGTTAAAGAAACTAAACAACAAACATCAGTATCTTAGATGTAATGTTAGTTCTGTAAGTCAGCAAAGAGTATACATTGTATTTTTAAATAGATTCAATGTTTTAGAAATTGAACTCTGGAAGGTGAATATGGATTATTGGATTTTTAATTATGAAAATGTGTGTGAAATGTTTTGATGTGAAATATTGACAGTTAAAATAAACAACTATGTTAAATTTCAGCCCCCAAAAATGCAAGTCCTGAAAATATAAGGCATAAAAATGCAAGCACTTTTAATGCAATGCATTATTTTTTTCAGTTTCAATTCAACAGTCTTTTTTTAAAGACATTTGTCATTATTTTACTTCCATATTTCTGCCTGTTTTCACTAATTTAGCCTCAGAGCAAAATGTAAAGTGCAGCTGCTGGTTTACTGTCTGGGACCTGGTTTCCCAATTAACTGTCTGATCCAATCTTGCCTTGTATCCCAGCCCACCTGTTTACACACTCATGAGATTCCAGTCATTCCAGGGCACTCCCGAACACTCCCTGCCTCCAATGGAGGACCACCTGCATTACTGCACACACTACAGTCAACCTCTGCAGCTGATGTTGGCCATTCTCTGCCACAGAAAACAGGATGCTTGTCCCAAAAGCAAAATGGATGAGCGTTTCCTTAGATCAGAATCACAACCTTTACGTTTTGGTCTTCCATTTTTCTCCAATCTCCATACTGAGCTTTTGCGAATGTGGGATAAACCATATTTATCCCAACTCTTCAGACCCACAGTATCAAATCGAATATCACAGGGCTGAATAAGAAGGGATATGGGGCGATGCCGGTGAAGGAACAGATTCTCCAAGCTATCTGTCCCTGACTTCAGCATAGTCCCTGAAGGCCGAGAAGCTTCCCACCAGGTCAGTAAGACTAACATCCAGCCTGGTTGGAAAAGCATATATGGTGGCAGGTCAGGCTGGTGTGTGTCTGCACACTATGGAAGTGTTGCAGGCATATCAGGCCGGCCTGCTTTGCATCTGATTATAGATTTGCATCTACTGAACCGCGCTATCAAATGATTTTGGTTTAAGATACTTTCGGTCAAACAGATTGTGTCTCAAATGAAGTCCGATTGGTTGATTTTACCTCAGTCAGAGTAGATGGGGTTGCAGCTGAACACCAAGCAAAGTGTACTTTCTCCAGTACAGAGGACCTCTTATCTAGGCGTGGTGTGGGATTCGACAACGATGCAGGCACTGTTGTCTCCTGCTCGTATCTAAGCGATTCTCACAGCCGTGAGGGGAGTATGACAAAGCAAGGAAGTAAATAAGATATAATAAAAAGGAAGTAAACACTGTAATCAACAGGGCACTCTGTATTTTGGGAATTTGTGTGCATTGGGAATCATATTTTTCAAAGACAGCAAGGGTAACACTCATTTTACATACAGCACAGAGAAAATTACATGAATATGACAGTGGGCAAATGCATAAAGCGCAGCAGAATTTTAATTCATGAGTTTAAAATTAAAAGCATTCAATTCACACGGACCGACCTTCACACAGATAACACGCAATCATGCTGGATAAAAATGCACACTTCACAAGATCTCCCAGGCTGGATTCAACTAAGTTTGCAAAGTTTGTGAAATTAAATATTCATTAGATTCAAAGATTTGTCTAAATTATATAAATGCGTATTTGTTTTACTATAAAAGCAATCATTATAATAGTTTTTATATACATTTGAATTCCTTTGTTTAACCATCTGATTATTAGACAGAACTGTTAACAACAGCAGTAAACAAGAGGGAGAGTGTGAGCACTGTGTGCTCAGGTGCTGCCATTTTTAGCGCTGTCAAAATAAAAGCCTTGAACACATTGGCCAAGCAGAAAAACTTATCGGCAGATGCCGATATTTGAAAAATTACGAAATATCGGAAGATATATCGGCCTTGGCAATATATCGGTTGACCACTAATCTCAATCAGGGAGCAGACATCTTGTTGAGACAGGGGCTAAGGCCCAGGGAGTGGAGACTTCACCTAGAAGTGGTGGAGCTCCTTTATGGGGAGTTTGTCCAGGTGGAAGTAGACCTTCAGTATTTGTAAAAAATCTATGTACATCCAGACTCTGATCTAATAGCTATCTAATATCATTTTAACCTCATTGAGGAACTCAGTGCGAGGGTTAATTAAGTGATTGATGGTTGTTCATGTCTATGAAATTTCACGCATTACTGTAAAAATATGTGCTTTTGTTGCTGAGGTGTTTTTCCTGTTCTCACACTGTACTCCCAAAGTAGCACAGTCTGGGTGTTGTTGTTTTTTCTCCTCGCTTCCCTAATGTTATGATGTATTTCTTCCTCAATTCCTTGTCTTCCTGTCCTGTCTACCCCCTTGTCATATTGTATGTATGTATGTATGGACAGGTTGATGGCTAATTTCACTGGTACTTGTGACTAGTGAAAATAAAAGGCTACTACTACTACATCTACTAAACATGGGATTTCACATTTTCATTCTCTTAAACTCATGCTTTCCTTGTTAGATTAGCTTATATGTCTTAGATGTATTTAATAAAGCCTTATTCATATTGAAAAGAGAAGTATCTTATGTTTTGTGCTTATAGTTAAAGCTGCGGTAGGTAACTTTTGACGCTCTAGCGGTTCATAAACAGAACTGCTTGTGTCTTGTGGAAGAACATCATAGCCGGAACTACTTCTCTCTGTTTATGTCTATAAAGAATCACAAAGGTACTGGGTTACACCGCCGAGGTACTCCCGAAGCAATCTAAAATAGTCCGAATATAAACACTTATTATTGGTGCACCCTAGTGATTCAGGACAAGCTAAAAACACGGTTTGGAAAATGGATTCATGGTGTACTCGCTTATTATATACATTTTTCTACATTTTTAACACAAACAAAGTTACGGACCGCAGCTCTGATTGGTTGTTTTCTTACCGGGAGCTGTCCGTAACTACAAATGGCAATAGGACCACTGGGAGGAGCCAGAGGAGCTTGATTTTTTCACAGATTATCTGTCTCATATTCTACTGTCAGGACATAATGACAGGTTTAACAAATATGTAAAAAATATATTTTTACAAAAGTTACCTACTACAGCTTTAATGTCTTAAACTGCCAATCTTGTCACTGTGCTAATTAATAGTGTTTTCACTATACTTTGGATATTAATATCCATTGCAGAGTTGATGTTATACGGCTCGTTCAACCTGTTTCCCTTACAATATTTTCTGTAAGATAAGTGAATTTGCCAATTTTGTTTAAATTGAGGATTGCCATATGAGTACACCCCAGATTTAATTCAGAAAATGTATAATATTCTAGTACTTAGTATGTCCTCCAGAACTTAAAGTATACTTCTCTGACCCTTCTTGGCACTGAGTGTACAAGTTCATGACAAGTTTTCACATCCATCCTGGAGGACGTCCTCTTTAAATGCTCTGGTCTGTAATAGGGAGTTTTACTCAGCTCGTCTCTACAGAATCCCCCACAGCTGCTCAAGAGCATTAAGATTGAGTGAAATCCATGTCCACTGAAGGATTTTCACCTTGGGAGAATGAATATCTTCATTGTCATGCTGAAAAAATGCCCAATGATGCAGGGAATGAGGGGAGGGTAGCATCTTCTGTTTCAAGTTTTTGTATTACATCACACAGTAGTGAGTGAATTCATGCCAGCATCAATAAAGCACAACTGCCTCACTCATTCATCCCAATATTAAAGATTTACCACCACTGAACGTCCCCATGGGTACCAAGCACTTCTCACTGTATTCCTTTTGCCGGCTTTAAGACACTTGCATGTTATTTCTCCTGCTCTTCTTCTAGCAAAAATTCACTCATCCCTAAGTGAAAAATTAAAGTGAAGGCCTGATTATTTCAGGGGCTTTGTCACAAGTCCATTTTTTTTTTTAAATGCTGGTGCAACTTAAGCTATATTTTCACACTTAAAACAATAATTTGGTATTCCTCTTGTACTATTGTCCTCTTTTATGCTAAGAAATAAGTCACCTGGCAGTTCTCTCCCAAGTGGTTCCACTGCTGCCAGCATTAAGTCTGAGTATGACTCAGTGGGCTATATAACAATTTTAATTGCCAGCAAATTACTTGTCTTTTTCTTTCCAGAAAATGCATACAAGACATAATCAGCCAGACGATGAACATTATTAACAGCAATTATTATATGATGCGGCCACACTTGTAGCAATATTTGTTAGTTGTGTTTGTTGATTCAAGGATAGCATCATCTGGGGTGCTCTGAGGGGTCAGCATCATCTCTTCTCAGGTGTTCTGGATCCAGACTGGAGCTTGTGTAAATCCTAGTTACCACGGGATGTAAAACAAATAGAGACACCATTAGATTAGCTGTTGTTCCAACAAAGTAAAATTAATTAGTTTAACCCAAGCTAAAGAATAAGAATGCACATTTGATCAGATGCAACTGCAGTCACAATTTAAGAGATACATTATTTGAATACTTGGCAAAGAGATGTGTTTTTAATCTACCGAACCCCGAACATTTTTAGGAAGGCTATTCCAGAGTTTGGGAGCCAAATGTGAAAAAGCTCTACCTCCTTTAGTGGACTTTGCTATCCTAGGACCTACCAAAAGTCCAGCGTTTTGTGACCTCAGGGAGTGTACTGGATTGTAACGTGGTATAAGGCTAGTTAGGTACGCAGGAGCTAAAACATTTAGGGCCTTATAGGTAAGAAATGATAATTTGTAACTGATACAGAACTTAATAGGTATCCAGTGCAGAGACTGTAAAATTGGGGTAATATGGTCATACTTTCTTGACCTGGTAAGGACTCTAGCTGCTGCATTTTGGACTACCTGTAGCTTGTTTATTGAAGATGCAGGACAGCCACCTAGAAGTGTGTAACAATAGTCCAGTCAAGAGGTCATGAATGCATGAACTAGCTTTTCTGAACCAGAAACAGGTTAAATGTTTCGTAGCTTGGCAATGTTTCTAAGATGGAAGAATGCAGTTTTTGTAACATGGGAATTATGATTTTCAAAAGACAAGTTGCTGTTTAATATACCCAGATTTTTGACTGTAGAGGAAGCAACAGTACATCCGTGTAATTGCAAATTGTAATCAACAGGATTCTGTGTAGTGTTTTTTGGTCCAATAATTAATATCTCTGTATTATCCGAATTTAATAAGAGAAAATTATTGGTCATACAATCTTTTACATTTTTAACACACTCTGTTAGTTTAGATAATTTAGAAGTTTCATCTGGTCTCGTTGAGATATATAGCTGAGTATCATCTATATATGGGCGGTGCCCAAGGCCGTTCCAGAGGCGGTGCCCGAAGCCGAGGCGCCTCACGTCTCCACAGGCAGTCCAGAGTCAAGTGAGATTCCTGTTGACCTTCCCAAGTCAAGTCAGGTGCCCATTGACTTTCCAGAGTTGAGTCATTTCCTGGTTGACCCTTTAGAGTCGAGTCAGGTGTTCATGGACCCTCCAGAGTCAGGGTTAGTCACCATCGACCTTCCAGAGTCAGGGTTAGTTACCGTTGACCCTCTAGAGTCAGGGCTAGTTCCTCTTGACCATCCAGAGTCGAGTCATGTTCCAGTTGTTCCTCCTGAATCAAGTCAGATTCCTGTTGACCTTCCCGAGTCAAGTCAGGTGCCCTCTGACATTCCAGAGTTGAGTCAGTTTCCGGTTGACCCTCCAGAGTCGAGTCAGATGGTCATGGACCCTCCAGAGTCAGGGTTAGTCACCGTCGACCTTCCAGGGTCAGGGTTAGTTACCGTTGACCCTCCAGAGTCAGGGATAGTTCCTGTTGACCTTCCAGAGTTGAGTCAGGTGCCAGTGAACTCTCCAGAGTCGTGTCAGGGTCCAGCGAACTCTCCAGAGTCGAGTCAGGTTCCAGCGAACTCTCCAGAGTCGAGTCAGGTTCCAGCGAACTCTCCAGAGTCGAGTCAGGTTCCAGCGAACTCTCCAGAGTCAGGGCTAGTCACTGACGACCTTCCAGAGTCAGGACTAGGTACCATGGACTTTCCAGAGACAAGGCTAGTCACCGGTGATCTTCGAGGAATGAGTCAAGTCACCGGTGATCTTCGTCCTCCCGTTGGGCCGACCACAAGGACGTGGTGGTCTTCCGCTCCGCCCTGGGGGAGTCCGGCATTGGCCACGGGGACGTGGTGGTCTTTTGCTCCACCCTGGGGGACTCCAGCCTCGACCACGAAGAGGTGGTGGTGTTCCGCTCCGCCCCGGGGGACTCCGGCCTTGACCACGAGGACGTGGTGGTCTTCCGCTCCGGCCTGGGGGGGCTTCTGCCGTGACCACATGGTTGTGATGGTTCTCTGCTCCGCCTGGGTGGGCATCATGTGATTTCCTTTATGGACCCATGTTTTTGTGTTCAGCGGGATAAAATGAAAGATATACTGTGTCTTCATGTCTGTAACAGTGTTTACAGAGCTTTTATGATGATGACCCAAAATAAGTCGCCTATTAAAAAGAACAGCTGAACATAATTTCACAAATAAAACAAATCTGTAACATTTTACAGGTGTAATTTAATGAGTTCACTAAAATGAATAAACAATGAACATTTATTACAGGATTATTAATCTTTGTTTACATTAGTTAATACAAATACAGTTGTTCATTGTTAGTTCATGTTAGTTCACAGTGCATAAACTAATGTCAACAAACATAACTTTTGATTTTAATAATGTATTGGTACATTTTGAAATTAATATTAACTAAGATTAATAAATGCTATAAATTTAGGCTATTGTTTATTCTTAGTTCATGTTAAATAAATTAGTTAATTAATTTTAACTAATTAAATCTTGTAAACTGTTTCGAGAATATTGTTAATGCCTTTAGTTATTATTTTGGAATAAATAAAAAAATTAAACTATAATAAAAAAATAAAAATATTAATTGGTATTAATATATATAAAATATTTATTTGATCCCCTGCTGATTTTATAAGTTTGCCCACTTACAAAGAAATGAAGGGTGTATTATTTTTGTGGTAGTTTTTTTAAAGGGTCCTATAATGCTCTTTTACAAAGTCTTTAGTTTTGGGGGTGTACTAAAACATGCTCTCATGCTTGGTGGTTTGAGAAATGCACGCGTTGTGATTGATGAACAGCTTAGATAGTGTTTCGGTACTGCCACACCACTTGCTCCATCTTTCAACAAAAGCTTTTTGGTGAAACCAGCACTGTATGCTACTCCAATTACTCTTTCTTTTCTTTTTTTTTCTTTTTCTTTCTTTTTTTTTGGTGGGGGTGGGGTTAAAAACAAAGCATTTACATTAAACCAAATAGAATAGAGATAGAAGAGTTATCGAATAAGAAGTGTGTGTGTGTGTGTGTGTGTGTGTGTGTGTGTGTGTGTGTAAACTTTCAGATGTAGACCACTTTGTAATCGTTACATTTTCATAAGTAACTATAATTTAATCACACATTTTAACAAGCTAATTCTTTAAGCAAATTTTCCATCATAATTTGCACTGAAAGTATAAATAGTAACCTACATCATGTAGGTGTGGACTATCATTCATAGGTGTGGAAAAATAAAATAAGCTATTTTTAATTGCTCTCATTTTACAGTTATTAAAAATGCTAACATTTTATGTTAAGCATAGTTTCATTATTCGTATGCTATAAGCATCAAACAGTTATAGTCCTCAGTTAATTGCTTTGATTTATAATGGAGTCAAAGGTTATTTAAGGTCATTTTTTAGAATTTTGATCAGAGCATTGAATCAGTCATCATGTGGCAAAGATCCCACGCAGAGTGATGAAAGGTCGGTCAACCCTGTGTTTCCTTGCATCAAACCGGCACAGGGGAACCTGATACATCTTCACTTATTCTGAACCCTGTTCATTTAACCTGCAGTCCAAGTCCAAGACAAACAGCTGTGGCTACTGTGAACACTACCGCAAAGATAAGTTACCATGCAATGAGCAAAAAAAAAAAAAATACTGGCCCAGTTCCCATTGATCCGCTGGCGAGGAAATCTGTGTGGATTGGGAAGATCTGGTTTAAGTTGTGTGTGGATGGTAATCAATTCAAAACACTCCCCCCTCTCCCAAAAGACAAAAACATCCACATGCAGGCTGCTCCAATGCGGTAATAACAAACCCATGTTTGCAAATTTTGCAAATTGGAAATCAACGTGGCAATGACACTCCTTCTTGGTCCAAGGGATAAAAAAGTGCCCAGATATTTCTGTGGGCCAGAGTCAAGGAACATCACAGCCTATAGGTCTTTGTCCAGAAGGATGTGTAGGTAAAAACTCTGGTTCTGGGCTCTGTGCCAACAGGAACACCTGTAGTGGAGAATTGGGATAAGCCTCTGAGGCTCTAAGAGAGAGCAGAACTCTGATGATCATCTTCCCACAACGAGATGACTCATCCATGAATGCCATCATAGCGTGCTTAATGCCCAGAAATATCAGGTAGTGTGACCATCACCCAACGCCAGGTAACAATCTGCATCCAGAAACACATGGGTGATACATTGTCTGTAGCAAGACGCAAAGTCATCTTTACAAAGAAATAACGTTGAGTTGTTTCCACCACCAATGAAGCCCCGTACCGCCAACACCAAAAGATCCAAAGAGCATGCTGAACTCATTCAGTCTTCTTCTGACAGTAGAGTCAGGATGATGAAAAATTATGTGATCGCCCAGTTCTGAAGTGAAAAGATGGTATGCGTTGCACCTGCTGCCTAATTATAATCGTGCTGCAATCAGCGGCAGTTGGATGCAATCATCACATTCCCATGTGCATTGGATCATTTAGTTTCACTCTATGTGAATTGGTCTCTCAATAGTCTCTTACAATAAATAGTAAAAAAAACTAAATGAAATAAACTAAAATTACTTCAAACTAAATAAAAGTAAATTGTTAAGTAATGATTAAAAGATAATGGAATTTTCATGTATTTTAAAGGTATTACTCTTTTACAAAGTCTTGATTTTGTTTGGGGTGTATACTAGGACACGCATGCACACTTTTTCCCCAATCCTCTTCAGTGCAAACTCCGCCCCACAACTGATTCTGAAATTTTGATTGGTTGTGTCACTTAAAGTGTTTCCTAAACTATGCAACAAAAAATGCTAACCCCTAAACTTACCCAACACCTTACCTTAACCATTGAAATTGACTGAATGGCGGGACTGGCGCTGAATAGCGTGGTAAAGAAGGTTTCAGTTCAGGAAATAAACAGTTAATAAGATTATGCGATATAAGACTCATCTCACAATGGGACCTTTTAAGTTACACCCAGCATCACTACCCCCTCCTAGCCTGCGAAGTTCGTGTTCTGGGACAGCCCCGTTGCTTGGAATAAAACAATAGAGTAAAATATTTCCCCTCTGCTGGGATCATGAAGCAGAGGTTCAAACTTGAGTCCAAACACCACTGGCAAACAAGCTATGGCCTCTGCTCTCATGGAGAATATTTATTTATATAGCATATTTTATTTTAGTTGAACTAGAAACAATGTTTAATCTATAAGGTTTTAATTTGAAATGTAAATCAGTAACAATTGGCTGACCTGTTATTGCTCCATCTCGCATGGCTGAACGCCACTTGTCCCTCTAAGAAGTTGAACGCAGACCGCACAGGGCCACATAACTATTTAACAAGCCGGAGTCTCGTTGGTTATCGGAATGAACCAGACAAATCGCTCCACCAACTAAGAACGGCCATGCACCACTACCCACAGGATCAAGAAAGAGCTATCAATCTGTCAATCCTTTCCGTGTCTGGGCCGGGTGAGGTTTCCGTGATGAGTCAAATTAAGCCACAGGCTCCACTCCTGGTGGTGCCCTTCCGTTAATTCCTTTAAGTTTCAGCTTTGCAACCATACTCCTCCTGGAACCCAAAGACTCGTGGTTGCCCGCACGCTGCCCGGCGGGTCATGGGAATAACGCCGCCGGATCGCGGGTCGGCATCGTTTACGGTCGGCACTACGGCGGTATCTGATCGTCTTTGAACCTCCGACTTTCATTCTTGATTAATGAAAACATTCTTGGTATTCTTAGCGGCGCAATACAAATGCCCCCGTCTGTCCCTCTTAATCATGGCCCCGGGTTCCAGAAACCCACAAAATAGAACCAGAGTCCTATTCCATTATTCCTAGCTGTGGTATTCAGCGGGGACAGGCGGCCTGCTTTGAACACTGTAATTTTTTCAAAGTAAACGCTCCGGGCCCCGAGGTGACCGGACACCTAGTTATCCGGGGGGCGCCGGGAGGCAGGGTCTAGGAGGACTATGCAGTACGCTACCAGTACACAGTACGCTACCAGTTTTGAAAAACTTTCTTAGTGTAGCCTTGGTATTTTATAAGACTCTATGCCAACATAAACACTGTTGACTTCTATTAGCTTTTCGGGGCTACAATTTTTGTCTAATTTGGTTGCAAAGCCCTATTTTTTCTCATTCAAAGAAAGAAAACTGAAGACATACATCTTACGATACGATAATTAGCATCTTAAGGTGGAGTCACTTTACTGTTTTTCATCAATATTGTATGGGTGAAGCCTAGTCATTTCAACGAGAATCCAAGTGATTTAGAATTTCATGTGAGAGTGCAACATTTCTGAACACGGAATATGCAAAGGGTTCATTTTCTTTATGCATTCATGAAATTTACACATACTGTACATTATCCCTCTTATTATGGTTACTTTACAATTACTTAAAGAAGCGTCTATTAAATATTGATGTGGAGTTACTGTGGGCCCCCTTCCCCACTTCTGGGACACCAACTATGAAATTAATACAGCATTCAATTTCTTGGCTAATTAAAGTTTCACTTTTTGGCTCAGAAAATATGTTTGAAAAATAGTGTCTGATTGTTTATCATGTATTCGATGTGAAATGTCTTTCATTCTTTAAAAAAATAGTATTTGAGCGAAAATTATTTGCATCTAATTCTAAAATGAAATGTCATGAAAACATATTTAAATCAAATTCATGGGTTCTCAAGGTTCTCTCTCTCTCTCTCTTTGACAGACTTTGTTTCTTTTTCCAGCTCAGCTTTTCAGTCATCAATACATTATGCCCTGTTCATTCATTTCCTCCTTGCTGACTGACAATGTGACCTTGGCCATCTGGCTTTTTCCAAGCATTGGACTCTGACTGTACGTCAGTAAAGGTCACAAGAGCCTCTTTCTATGGGCAAATAGGAAAAGGTAATGGGTGCTCCTCATTCTCTGGTTTCCTTTTAATAATAGTATAATAATAATAGAATTTGGGAAATTAGGAGAGTTGCCGCAAACCTTCACTTACATGATTTCTTCAACATACTAAACTAATATTAATATTAATTAATATACAAATATGCAAATATTCCAAGTGCGCTGAGGTGAAAATATACTAATTCAAAAAATAAATATCTTACTAGTTATGGTAATCTGACTTTTCAGGAGGTTGACTTGAAGAATTTACTGTACACTCAACAACCTGGAAACAGACATTTAACTGAAGTGGCTGAAGTAGACTGATGGAAGAGGACTAGAAATCTGGGAGGGGGACATTTTTAAAGCTGACCGCAGGTGTGGTCACAAATACACAAAGACATTGAACACTGGATTAGAGCAGTGGTTCTGGACCCACATTTTACATTGGACTCAAGTGGCGACCCAATTCATTATCAAAATTGTTTTTATACAAAATTTAATTTAAATGATTTCATGCTCTCATCAGCCAGTAATTCACACCACAAAACGCATTGTGGTCAGCACAAACCATGTTCATCCTCAGTGTAAATGAACCCATATTTAGTGTAGTTTGAGACATTTTTACTTTTCCTTATGTAGTTTTGCTGATGGGTTTTAAGTATGAGGGCATGTCATCCAACCTGTCCATGAATAAACTATCTTTAATGTCAAAACAAAAAAGATGAAAAACATTTTCTTACTCTTTTAAAATTAATAAGTTAATATGGATTTTGTACAATTATATTTATTATGCATGATAATATGTTTAGTTGCATTTTACATGTTTCATTTATTGTATATTAAACATAAAACAGCCCATATTGGTATCATGACCAGTGTTTAAAATAAGAATTCATTGTTTATATTTACCGGACACTTTTATCCAAACGACTTACAGTACATTAAGGTTATAATTTTTTTTACTAGTATTTGTGTTCCCTGGGAATTGAACCCACAATTTCTTGCACTGCTAACACAATGCGCTAACACTGAGCCACAGGAATGCCTTGCAGATGGACCTACAAGCTGGTGATATAAGAAAAATATATAGATTACTGTTGAAAATTTTTATGGTTAGTAATATTTTTTAAATGTTTTTGAAAGAAGGCTCTTCTGCCCACCAAGGCTGCAGTTATTTCACCAAAAAAACAGTAAAGTAGATTACAGCCCGCAATGTACTGCATAGCTAAACAGAATTTACAACGTACCTATTTGTAACTAGAGTACCTCCACAGTACCTCCTTGTACTCCTTGTAATGTGGCTTGCAACCATAGAAATCACAGAGATACCAGCCGCTCGCACAGATGTCAGCAGGGAAACCTTCAAACTGGATACCAAGCTTGGACATTTTGTGGTAGAATCAGGAGGAACAGCTGTGACAATATGTGGCTTTGGGTCCTTAGCTGTCACAGGAAGAATCTCTGAAATGCCCACCATTACAGAAACGGGCTCCGGTGTGGCAGCCATTATCGTAACAGGATCTGCTTCACCCACAGTGAATGAAGATCCAGACAACAGAAGATCATAATCCATATATCGTACCAGTGATCATCATGGATAAAGTGAGCTTTTCATGGTTAATTTAGTCTATAAGCAAAAAAGTCAATGTGCATAACATCTGGCAGTGTGCAATAGCTGAAAAGGTCTGGATGTGGTCCTCGGGGGTTTGTGGTCCCTGTCGTAGACCGAATAGTTATTTTGCCAAATCCATCGTCAATTGGAAGTGCTGGATACGGCTGCTGGATCTAGGGAGAAAAGTATTCTGTAACAATGAGGGTCGAGTAGAGAGAGATGAAAGGATGCATTCTGATGTTCATGTTGTGTATTGGTACTCAATATGTAATATATAACTGTTCATTTCTGTAAAAAAAAATTATTTTACAGTAAGTAACTAAATTGTAGATTAAATTAGTAGAAATGTAGATTATTTAAATAAATGATGAACTCTAAAGACTTTTCTCTTTATAACATTTGTGACCTGTCACGGAAACCAGTGACACAAGTCGGCAACACAACTTTCAAGCAAAATGAGAAAGAAGCCTTTTTTTTTTTTCTCAAAATTGGTGATTTTCGTTTTTTTTTCAGAATCTGTTAGTTGAGATCACGAAAAAGCCTCTCCGTGTTTGCGATAGCAGTATTGGTATATTTAAAAGCGTACATTTTGAGGTTGAAATTCGCTAGTTTTTAGGAGATTCAAGCACGCAGTAGGGGCGTGTGTGTATTTTCATACTGGATAAGCTGGCTTTTGTTTCTTTTGATATTGCCCCCGCCCTCTGAGGGAACCGTGGCTACTTACTATGCAGCGTTCTGGCCGGCTGTATATGAATGTATTGGACTGGCGTCAGACGAGTTGGACCGTAAGATATCAGAGGCTATATCGATAGCAACATTTGATGGGGATAAAGACAGAGAAATGGGGAAATCTGTGACTTTGTAAATGCTACACGAGGAGAAAGGTAGCCAGAAGCTTTCTCCAGACATTATGTACAACATATGGCTGGATTCTATAGCTGCGGAAAAAGAGTGGCAGGACATGCAAATTATTGGACATTTAGAGGCAAACAGATGCACAGTGCAAACTTTGGAGATGGTTACTTATTTCATTGAAGGCAACAAGATCTGCAAGAATACTTTCCTGTTTCTTATGGGGTGAGTTTCCATAAACATCAAAGTTTGTCTTTTTCTGTTCATTCTAAGAACACATACACATTATCTCATGTTTATTCCATGTTTAGACCTTACGTTAGTTACTTGCATTTACGCGTTACGTTAAATGCTTCCCGCGTGAGGTAATTTTTTGTTGTACGTTGCCATGGTGTTCACGCGTGCACAAAACTACTACGGTACCTCAGCATTTCACAGACGCACTGTGTAATGACTGGTTACATGAGCCTAAGCTCTTTTCAATAAAATCCATGCAAAAGTTAATATCAGATCAGTTTAGAATACAGTATAGGATGTACCGAATATTCTTCAGTTTTATGCAAAACAGAAATATGACGAATAGAATATCAGACCTCTGTCATATGGCATAGTTTTCTTTGACACATGAAAACTGTAACAATGCATTTTAGAAGGTAACACGATGTAACCTTGCTCTCACTTGAAATGTGTCCCCATATTAAGTCCTTGAATTTTAGTTTATCACAGTTGATCATAACTAGAGATGAAATGGCATGAAAATTTCATTTCATGATTATAGTGACCAAAATGATCACGGTTATCACAGAATCCTGTTCAAAAAGTCCTAATGCTACACAATGAAATCAATTCACCAAGTTTTATGTAGAAATCCAGCAAATAACAAATAAAATTAACATCAATATGTACTTTTTGTTTACGTAAACATTAAAATAATAACATTTAAAATGATGGCCAGATTTTAAAGGAGTGTCTTGCAACGTTATTTACAATGCACAAGTTAAAATAGAGTTTTGACAAAAAAGGTTTTATAAAAAGATAAAACTCACATATTTCAGCTTCTAAATCATTTTTATAAAGGTCAAAAAAGATAAATTACTGACATTTACAATGCACATTATCCTTTATTATTAATAGTATGCGGTCAAATTTTTCCCATTGTGTGTGTCTTGGACCCACTTTATATTAAGTGGCCTTAACTATTATGTACTTACATTTTAATTAATCATTTAGTACAATGTACTTATTGTGTACATACATGTTTTTACATTGTAGTTATATTTGAAAAAAACTACATGTAATTACATCTGTATTTAATTTCTGTAATTACATCTATAATTACACTGTTGACCCATACTTTACACCTTAACCCACCCTTAAACTTAGCCATACCTCCAACCCTCTCCCTAACCTTACCCCTATCCCACCTCAATAGCAGCAAAAGTGTTTTACAATACAATATGAACACAATAAGTACATTGTACCTATTTTTTTATGTAAGTACATAGTAGTTAAGGCCACCTAATATAAAGTGGGACCTGTGTCTTTGCTATGCAAACATGCAGCCTTACGGGGGAGCTTTACAGGGGGTATGGCTTATGTAAATGAGATGTAATTAGATGTAAATGAGCCCTATTGTCACTCCCAGCAGTGAGAACAGGTGAGAACTTCAAAATCTTTAGAGGCTATTTTCTGATTTTTGAGCTTTTTCGAGTAACTACCTTCAAATGGCCACAACTTCTCCAAATATTATAATTTCCATGTGTTACACATCGTTGGAAAGCTTGGAGACTACACTTTCAGAATCTGCAAATATCTCAAAATGCCCCAGAACCGACTTGTGTCCCTACTTTCCGTGATTGGTCACAATTTGTGCAGGTTTGATTCTATAATCATACTGTGACTATAGATTTTTTTGTTTTGTTTTTCAGTACAAAAAAGGCTAAGCTTTGACAGTAACTTTTATTGTTACAATTGTGATTTCAGAATATGTAGAAATGAATGAAATAAAAACTTGAGAAAATATATATTTTAGTCAGTCAAATATCAAATGGTAGAGTTCTAGTTGTAAAAGTGAAAAAAAAAAAGAAATTTAAAACTCCATTTTCCAAAAGATGGGCAAAAATCTTACACTAAACCATGTCAAAGTATCCGTGTTATCCCCATGAATATAAATTCTGCTTAATTACATGGTACATTGCATGCTGTAATCTAAAGTATTAATGTTTAAAATGTAGAATTCTGAAAATAAATCTTTTAGACATTATATATATTTATTTTTTGTTGTCATGTTTGATCTATGTAATGCATCCTTGCAGAATAAAATAAGGAAAACAAAACTCTATTTAGGTTTATTCTGCCTAGTTTAAATCATGTTTGTGGCCCACCAGAACCATTTGATTGTAGTATAGTGAAGTGAAGCTATAAACAAAGTCCATGGGAGGTAAAACATGAATGACCACCTCTTTGGGAAAAGCTCCTAACTGCCCACTAAAGAAAAAAAAGTGGCTGTTGGACCACCACATTTGTCATCCATTGTAAAGACAATTCAATCCTCCAATCCAGTGTGTGCTTAAATAAAAAAACAAGCACTTTGACTATATATAAGTTTAATGCGTTTTTGTTATGAGGGTAGTCTTATTAAACTGTGTTGAGACAAAGATGAGCTGTAGAAAATAAGCTAACCAATTCTAGCCTCTGCCCTCATAGAGTTTACACAAAGGTGATTCACTTTTCCCCTCCGCTGAGAACACTTGACACTTTGTCCTTGGAGAAATGGCAATAAAGCAGGCACAAGAGAGTTTTGGCCCCATAAGTGTAAGGTCAGGCAGTGTCTCATACAGTGCTCTCATTCACTCTTGTAATAATCCTGTAACATGTCTTCCTGCGTGAAAGGACAAGTGACCCTTAACCCCCAAAAGTTTGTGGAAACAAATTATGCCATCATTCAGTGTTTTCAGCTCACCCAAAATGTAAGGGTGCAGGCCCTCACGCCTGGGCCTGTTTTTGTGTTGATCCTTATCATTGTAAATTATCACACCAATAAATACATCTCATCCAACTTTATCGACCGCAAAGTCGTCCGCCGGAATTATTAGATTAATGCGAAAGCCACATGTGCTAATGGCAGTTCCTCACAGACGTTTTGACTGGTCTTTCATCACCCTCGCTTCCCCCATATTTCTGCCAAGATCTGGCATGTGTTAAACAGTCTGGAACGAAAGACAGAGTAAGTGGGAGAAGGAGACTAAGAAAGGGCCAGGAAGAGTGGGAGGAAAGTGAGTGAGAAATAAGGAAACCAGAATTACTTGCGTCTTCCATAACTTGATATTGATTGGAAACAGTTTTGGGAAGCAACTGAAATTAACGAGGCTACTAACATAACTAGTACATGATTGCTATGCTGTAATTTAGACTTTCTTATTAAAATACCTTTTATAAAAATAAAAAAATTAATTACATAATATGGCTAATAATTATAATGTCATGATTCCACCACCAACACTATCATCATCACTCCCTCCACCCACTCGCTCGTCATCCCCTGAATATTAATTGTCATCACCTGCATCTCTTCATCCTCATCACCGTCACCTGCTATCCTTCATCACTGCTCACCCTTATATACCCACTCTCAACCTTCAGTCTCCGTCTGATCTCGTCATTACATGGCTTACAGACTCTATCTCAACACTCGCCTGAGAATCCGCGAATCTTCTGAGAACCCTCAAAGATCGGCCAGTCTTCTTCTGCCTTTAGTCCTCCTTCGGTGATCCCACTTCCACTTCCTGTGATCAGAGATCGTTCAGTTAAATCGATATTGGTCCATACTCGTGCTCACTCTGATATTCCCGTCTGGTTCGGAGCATTCTGCTAATAAAACTCTCAAACTGACCATCCTGTCTGCCTCCTGTCTCATCTGTGACATATTAATTGCATATGAATCATTAAGAAAAGCCCCCAAACTGATATTTAACTTTAAGATAATTTAAAGACATTAATTTACTGAGGCAGTATTTTCAACGATTATAAATAAATAAATAGATAAAAATATGAACATCTAAATATAAATATTTTATGAAAAAGTTAAACATGGATGAGTTCCTTTGGAAATTAACTGAAATAAGTAAGTTTAAGTTTAGTTAAATACTTGAAAAATGAGGGGGGGGGGACTGAAATAAAATGAATTAAATAAATATAAATATTAAAAATAGAAAAATAACAAATATGACAAAAGCACAGAACAAAATTATTAAATGTAAAATGAAATGGAATTTGAAAATATAAAAATTTAAGCAAATCCAAAATGTGAATAAGTTATTCAAAAGTTGAATAAATTGTAATAGTTTATTAATAATACTAAAATAACAGTACTGTGGAAAACAAAAACACTGAACAGACATTCAACATTTTGTTTATCATATTATTAAAGATAAGCCCTTTACTAACAGTCCACAGCGTTCCATTTAATAAAAAGTAGTAGTCAGTAATAGTTATCTATTTGTGTATTTATTTATTTACTTATTTATGTATTTATTTAGTTGGTTGGTTGGTTGGTTGGTTGGTTAGTTAGTTAGTTAATTAGTTAGTTGGTTATTTTGAGTAAATATGTCAAGTGTTCAAGTGTAATACTATCTGTACCACATTGGATTATTTTTTATTTATTTTTATAATTTTTTATTGTTATTTAGCCAACTCTTTTTCCAGTGGCACGGCTGCAGATTATCCATCTATTTATCCATTTTACACACAGTTTATCACCTGTAGGGTCACTGAATGATTGCAGTTTAAGTAAAATATGGGAAGTTTGGCAAGCTACAGATTTAAAGTAGCTTCCCCAACACGTACTGGAAAAAAAAACAAATGTTATCTCACTAAAGTCACATCATTCTCCATTATATGGCATACTGTATAGATGTGGGATGGACATTTAAAGTCCTGTCTGTTTTTTTATTACACGCAGTACTGGCCATCTTTTTTTTTTTTTTTTTTTTCATTAAAAAGTTGTTGACATTATTAATTGAATAATAATTTTGTTAACTAATAAATCATTTGACATGATATAATTTGACATGAGATGAAGACTTCAGGCATATCAGTACTTCAGGCATGTCAAAGCTGTTTTATTTTATGGTTAGTGAGTCACCTCGTGTTAAAACCGACATGTTAAAATCACATAACCAGCTGAAAACTCTTACTTTGTCTCAGTAAAATTGGACACATTTGCACTCAGAATAAATTAATCATGGCATCAGTAACTGATAATGTTTGTATGTTGCTGCATCCACACCCCTAGGTGTCAGTATAAGTTGAAGACATATTAGCCATTACAACAGCACATTTATGCATTTTAGCTATGATTTTATCCAAAGCAACTTATAGATGCACACGTTTTGAGTTCATGTATTCCCTGGGAATCGAATAGATGTCAAGCTCAAGTATTTAAGCTATAAGAGAACTCATTTATCAGATTATTTTGATCACAGTTATACTCATTCTAAAGCATTACTATAATAGTGGTTTTATTATTTTTAAATTTTTGTATTTAAATTTTTCATTTAAATTTTTTATTAACGTTTAAGTAATTTTGTTGTTTTTATTATACATATTTTGTTTTGAACTTTTATTTGTTTTAGTTATTTTAGTACATCAAGTTAAACTAAATTTAAAAAAATGTATTGAGAAATGTTGTTTTGGCAGCTCACTGAAATAAGTTACATTTTTTATGTTTTATTTTATTCCAGTTTTGATTTTAAGTAACTTTTTTAATGGTTTTAGCTTTAGTTAACTATTATAACCCTGGTAAAAACAGAAAACGAAAACTAAGTTACCTGAAAAAAACAAAATTGTGGTTAAATTTACAATAATCCTGTAATCAGAACGTACCAGTAGGAGATAAAGGCTGCAAGGGTTTACATACATTTGCTAAAAAATAGATTGCAAATAGTGGTTTTATTATTTTTTAATTTTTGTATTTTAATTTTTAATTTTTTTTTTTTTATTAAAGTTTCAGTAATTTTGTTGTTTTTATTATACATATTTTGTTTTGAACTTTTATTTGTTTTAGTTATTTTAGTACATCAAGTTAAACTAAATTTAAAAAAATGTATTGAGAATTTGTTGTTTTGGCAGCTCACTGAAATAACAAGTTACATTTTTTATGTTTTATTTTATTCCAGTTTTGATTTTAAGTAACTTTTTTAATGGTTTTAGCTTTAGTTAACTATAATAACCCAGGTGAAAACAGAAAACGAAAACTAATTTAAAAATTGTGGTTAAATTTACAATAATCCTGTAATCAGAACGTACCTGTAGGAGATAAAGGCTGCAAGGGTTTTTACATACATTTGCTAAAAAATAGATTGCAAAGATCATTTCAATTACTTAAATATTTGCAAAATAGTGAAGGTAGGGAATGGAAAGGGCACTAACCTTCTCGCACAGTTTGATGTTATTGTTTGAAGAACAGGCTTGTTGCGGCTGCATTGTGGTGAGTCCCTAGTAGAGAAGGGCCTCAGAAATCTGGACTCTGACTGGAAGTCCCTGGCTGTGCAGGTTGGCTGGAGGACAAAAGTCATGAGTGCTCGGGATATGGAGAGACTGCTCTACGGTCAAGCCCGAGGGGCTGTGAAATAACATCAACAGTGACCCAAACCCTGTAGATGGCAAAGGACCATAGGGGTCAGCTGATGTATACATAGTGTTTGTGTGTGTTAGGCCCCGATCACACAGAATATGTTTTTTGCTGTGAGAGGTGCCTTTTTTAAATAGTTTTCGGTTGGCAGTGAGCATTCTGCACCCTGTTTCTGCACCCTGTGCTCCTCCCATTTTCGCCTACTGCTGTGCCTCGCGTTTTTACAGGAGCGCTCTGAGAGCCTGGAGTTGAGAAAAAAGCAACACTGAGCAGAATAAACACTCGATGGCATTGTGTTTTTTTTCCATTGTCCAATCGAATGAACGGAGAGGCGGGCCTTCCGTTGTGACAAAAGTTTACCATTGCTTAGAAAGTCCAGAAATTGCTGTGATGGAGGGGAAACTCTTGGTGCCTGTCATGGATTTTTTTTTAGGATTTCTGTTAATATTGCAGTTTACACAACAGCAAAACCAAAGATTTTAGAGCACTTGCGCTATATCCTTTGATTAGACTGACAGGACAGCTGATTTGGTGATTGCAATATAAAAAATGCAGCGCAGTTTTTTTTAAAAAGCCACAAAAAAAAAAAAAAAAAAGGCAGGGCATTTGGGCTTTGCATTTTCAGATCTAAAAAAGCGTTCAATGTTTGGGGACTTATAATATTTTTCTGGATCTACATGGTAGAAGACATTACATTAAACACCTTATCCAACTTAAAGTATGAGATTGAGGTGGGATTAACTGTTTGACTGTGAAAGCGTTCTGGAAACCAGTTTGAAAACAGTCATTAGTTTTGCAGTTCCATTTGGTTTGAAATTACACACTTCTGGTGTAAAATGACTTTCTGGGGCAGCATCGCTCCATGTTAAAGATGTATTATTGTAATCACATTCCTTTCGTCTCATCCAGTTAAACATTTTGAATGTAGATTAAGACAGTAGTTTAATAATTAAGATATGCATTCATGGATTCAACACTTTTTAGAGAAATAAAACTTTATTTAAAGACATAAAACTGCTCTGCTTATAATGTATTGCTGGTTTTCAGATTGATAACAGATTGCAGGCTCTGCTGGCTTTGGCAAGGTGCGCTAGTCATTCCTCATATACTGCCTCAGTCTAATGCTCCTCCAGATCACTTATCAAAATCTCATCACTGTGAATCGGTGGGTCTTTACTGGCTTTGCTTGAGGACCTACATTTAACATTGGACATTAGTAGCAATCCAGCACAACCTGATGGGCTTATCGCACAAAAGAAATCAAACAATATCCTTACAAACAAACACTGACATTTATTATATGACCATGAACTACATATGTCAAATATGATATGAAAAATGACATTGCATTGCATCTACTGGAATAAAGCAACTACCTGTATCATATGTATATATATAAAAGAGTTTTCTTTATTTTCATGACTATGAAAATTGTAGAGTCACACTGTAGGCATCAATGGCATGATGAAGGCATCAAAGTGATGGGGTGCTTCGCCAGATGACCTGGCCTCCACAGTCACCGGACCTGAACCCAATCGAGATGGTTTAGGGGTGAGCTGGACCACAGACTGAAGGCAAAAGGGCCAACAAGTGCTAAGCATCTCTCAGGGAACTCCTTCAAGACTGTTGGAAGACCATTTCAGGTGACTACCTCTTGAAGCTCATCAAGAGAATGCCAAGAGTGTGCAAAGCAGTAACCAAAGCAAAAGGTAGCTACTTTGAAGAACCTACAATATGACATATTCAGTTGTTTCACACTTTTTTGTTATGTATATAATTCAATATATAATTCCACATGTGTTAATTCATAGTTTTGATGCCTTCAGTGTGAATCTACTATTTTCATAGTTATGAAAATAAAGAAAACTCTTTGAATGAGAAGGTGTGTCCAAACTTTTGGTCTGTACTGTACACACACACACACACACACACACACACACACATACTATATATATATATATATATATATATATATATATATATATATATATATATATATATATATATATATATATATATATATATATATATATATGTATGTATGTATATACAGTGCCCTCCACTAATAACCCTTGGTTAATTTGAGCAAAGGTGACTGTGAAAATAAATTTGCATTGTTTATCCTTGTGATCTTTCATTCAAAAAATTCACAACATTCTTACCTATCATTGAAGTAAAACTGAAAGTGGAGGGGGAATCTCATTGTGAAATAAATGCTTTCTCTAGTTCATGTTGCCCAACATTTTTGGCACCCAATTATTGCAACATCCTTTTCCCAAGATAACAGCTCTGAGTTTTCTCCTATAATGCCTGAAGAGTTTGGAGAACACCTGATAAGAGATCAGAGACCATTCCTTCATACAGAATCTCTCCAGATCCCTCAGATTCATAGCTCCGTGTTGGTGCTTCTTCTCTTCAGTTCTCCCCACTCTTTTTCTATAGGGTTCAGGAAAGAGGACTGGAACATATGGCAGAAGCTTCATTTTGTACTCAGTGACCCATTTTTGTCATGATTTTTATGTTTGTTTTGGTTTATTGTCCTGATGGAAGACCCAACCACGGTCCATTATAAGATTTTTAACAGAGGCAGTCAGGTTTAGATTTTTTATATTTAGCCATTTTATAGAATCCATGATGTCATGTATCTGAACAAGACATCCAGGACATCCGGCAGAAAAATGCCAGTGTTGGGGGCAATGCACAAGTAACATGCATCATGCAATCAGAGTACTTTTTTCAAATAACTGGTAAAGTAATGCATTACTTTTTAATTTACAAGAAAATATCTGTGTTACTTTTTCAAAAAGACCGCCAGAAGTACAGAAGCGTTGTGTGCACTGTGTGAACATGATATAGTTCTAGACTAAATGTGAATGTGCATTAATTCATCCCATTCACAAAAAAATTAAAAATAAAAATAAAACATATTTAGTATTCATCAAAATAAATTAAAACAGTGAAATGCAAACTCAGAATATGCAATGATTAAATATGTTAAACAAAACAGATGTATCTAATCCCATTTTCTTAATAGTGTCAAAAACGTATGTCTTTGCTGCTGACCTTTGATGATCCAGGTCAACCATACTAATAAGCAAAAATGACTTTAGATAAATTAACAATTTTGCTTCATTGATTTTTCTTTTTTATTATTGCTGAAGAGTGTTGAACCTTCTTCTCCTGTGTTCTACTGTACAGATGTGAAATTTATTTTCCCTACAGCCTGAAGTGTATTTTGTACTTTTAATTAAATGTACTTTTTATCTCTGTCTGGTGGGTTTTGTTGCCAAAAAGCTCTTTTTTTAGTTGACAACTGAACATGCTGGAGTTTGTTTTTGGATGAGCTACACTGTAAAAAATTTCTTGTTGTTTTTACAAAAACTTTTTGGCAGCTGTGGTTGCCAGAATAATTTTGTAAAAATACAGAAAACTGTAAACACATTTACGTCAAAAACTTTTTACAAAAAAATTTCACAATATAAAGCTGTAATTTACAAACAAGAAAATGTGAATATAAACCAGTAAATTCAACAACACACAAAATTAAATCTGTTTTGTACCTTGAAAATACTGACAACCACCATAATAATAAAGATGGTACTGTATAAGAGAAAGCCACATGAAGTATCAAAGCTCATCACAAGTAGCTTCACCACAAGCAGAAGTATATATTAACATATAGAAGGTGCACATTTATGGAAACACAAAACACCATCATGGTAACACACGTGATACTTAAATAATGCAAAAAACTTTCATTAAGCAACAGAAGATGTAACATAAAGCTCAAATGTACATAACTTATAACAAGAACTATTTAAAAACATGATTATTTAAACAAAATACTTTCAAACGTGGAGTGTCACGCAGGGAATTCTGGGAATATCAGTTTACAGTTTTAGACTGTAAATTATACATTGATTTGTTCTTTTTTTACTTCTAAAAGCTGTATAATTAACAGAATTTTACTGTAAATTTACATTAAATGCTTTGTTAGATGTTTTACAGTTTTTCCCTGTATATAGTACGGGAACTTACTGTTAACCTATTATCAGTTTTTTTCCGTAGCGTTTTCACAAAATTTTACAGTTAAAATTACACTTATTTTTTACAGTGTAGGAAAAAAATTTCTTGAAACCCTCCCGAACAACATGTTGTGATGTAGGGGCTATTTGATTTTTTAGTTTCTCTTTTAGGCTTTCTGACCCAAAGAATCAACTAATCTCAGCAATTCTCCAGCTGTGATCCTTGGAGAGTTTTGGCCACTCGAACTCCCCTCATCACCATACATTAGGAATATTTTAAAACACGTTCTCTTCCAGGCAGATTTGTAACATCTTTAGTTAATTGGAACCTCCTAATTATTGGCCTGATGGTGGAAATGGGAATTTTCAATGCTTTACCTCTTTTTTTCCCCTCTTTTATAGCCACTTTCTATTTTGTAAAGCTCAACAATCTTGTTCTGCACATCATAACTATGTTTTTTGGTTTTACTCCTTGTGATGGATGATTAAGGGTATTTGGCCTTTATGTTCCTCATATTTATAATGCTGTTTTAGTCAAAAATAATTTCTAGGGGTGCCAATAATTGTTGCCAACATGTATATATATATATATATATATATATATATATATATATATATATATATATATATATATATATATATATATATATATATACACGGTAGTATAGTAGTTTCTAGAAAGTTTTTAAATTAAATTAATTTTTTATCTTTATTTCAGTTACCATATTTTCGTACAATTTTAGGTAACAATAAACAACACTAAGATTGTCACATAAATAAAGTAGAAGGAGACATCAGTTTGTCGTTCATTCAAAAATAATGATTAGTTCAGGAACAAAATTAATCTTTATAAGTGAATCAATTATTCAACCTATTCATTAAAAAACACTGAATCGTTCAGCTAATGTGTGTTTCTCAGAAACAAATCTGCAGTGTCTCTGTTCGGATCTATTTTTGCTAGCAAAATAGTCAAGGAAACCGAGAATATTTTGTCTAAAATATAAGTTACTCAACATTAACCTCTTGTTTATTATGTTAAAGACAATATCACAATTGTGCTTTTGGTCCACAACAGCACTCTTCCACGTGTAATATTTACTAGCCTTTTTATTATTGACTATTTAACAGTGTGAATTGTCAACCATGCCTTGCTCTGGGTCACTCTCCCATGAACATGAATAGCTCCCTCATATCCAATGCTGGCCTCTGCTTGTTTTCACATCTCTATATTAAGAACATTTTCAATGAGCTGTTATTAAGTAAATCTCCCTCTGCAACATTGTGATCCAAATCATGTTTTTTAACATTCAGACCTGCCTACAAAATGCTCATTCTGAAGTTTTGGCGGTGAAGTAGTGGAGACAGCGTGAAGTATTGTGATGACAGTGAATGGTTTGTCCTGCATCGTGGGTCTTAAACTGCTGTTTAAGTTGGCACCCATTGTGAGGAGGCTTATGTGCCAAATACCAAAAGCCTTTACACCCCATTGATAACCTGACTGACAGGGCATCCTGTTACTCAGCAGATTGCAAATCAATGCCTCATTTCACACCACTGGTGGCTACACAGGGACTACTTTCTTTACATGCTTCAGTACTTCACAATTTCCCCTTTTTTGGACCTGCAGTGTTGATTCAAGATACTTCAATGCAGTATAATTACTGATAGACCTTGCTTCTTTTGACCTTCACATTGTTTGATGATGCCTTTGCCCAGCATCTCCAACTGGGCAATATAGATCTGCAGGCCTCAGCATACTGCATCCAATAAGATGGTTTCTGCTGTGTTCCCCAAGATCCCTCCATGACTGCACGCAGGAACGCTGGCCGCCAGACTATGCGGCTGCCTGCTGCGCTGGAGAGCAGGGACATGCAGTACACTGAAGCCTGGCCATTCCTACTTCCTTCCAGTGACGTCTCGCATCAATCTTCCACCACATCCCCTCGCAGAGAGGTGGAGGAACACAGTAAAGCATCAACAATAGGTTCAGCTGTCTGCCATTGATGTTTGCAGCTCAGAGGCTGTGTTATTTATAAGTTCTGGCTAACTTGGGGAACTGTTTGAAAATACTCATTTCTGAGAACCGGATAATGAATTGAAAACTTCCATGATGCCTCAACTACTAAAAAAGTGCAATAGATCAATGAGGAAATATAATAACAGTGCCTGGGGTTTAGGCCCCTGGCACTTCTCATGCCTGCCAACAGAACACATCGGAGGGTTGTTTATCTCACACCATTGATCCTTTTCATGAAATGTTCTCATATTCTTGTTTTCTCTTTCTTTTTTTGAGAGAAAGTCATTTTGCTTATGTCTTGGGGCTGGCAAAGATGGTAAAAAATTATGTTTCAGAACTTAAATTATTGTTATTCTCATGACATATATGCTATATACATCATTTTGTAGAGTTTTAAGCAATCCTAAATTTATTTAGATCACCAACAGCGGCCATCCATGGGCACATTTGCTTGCTTTTTGATTCAGTTTGTGGAGTATGTGTTGGATGAAATTGTAGACCTGCTTCGTGGTGGCCAGTGTAAGTCAGTGGGCCACAACTCAACTTAAGAGGATGGGTGGTCCTCCAATAGGCCTGCAGACTGCTGAACCTAACAACCATGTAATTAGTCCCAAGAAAATAATGAGATGCCAAGGTAATGCATCTTTCACAGTATGTGATGAGAGAGGAAGTTAATCTAGTGCAGTGGACTGTCTGTGGCCCAGCTGTAGGCGTAACGCCCGCTCTAAAATAATCTCATTATTCTAAAAGCCCATAAAACTCAGTCCAAATAAGAAACAGTCTATTAAACCAGCCACTTTATACAAGCTTTACCTTCACTAGACTGTGTAAATGTGCATATGCTACTCCTCAGCTTTGCTAATAAGATGGAATAACTCTATATTAAGCAAACTCTATATAGCAAGCTAATATTTCAACGTTTTTGACTAGCAACCAGTGTCACTGTGTTAAGCAGTGCATCAGAAAGTACACAAACACACACACACACACGTTTGTTTTTGTGAAAAGTGGGGACATCCCATAGACGTAATGTTTTTATACTGTACAAACTGTATATTATATGGCCCTACACCAACCCTACACCTAACCCTAACCCTCACAGGAAACTGTGCATTTTCACTTTCTCAAAAAAACTCATTCTGTATGGTTTATAAGCATTTAGAAAAATGGGGACATGGGTTATGTCCTCATAAGTCACCCTCTCCTTGTAATACATGTGTCATACCCATGTCATTATACAGAGTTGTGTCCTGATATGTCACAAAAACAAGAGCACACACACACACACTCATACATGTAATTTGTCAACTGAAAAAACTATGAAATGTGAAGCTTCACATGCAAAAGCTAGTGGAAACAAGGGTGTTTAAAATGATACTTCCTTTGTAAAACGGCAAATGCTTTTGTGTAGGAAACTTTTTTGTGTGCCATTTGAGACAATTTAAGCTAATTCATGCACACTGGGCACAATACAGTGCTTAACGCAAGTGCACAGTAATATTTGGAAGTCAGCTATTATTTCAAATCAATTTAGTGCTGCTAGTGGCACAAAAACCTCCACTTCACCTTAAAGCAAAACTTTCTTATGTGAAATATTTCAGTTATAGAGCCAAGAAAGCATGATTTAACCGTTAATGTTGTTATAACACATTATATGTGTATGCATTAGTCTTTGTCTTTTTCTTGCTTTTGCTTTTTGCTTCTCTGTTGTAGTATGTATTATTAGTAACTGTAACTCTGTAAGAACATATTTCACACATGTAAGCTTGATAAAGACCCTTCAAAGAAAAACCTGTTACATTTATTGTTTAATTATTTATTTTATTACAGCAATTTTTATAGTGCAGGTGTCTGTCAGCTTTGTCAGTATGAATGGTTTTCACCTCTCAAACACAAAATAATTACCTTTTTGCACCTAAATATAAAAAAGTGAGGCCCCACGGATGATTTCTAGTGTCAAGCGATATATTTACAGAAGAATTATTGCTTTGGGTTTAAAATCCCTTCCAAGCTGTCATAAAGCACCTTATGTCCAGCAGACATTCTGCCCTCACTGAGACAGGACTTAAGTTTCGTAGAGAGGAGCTGAGATCCCTATTATGAGCTCTGAAGTAGTCTTAATGACCGCAGGGATACAGTCAGACCTGTGTCTGCTCTTCAGACCCAGACAATAAGCCCTTATTGTTACTGGGGGTTGCATAGAGAGAGAGAGAGTTCTAGGTGTCTGCTTTTGCCATTTATTTCAGGGCCTAAGGAATGAGTTAAAATTTACAACCCCAGGGGTTTATCTCACAGGATATTTTTCATCATAATACTCATAACTGCTGGAGCCAAGTGGGTTTGTTAAATTTAATTTATGACTTCCCATTGATTTGGAGGAAGAGCTGTTTTGTTGTAATCTTATCAATAAGAGTGAGTTGGTTTAACTGATCTCTTGAGTCTAGAGAAGTCAGACTTTTTCTCTCTGTTGGTTATTTCATTTTATGTCAGATATAAAAAGAGAAATGACAAGACAATTTACATGAAGGATTTGGAACACCTGCAGACTGAAAATCTAAATGCATCTCTTTGGGTTTAGGTTTGAAATTCTGGAGCCTTCTGTGGCTATTTTCAGCGCACTGTTGCAGTCTTATAACAATATGACCCCATTGCTTTTATGTTGTTTTTATGCTTTGTCCTTTAAGTTTACATCTTCTCTGTGTGGTTTCGAAGAAAAGCCACATCTTTTTTTATTTTACCATGTTGTTCATACTGCTAGTATTGCTATCATTCTCTCGCATCATGTTTATCTCTCTCTAAGGATTCTCTCAGAGCCTCTTGGTGGTGTTAGTCGGTGGTCTGTGGAAATTATTTGTGCGGTAGCATTGCCTATTTCCTGTCTGATTTAGAAATTCATCAATCACTGGGGCTTTCCAGTCAGAATGGATCTAGGTTAAGGATGCATGACAATTGCATATGCTTAAAAGGGTTTATGGCTTTTTGGTGGTCCTGAACATAAATTATACATTCCTAAAGTTTTGTGGCACCATGCTATGAAAAGATACATATGTAAAGTAATTGCGCCTATATTATTTATGTGACATCATAGCAGCAGTCCTCCACTATCACAGCATTAAATTAATTGAAAAAGAGGTACAATCTATATTAAGAGCTGAAGTGATATTCCAGTCGAATCCTCTTCAAATGAAAAAGACTTGTATTTGGTATTGAATGCTATTTGAAAACATTTCTGCTGTTACATTTATTTTGACTAAACTTAATGAGGGATCATTTTATTGGTCACAAGCATGACCAGCAGGTTTGTATTTCCTTATCCCAACAGAGACATTTGTCTCTAATGAAAATGGATTTGAAGTGAAATGGAGAGAGTATTTGGTATTGCTCTGAGTAGGCCTACAGGGAAAATGGTAAAATGTGTTGTTTACTGGCTCTTCAACTGGCAGGATACAGTAGAGGAGTGCAGCAACAGCCATTATATGCATATCTATCTGTAGCAATGACACAATGTTTCTCTATGTGTATTTGGATTGAATCAGGTAAAGCCATTAAACTGACATGTACTAAATGAAAATAACTCTGATTTTGTGGTGGATGTGCTCATATTTGATCATCTTAATTCAAGTGATGAAGGATTGTGAAAGTCTGACAATGTTGAGCACTATTGTAAGGTTAACCCTGCATGGTGTAAATGTTTGAAAATGAGTAACAGTTGAAAATAAACATTCATTAGAAAATTTAAAGAAGTAATCAAAATGTAATCAAAAGTAATCAGTTACATTAATAAAGTAATTGAAAAAGTTACACTACTATTATATTTTAAATAGGGTAATTTGTAATCTGTAACCTATTACATTTAAAAGTAACCTTCCCAACACTAGAGGTCTCTGTGTTCAATTGGGTATTAACTCTATTGTGTAAAAATATTATCTTAGAAAGTATAATAAGCTGTCCACTGCCTTAGATAAGTGATCTGTATGCTTCAATAGCATGGCTTTTTTCAGTGCTAAATTGTTAGAGTAATGTTTGCAAACAATGACACTTGAGTACTGCAGAGTGAACTTCCAACGATTAGGAAGATATTACTCAACAAACTTTAGGCCAAGTTAAATTAACTTACTCTCTTTGTTAATTTTACATAATATTTGACTTACTTCTATACTTAAATTTACTTTTAAAAAATGCCTGCAAAAACCTCCCAAAGAAAAAATAATTAAATTTGTGCTTTTTTCAGTGCATGCTGATTTTCTGCTCAAGAAACATTTCTTAGTTTTATCAATATTGATTGAGTCTTTGATGCATAGAAAATAAACAGCATTTATTTGAAATGTTAGATTTTTTTATTTAATGCATCCTTGTTGAAAATTAAAGTGTTTAATTTAATTTAGTAATTTAAAAAATATAATAATTTATTTAAAAATCTTATGTTAAATAAATACTGTGTTTGAGGTGTGGGGATTTTAATTCATATCAATCCATCATTTAAGTATCCTGCAAATGACAACAAAGTTGATCTAAGTTTAACATTAGTCCTGACAAATTTGGATTTCTGATGTCCGTTGAAAACTGCAATGTAGTTTGAACTTGAAATCACCACCTTGCATTTACACTCAAACAAATATATGTTTTTATTCGGTAGAATTCATTGTTTTTTGTTTTTTTTTTGTTATTATTCAAGCCTTTCTAAAGACGGCATTTGCCACTGTTTATTGACCGCAGAACAGGGAGAGAAAATGATAAAGCAGTGGAGGAACGCTTGCGAGAGCTATCAGCTATAGATTACTGTTTTCCATACTATTTGAGATTTCCTTCAGACTGCAGATAGCACAGTGAATATTGAGCGCTGAAACATGCAGACAATCTTTAGAGGAATGAACATGAAAGCACTGCTTCTTGACAGTAATTGGTTCTCTTAAATCTGTGCTCACTTTCGAAAGAAAGAGCTTGTCTGGTGCAATTTATTTCTGCTTTATGGCAAACCTAAAGAATGACAACAACACAGTCTCCCTCAGGGACAGAAAAGGATTTAATTTGGGGTAAATACCATTGTGTGTGGAGTTGTAAACCTTATTTTGCATGTAAGTTTTTTTTAAAAGTTTCCCATGTTTTCCTCTGCATGTATAGTTTCCCTCCAGCAGAATGGTCCAATTGACCATAAAATTGCAATCTGTCACCGAGGATGTGGGGCAGCGGCGCCCCAGGCGGCCGATTGCAATTACGCAATGTATGAAAATTTTTAAATTTAACTTTCAATTTTGAGTTTTTACCACCCCCAAGACAAATATACAAATTAAATTATATTTCACAAATCGAACATAACTATCATCAGAATCACTCAAATTAATAATTCAATATGTTTTATGATAAAGATTAACAGATGCATTGAAAATAATCAGTCCAAAACATTGTTGATCACTTTATCATAATGAATAACTCAGATTAATAATTCCATGCGATTTATGAATGAGATTAACAGATTCATTGAAATGAATGAGCTCAAAAGATTATTCATTATGAATCAGAATCAAGTTTAGCAGGTTCATTGAAAAAAAATCTCAAAAAAGGAATCATTATGAATCGGCATCACTTGGTGACATCTGGTTTTGAGTTGTTAACTTTGAAAAAAAAAAAAAAAGCTACACTTTTATGCAATGTATTGGAATAAAAAGAAAGATATAATAAACTGAAAAGTAGTTTAGTACATGGATGAAAACATACTGTACTTTATGAATACTATCCAGATGGCTTTGGCATTTAGGACATTATCCATGAACTTATATGAGGTAATACTTTTATTAGTATGAGTTTTCTGACTTTTAGTCTATTTCAGTCTATAGAATCTAAATCAGTACATGTTACATTGACGGTCCATATGGTGTTTCTATAGATGGGCTAAGGCAACATCATTTTATGTTCTCCTTCAATCTTAGAACCTAATGAGTACTTTGGCTGTTAGGTACGTCAGAGGCTTGTCTCGAACACACCTCCTTCTCCACGGCACTAATGATTTTTAGCCGACAGCAGTGGGAACCCATTATTTAGACTGAAATAATATGTTAACAATATAATGGTAGGTCTCTTGATGTGAATGGCCAAGGATCGACTCTCAAGGATTCTGTTTTGAAGTCGTGCCAGTCGATAAACTGTGGGTAAGACCAAGGACTCAGAGTGCAGGAGTGGGACAGCATTTAATTGCCCTGGTTATGAAGAAGCATAAAGAGTGTTTGGAAATAGCAGTGTGTAAAAGCCAGACATGTGTGATATATGACTGTGGTGTGACTATAGGCAGGCTAGGGAGTTTTCTTTTTCTAAAATACCACCAGACCTGGACCATGAGGTGACGGTCATCTGCTCTGCTATGCTCTGGTTTTACCTTCACATGAGCATGAGAGAGGGGGAATGTTTGCACTCTAATGATGTAACATTTGGCCCTGAGTGGGTGGTTTTAAAGGCAGTTCATGGTATTTCCCTCAGTAATTACCTATTCTGCATTAGCACTGATGGAGGCTGGCCCTGACCCACCAGTGAAGTCATTTGAAGCCTTTTCAGACAAAAGCCAATAAAAACCCACCTGCCTGGCAATGGCAAAAAGGGTCTGAAAAAGGGTACTGAACTGCTCTGTAATTGTGAGGAAACTGGTTCAGATTTACACGGCCACCCTATCTGCTACAGCCATCTGCTATTCACAGCAACAAAGTTTTGATCAGAGGGTGTAATTTAACTCGCTAAGACTTGAAATGGCCTCTGAGAAGCGCACTTTGACAGCACTACATGCAGGAAAAAATGCTAACCATTAGGGCTTCACATTATTTGAAGAATAATCGCCCGTGCAGAAAAAAATGACAACATAAACAAATAAATTATTAAAAATGTAATCTAAAATTTAAAAGAAAACTGAAAAAAAAGAATATATATATATAACAGTATGTTAATAATACTAAAATAATGCTTTCCCATTTCCCATTTCCTTTATGGTCAATAACACTCTTAAAATATCAGTTTATCTTTTTATGTCAACAAATATTGCTTATAATCTGAATACACATCCTTACTGTCATTTTCAAAATCATTGCTGAATAAGTTTTTCACGGTAAAATGTATTTTTACAAAATTGAATTCATAAATATCCTTGCTTTTTTTGGAGGAGGCATTGACATTTACAACCTGACCAAAATCTGCCTTGACATAAAAGATAAACTTATCTTATATTTTAAGAGAGTTATTGACCATAAAATAGTCATGGTAGTCCTCTCTATGACATCATTTCCTGTTTTGTTAAAATGTTACTTTCTATTAAAAATAATACAAATAAATAAATTAATAAATTAATTAAAAGATTATATGAATTATGAATCTACGATACATTTAAGAATTTCATTCTTTTAATTTGGTTTTCTACATTATGATATCTGGACAGTTGTGTCACCCCCAGAAAAATTGAAAACATTTATTTATTGTAGCAGAGATGTTTTGAATAAATCAGTGGATTTGGACAAAATAATAATATCATGTCATTATCCCAATACATTTCAGTACATATGCTGATCTAATGTTCTGATTTTTACTCTAAAGGTGCAGATTTGAAATCCAAATATGTATCTTACTTCCTGTTAAAGTTCCACACAATAACTATCACAATAACTCAAGCAAGTTATGAATATGTCACTCACTTGACTAAACAACCTGGATAGTTTATTTTCCAGTTATCAAGGGCTCTTGGGTCTCAATGTGAGGGCTGTTCACCTGAGAGGATGTGGTCATGGACAGCCGAGTGTGTCCACCTCTTTAGAAGAGGTCAGAGAGCGAATGGATGATACTTCCTGTTGTGGGTCTTTCAGGTGTGGATGGAAGTCACTGTTAGTGCTTAAAAGTCTTTTCTAGAGCCAAAACAATGTGAGTGAACAGGCCGGCCTGGACAAGCTCGTGAGACACAGCGTTTTCTCCTCCTGTGGTTTCCTGTGAGAGCGACTAAGGAGAGCATCGAGGTCTCGGAAAGTCAGGAAGTGTTTATAACAGTTCGGCTTCTGATAAATTCAGACTGACATTTACTTAGAGTAGCGCTTCCGAGTCGCCGCACAGGACGTAGCAAAAAATAACAGACAGGCTGGGATTTCACAAAAAGATTGGAGAGGTGAAAGACAAACAGATGTAGGAGAACTTGATTGAGTTAAGCCATGAATAGTGAGTGTGGGAAAAATGAAATGTCTGAACACGGCCGCAGGACTCACATGTTTGGTGCAGATGGGAGGATGATGAGTTTAGCGCAAGGGAGAGGTGTGAAGACTCACGGAGTCATCTGAACTTTAATTCAGATAATGTTTGTGTTGTAATGCTCCTCTATGAACATCTTACTTTTGACTGAAGGTGAATATTTTAAGCAGGTGACCACAATAGGAGTGTTTGTTTGAGATGTGTGTAAGTGTGTGTGTCTGTGTACCAGATGTAGGGCTCTGAGAGTCCCTTGCTCTGTAGGCGGTGGGTGTTTCTGATTGTGTCGGCAGCCATATGGAGAAAGGAGGTTTGGAAACATCCCATTACAATTCATACATCAGAGGCCTGACAGCCTCGTTCATTCCTGTTTTCATTTCAGTCACGAGTACAGCTGCTCCAAGCCTCCAGATCCCAGCCGCCTCCTTAACCTCTCTCACACACACGTACATGCACACACACACATCAGAGAGATGTGTGTCACCTTAAACCCTTTATCTGATCATTATAATGCACATAAATGTCTGCTGTCTGCCATCTTGAAGTGTGATGAAAGCTGTTTTTTTCTTTATCTTTTTAACAGAGTGGATTCAGTTCTCAGCACATTTTTCCCTGAATATCTACTTCAGGATCTATGCTGCATGTAACTGACTATATATTTGATTTTCCAAGCTCTTGTTTATTACTGCACATAAATAATTGATTGTGAGTACTTAAAGAAACATGAAAATGCTTTGGTATATGGGAATTCAACTTTGTAGGTGTTGTTGTCAAGCTCTTCTGTGACTGTATCTGTAGTGTTTGATGACAGCTCCACCTATTGGTCCAAAAATCATACAAAGATTGATCAAATCCTCAATTCATATTTGACTGCAACAACTACAGATCTCTTTAAAATGTCTCTTTTTTAACTCTGGTGGTGAGGAAGATTATTGGTTTAAACATAACAAATATGCATAAGCCCATATCCACTGTATATTCTTTGGGTCTGGCTTAATGGGATGTGCATGTTGCCATTTCAATGCTTGGCCACATAATTGCTACTTGTCTTTATACTTTCTAAAACATTTCTTCCCTTAAACAAATGTTAACTAAGGCAGAATTTCTACAGCATTCAAAAAAATAAATAATGTTTTTATAAAAATATTTATGATCCTCAAACTGTAACTTTGATATGTGGATATCACATTATCTATCTATCCATCTATCTATCTATCTATCTATCTATCTATCTATCTATCTATCTATCTATCTATCTATCTATCTATCTATCTATCTATCTATACTGTATGTATTTATAGCAAATATTATTTATGAAACAATTAATATTTTCCTAAAGCATATAAAGCATCTGATCTGAAACTAGCTTTATTAAGTTCATTATTATAATTGGTCTGTATTAATTTCGAAATAACAAATTTCTTTGTAAATGCACAACATTTTGTGACATTTTGTGTTACCCATTCACATTTTTTTTAAGTCACATATTTGAAGAATCTGCCTTATTTTTCCCCCAGTTAACTTTTCTGCATGTTTACTGTTTATAGCTTTATGAGTTTTATCTCACATAATGTTTTATTTCAGTACAGAGAACCTAAATGAACCCGTGAGACTGGCCGTTGTGCCAGTTTTTAGCTTTATGAGCACAAAAGATAAAGTTCATTCAACCAACCAACCACATGGTGGTCCAGTTTTTACAGTTCCTCAATGCTCCCAGATGTAAAACAGACAATCCAGTGAAGATGACTAAAACGGTTCCATAAGAGAGGTGAAATTCAGATACATACTATGCATCATAAAATATGTCAAATTATTCCAAAGTTGGACAGTCAGGATGAAGCTTATCTCACTTAGGGGACCAATTGATTCTGAGCATGACGGAGCAACCTGAACATCTGTTTCTTCAAACATACAAGACAAAAAATAAAAAATAAAAAACACTCAGATCTCAAAGACATCATTGCCCTGCATTTTATAATGATTAAAAAATAATAGAGAATGCCAGATATGATTCCTGCTTTTCTCAAGCAACAGACCCAGCATCCAGAAAACTTCTCCCATCCCTGAGTCACATTTCCATTAGAAATTAAAAGTTGGAAGGGCTTACGTGTTCGTATCTTCCAGTAAACCAGGTTGATCGAATGAGTTAATGTCTGACTGGCAAGTATCATCTGTCATGCAGCTCATATTAGGACTGTGCCAAGATTCAAACTCACACTGGCAACATCGCTCTCTTAATGGCAAAAAACGACAGGACTTCTTTATTCAACCTTCTGGAACCATGTTCGTCTCTCATATTATGTGTCCCACCATGAAGCACTAACACATCTCTGTCGCAATGGGACAAATCGCTGTAAAACACTTCATACCCCTAACTGTATTTAAATGTACCGTGTGCGTTTAGAGTGATAGTTTTTTGGAAAGTTCACTGAAAAAAGCCAGAGAGGAAAACTGTTTTGCAAACTCTCTCTCTCTCTCTCTCTCTCTCTCTCTCTCTCTCTCAGTCATTCGCATTACAGAGTAGTCTGATGATGTCATGGTTTGCAGCAATGCATTTAGCTATGCCAAATTTCCACAAAATTTATGATTAATCCATCAGACATTTTTTGAGGTTTCAGATCATTTTTTTGCTGAGAAAAGAGCAAATAACAAATAATTAGAGGACAGAATTAATAATCAATATCCACTTCATGCTGCAGGTAGAATCATTTTGAAGTCAGACTGTATTTTTGTATAAAAGGTTATAGATTTTGCCTGACATTATATATTATTTATTTGATGGTATCTTTTCCCCATGAGCTCTGTGAGTTTAATGAGCATAAATGCAAACTTCAAACATTGAATTACTGACTAAATCTAACAGCGCCACCATGTGGTCATGTCTGGAATAGGCTGTTGAAAAAGTCCAGATATGCTAAGTATACAGTTATGTAAATATTGCATCACAAACCCGTGTGATCTTATTTAACTGTAGTGGCCTGATCATTTTACACTACAGTTTAAAGAACTTTGTTCATAAGGCATTTCTGAACTTTTATTTGATTTTCTGTCTGTTCCTTTTACAAATAATTCCTCTATGCAGCCTGTTACATTCACTTAATTATGCAATCAAACATCTCTTTCTTAAACTGTATAAAAGCTTACTGTGTTCATGTTGTTTTCGGACCTGAGAATCATGGGAAGATAAGTGCCCTGGGTGCTGTGGGTCGAGGCTGAGAGGAGAAATAAAACAAAACCAGTTTAATTCTGCTTCACTGGGCATGTACAGCACAGCACTAAAACTTCTAAAAATGTATAATCTTGGTCTCTGCAAGCCTATTAACCTATGCTACAGAACAATAAACTAGGATGAAATGGAGTTATCACCTCAGGGCTTATATGTGTGGGAGAGAAAGCAAGTGCTTTCTGGAAGGAACACAGAGAGATGTCCTGGAAATCAGGTTGGGAGCACTGGTTTGCTGGAGGAAGCAGTGAGTTATATTAAGTAGAACACACACATATACCTTTTTCTTTACTTGCATTCTGTTTTAGAGATCAAAGTTGTAAATTGCTGGATTACAGTGGAATTCAGAATTTAGAAACAGTTGGAGTAAAGCTCTACAGAAGCAGTGGATTCATGAATTTAGTCATGAACGGAGTAAATAATTCAACTGTTTGGAGCACTTCAGCATTGATATAGCAGGGGGTTTTTAGATTCAGATGCTTGAGATGGATTTGATCTCCTCAAAAAATGTTTCGAAATTTGTTAAATAAACAGTGTTATAGGTTACTGAATCTTGTGAAGTTTCAGTACACACAGATTTGTATTGATTGTTGAACACCAATTTGGATTCATAATCTGAGGTCACTGTTCTTCTGTTGTTTTGTTTTTCTCCTTCTCTCTGCATCCTCTCTCTTCTCTCCCTGTGCTTGTGCCTCTTTGACTTATCTGGAGCATGTATGAAGGATCCCAGCAGCACGCCAGGTTTGTCTGGTAGGATGGAGGAGGATGGGATGACATAGATAGGTGAAGTGCTGTCAGAAGCGTGAATGAGATGATAGTACACGGTTACTGGTTATGCAGCATAGAATTGACTTAGCAAATCTAGTTTTAAACAAATTAATATCTAAATCCCTCCACGTAACATTGTGCTTTTTGGCCTGTCCCACCTGTTCCTGACCACAGTGTCATCATTTGACATCATCTGTTAAATTTATATTAAATGCAATATATTAACAAAATATTTTCAGTTAAGTCATTTGAATTACTGGTTAATTACATTTTAATTTAGCCATTTCCCACATTTTGTGTTACAATGTGATTTTGCTATCAATGCACAAAAACATACACTTTTAACATAAAGACTAATCTTTTTTTTTTTTGGTCAATCTCAAACATCCAACTCTGTTACAAACATTTTTGGTAAGAATAATGACCAAATAAATATCCTTTCTTTAATTTATGGGAAATATAGTTTAATCTACTATAGATCAACATGTAATACCAAACTTGCTAGTCATTATTGAATGGTGGCCCAATTTAGAAGCACAATCATACTTGCTTGAAGAACAAGAACCCATGGTGTGTTTTGTGCATTCAGCAAGTGCATTTGAGCGTGTATGTGAATAACAGCCTGTTTATCATATAAAATCAGTTCATCATATAAAGTGATTGTGTTTCTTCAGAAGACTCTCATCAAACCACTCAATGCATATGTATTAGTTCTGGGAGATTGGATGAAAACCTATTCATGGAAGATGTCATAAGATAAAACACTAAATGGCTAAGATGATGCTTTAAGAAACTAAATCAACATTGGCACAAATGCTGGATAAAAAGCCATTACTTAAAAAAAAATGATGTACTGTATCACAGCCAGTGGCATTTTTTCTTCCTGTTTGAGAAAGATGTGAAAAAAGAGGTTAGCATTTATTAGAACCATATCATACTTCATATTCTTAACATGCTACACCTATTATGGTTGTGTTTGTGTGCTTTAAGGATGTGTAAAGCAGGATGCTCTCTACAGTATGAGCTGTGAAAAAACAGACTGAAGTGGAAAAAGTGAGCCCAGATGAGAGTCCCATGAGAAGTACATTTTTTTACCCCTATTTTTCAGCATGAAACAGGCAGTTTGATGTTTTCTAAAACAATGTGTGTCAGAAAGGCGGGACATATCATGCACGCTCCATGAATTACTCAAGAGTGTTAGAGCCAGGAACGACACAGTGAAGAAGAAAACAGCAATGCAGTTAGAACAGGATACATACAGGGCACATCAGCTCATTATGGGATCTTTCCAAACTTTATATGAAGTCTCCAGGGCTCTCTTCATCTTCAGAGTTGAAGGAAATCCCGTGTTAATGTTACACTGCGCTGCGTGACTGGGAGCAAGCAGAGAAACTTCCAACCCGTGTTGCAAAAGCTTGTGTTTGCTGTGTTTGCTCCCAGTAGAGGAGAACAACTGCAACATTCCAAAAACCAAAACAAGACACACCCACATCTGTCACCAGAACGGAGGCTTTGAGACGTGTGGCGAGGACTACGCTGGGGGAAGAAGGCCTCTTCTTGTCTTCGACATGTCTAATCTCTGGAAGCCTCATCGCTTTCAGAGCGTTTTGATGTTGAGATAAGGACACGTCTGCACCCCCGGAAACCTTAAACCCTGTTCCTCCCCAAACACACCAGGGATTGTTGGTAGCAAGCACTGAAGATTATAGAAAGATTATTGAGGGTCATAGGTCAGATAAATGTTTCACTGCAGATGATGGTGTTGAAAGTACATTCTGATTCCTTTGCATTTTAAAATATATTAAAATAGAAATTTTAAAGTCCCCATTAAATCAAAATTAATGTTTTTTTTTTTTTTTTTTTGGTGTTAGAATCAATATGTTAGTCTTAAAGGGATAGTTCACCCAAAAGTCGTTCCAAACCCGTGAGACCTCCGTTCATCTTCGGAACACAGTTTAAGATTTGTCCCACCATTGAAAATGTATGTACTGTATACTGTCCATATCCAGAAAGGTAATAAAAACATCATCAAAGTAGTCCATGTGACATCAGAGGGTGAGTTAGAATTTTTTGAAGCATCGAAAATACATTTTGGTCCAAAAATAGCAAAAACTACAACTTTATTCAGCATTGTCTTCTCTTCCGTGTCTGTTGTGAGAGAGTTCAAAACTCTGCAGGGTAGTGATATCCGGTTCACGAACGAATCATTCGATGTAACCGGATCGTTTCGGACCAGTTCACCAAATCGACCTGAATCATTTAAAATGGTTCGCGTCTCCAATAAGCATTAATCCACAAATGACTTAAGCTGTTAACTTTTTTAATGTGGCTGATACTCCCTCTGAGTTCAAACAAACCAATATTCCGGAGTAATTCATTTACTCAAACAGTACACTGACTGAACTGCTGTGAAGAGAGAACTGAAGATGAACACCGAGCCGAGCCAGATAATGAACAAATGATTGACTCATTCTACTTTTTCAAAAACAGTGAAAACATTTTTACCAACCAAAAACTTTTGAACTGTAGTTTATGTCTAATTTGACTCGTCTCTGCATGTATCCACAAATGGTCACCATGATTTTGCCAAGTAAGACATGTTCCTGGATCAACATCGTCTGATGATCCTGGATCAACAATATTGTCCAAAAATGTATACTTAACCCAATCCCTACCCCTAAACCTAACCCTACCCATAATTTATTCCTAAATCACAAGGGTGTAGAAGCACCTAACTGGTTGTAAACCTAAAACAGATATTTTCTGAAAAGTTATATTTCAATTCTGATTGGTTGATTGGAATGTTGTTCCAGGATCAACAAGGATGATGATCCAGGAACATGTTGTACATGGTGAAATGACACTCGCCATCCACAAACATCCCTGTACAAACCCATCGCCTCATGTACATGTTTTGGATTTAACGTGTCAAAGGTTAATGAACTGGCGTTTCACATTAGTGATTCATCTATTTGTTGGTGCACAGGATGTTTTGGAAGTATATGTTCCTCAAGTGTTGTGTGATAAGGGACATGAGTGACTGGGCTCTCCGTATTAAATCTTTTTTCACTGATTACACATGCAGAAGTGACTGTGTGTGGGCAAGTAGGAGATTGTAGACTATGCAGAGCACCTCTGAACTTTATAATGACTGTTTTGTCTTAGATTGGCATGCAGATATTAAACCGTACCATCTTAGATTAGAGTCAATGACTGAGGCATGTCTGTTTTTCTCTGCACTAAAAATCATCCAACTGTTCTTGGCAATCTAATTGAAACTGACTTAATGAAATAGTGGAGCTGAAAGATTCAAGTACTGGTCAGTCTGCAACAGATGTTTAATGAAGTATGTGAGACATTAGCTGAAATTGTCTTAGAAATAGGATGAAAACCTAAACCAGCCAATGTTGTTTGTAAGATATAACAAAAGTGTTTTTTGCGAGGTTTGGCTATAGTTGCATGACTATTCTACTGCTCCTATTACAGTAGATGCCTTAACAATGAAGGTAAAAAACATTCATCGCAAGCAACATATAAACAACTTATATTATAGTAGATATTTTGCCAGTGATCATTACAGTACGAAATAGTTAATTGGACTACTAATAATCCTTTAATATTTAATAAGTAAAAAAAATCCAGTGACAGTTGATTGTATTAACCCATCTCACTCACTTTACATTCAAAAGATGTTTAAGAGGTGCTTACTAAAATCACAAATATAACCACTATTATAACCACTATTTTCTACACACTATCACTATATGATTTGCCAATCTAAATTTTTTTGTATTAGGCAAGGCAATGTGATATAAAATTAGACAATATCAAAGCCAATAATTTTGTTCTTAAGAAAAAAATATCTGAGACTTTTTCGAGAGTTCCACTTAGCATTTTTTCTTAAGAACAGTGTTCTCAAAAACTGTATGTTTTCAAATGAACGCACAAGAACAAAAATAGTAGATTTGAAATTATATACTTTAAATTCCGCTGAGAGTAAAGGCCTTGTGGTACATAGTTGTGAAATTGAATGTACTGGAATCTCTGTGTTTACTCTGTAAACCTGTAACACATAACAGGCTGTGCTTGTAGCAAGAATCTGACGGTTTTGTCTGACTCAAGCATGATTTGTTGGTTTTCCCGGCAGATTGTGACTGCTATACAGTTCTGGAAGTAATACAGGCAAGCAGCAAGTGTGGGTGGCCTGGTAAACAGAATATGAGAGAGCACATTACTTTACATGCACCGGTAAAAGCCTGTGGTCGGGACAAAGTGACTTTATACACTCAAAGTTAGGAAGAGGAGAACACATGATGGCTTTTCTATTTTAGGCTGTTCCACGTGTCCTTGCTTCTAGGCGTATGCACAGATGTTTTGCTGTATTTGACATTTTTGATCATAAAAGGTGTGCAAAGCGCCCTTTGAAACTGAAGACATTTCCATTCACTTTGACCTTGTTGAAGGTTATTAGCAGATCATGATGAAATTTAATTAGATTTTGGGTGTTAAATGATAACTGATCCATACAAACCACAGTTTCATTACAAAATGAATGTTTGAACAGAACTTACTACTTTGTAGTTTAAACTTTTGGTTGCATGTGAAAGGATTTTAAACTAACAGGTTTAAAACACTACAGCTACACATTTAACAACAGTGACTGGAAATGACTGTTATCATTTACAGCTGTAGACCGAACCTGAGCTGTACCACCTTTAGCACTAATCGTACTGTAGTTAAACTCTGATAGAGGACTGATGGGAGAAATACTAGGTCTAGGTCATTTTCTTCAAACCAGGGATGGTAGTAAATTAGCAGGAATTGTAGGTGGGTGGACTAAATAACCAGTGCTCTCTTCCTCCCTCAATACCACGACTGAGGTGAGACTCTTGAGCAAGGCGCTGAACCCCCAAACTACTCCTCGGACGCCGCAGCACATGGCTGCCCACTGCTCCGGATGTGTGTTCACTACTGTGTATGTGTACACTTGAGTTAAATCCAGAGCACAAATTCAGAGTATGGGTCACCATTCTTGGCTACGCTTCACATCACTTCATTTCATATAACTAGACTTGAATATTTTTTGTTCGACTTTAGAGATTAACCCCTTCCGAAGCACTGGCACTTACTGAAACTTTTTTATTGGTGCTCGACCCGTATACTGTGATCCCAATTAAAATGCTTATTTTTTCAAGTCAGTTGTTATTTGCCATCATTATTATTGTTAGGATAGCAAAGTCCACTAAAGGAGGTAGAGCTTTCTCACATTTGGCTCCCAAACTCTGGAATAGCCTTCCTGATAATGTTCGGGGTTCAGACAAACTCTCTCTGTTTAAATCTAGATTAAAAAACACATCTCTTTCGCCAAGCATTCGAATAATGTATCTTTTAAATTGTGAGTGTAGTTGCATCTGATCAAATGTGCATTTTTATTCATTAGCTTGGGTTAAACTAATTTTACTATGTTGGATCAGCAGCTATGCTAATGATGTCTCTATTTTTTTCAATGTTTTGCCAGCGGATTTACATCCCGTGGTAACTAGGATTTACACAAGCTCCAGTCTGGATCCAGAACACCTGAGAAGAGATGATGCTGACCCTCAGAGGACCCCAGATGATGCTAACCCTGAATCAACAAACAGAACTAACAATTATCGCTAAATGTGTGACTGCATCATATAATAACTTAATAATATTGATAGTTCATCATCTAGCTGACTACGGCTTGTATTATTATTATTATTTTTATTTTTTCTAAAATCCTGTCAAATGTGCACAAACTACTAGCTACTACTAAATATTGTAGAAACATAATTTTCTGTAAAGTTTCTTTTGTAACGATTTGTATTGTAAAAAGCGCTATACAAATAAACTTGAATTGAATTGAATTGAATTCACAAAACTACCTAACACATTTTGTTGAAATTGATTCCCAAACTTTTTTTGTCTGCATTGACCTAAAATGTTGACTTGAAATTTTTCTGAGATTGTAAGGCAATTTTTCAGTAATTTAACACATTTGCATGTTGACAGTTCTCTGATCTGAAAATTGTTATTAGCTTTTCATCAACTCAAAAACTGCCAGCAGTTTCCCTGACAAACCCCAGTTTGCATTGGAAGACCTGTTTTGCTTTGTTTTTTGACTATCGCAGTGGACTGTCCTTTGCAGGCGGTTTGACTCAAATATCGTTTGACCGGGAAAGTGTATTATGATAGTAAATACATTTTGATATCATGTTGATTTTAACCTGTAGATTTGCGTGGTTAGGGAGTGTAAATATATCCAGCCCCTACAGAGATGTCAGACCCTTGTGCTGTCTGCCTGTCTGTCTTTCGATTTCCTGTTTGTAACAGTACATCCTAAAAAATTAGGTGTTCAGATGAAGCTTCATCAACCCCAAGTGTCCCTCCTGGTGCACAAAAACATTATCTCTGGCCGAGGATCAGACACTAAACTATTTCAATAACACAAGGGTATGCTTTTACTTTGATATCACTGTGTGTGTATTATTTCTGTCTTTGCTTTGATGTGGTCTTCAACTTTTGTTCTTGTGTTATTTTTAGTTATTAGAGATTAATTCCTTTCAATGTTCCAGTTACTTATTTTCCTCAAAAGCAGAACCCAGTCCCCTCTTTCCAAAGCTGGAATCATAACCAGCTGAAAATGTGATTAAAACAGGCAAAATCAACCTATTATAAAACAGTTAGTTCTGATCTTTGAATCTGATTGGTTGATTTTCATAGCCGTTTTTCACTATTCGTATCACTTCACTTGTCTGTGTTCACTGTGTTTCAGGCTGTCAGGCTGTGTGTTGCTTGGCAACACATAACCTTTGATCATGCTTTGAGTTCTTTTGAAACTATTTTCAAAGAACGCACATAAAATAGCTGGCCATATTGTGCCTGAAATGCAAGTTGAAATGAAATGTTTTGCCATCCTACCAAATTCGACTAGAGAAATTTTAGAGCTCGTCCAGGCACTTAACTTGACTTTGAACACTTAAGGGTGAAAAGAAGGTGGAAATATTGGCCGTGCTGTTGAGAGTGACATTTAGATGAAAATGTAAATATATGCTGCATGCTGTCCTCCCAATAACAAACATGACAGTGGTGAGAAATCAGCTGTAAAGAAAGCATCTGATCATAGCGATATGGATATGTTTGCAATTTAGCTTTGTAATTTGGCGATCCAGTCAAGTCACATCATATTAATTTATATACAATTTAAATAGCAATGAACTGTAGAAGAATTAAATGTCAAAAAGGGTGGAGCTTCAGAGCACACATACCTATTACATAATCACCACGGACCAGTCTTAAAACTATTTACCAGCCGGAGCAAACTTTTAAGGAAAGTTAATTTTGACAAGCTGTTTCTCCCAGAAATGACAGCAAACAGTTCATTCTTTAACTTTGCTTGAAGTATATTGGGGCATTAATTCATATCACCCCGTAGCCCTAAGCTTAGCCTGGTCAGTACCTGGATGGGAGACCTGGGAAAACTAGTTTACTGCTGGAAGAGGTGTTAGTGAGGCCAGCAGGGGGTGCTCACCCTGTGGTCTGTGTGGGTCCTAGTGCCCCAGTGTAGACGGGGACACCACTTTCAACAAGCACCGTTTTTTCAGATGAGATATTAAACCGAGGTCCTGGCTCTCTGTGGTCATTAAAAATCCCAGGGATCCAGGCCAAATTTGCCCATTGGCCTCGGACCATCATGGCCTCATAACAATCCCCATATCATGGCTTCATTGGTTTGTCTCCACCAGTAAACTGGTGTGTGGTGGGCACTCTAGTGGATGCTTGCATACTGGTGGTGAATGAGGAGACCCCCCCCCCCCCCAATGTAAAGCAATTTGAATATCAAGAAAAGCACTATATAAATGTAATGAAGAATTATTACACTTATTCTATTAAGTCCGTGAGTAAAGCAAATGAATCACATTATTCTAATTTGTGAATGATATCCACAGGTTCACTGAAATTTCAAAAAATCGATTTCTTCATGATTTCTTCCGTTGCAGTCATAAATTCAGTGTGTTCCTGAAACCTATCAGTGTGTTCCCAAAACTATCATTTAACTTCTGAAGATTTTCAATATAAGTCATATGGACTACATTTGTGATGTTTTTAGCAGCTTGATGATCATCACAATCATAGAAGAAAAAAAAAACAGTACGGTATATTCATGAGGGAGTAAATAATAAAATAATCTTACATTTTTGGTGAACTTTTATATTATTTGACTTTTTATTCTGTTTATTTTAACATTTACCATTTTTTTAAACTGTTGGATAAAAGCAGTGTCACATTTGCAATCGTACTGTTTGGTCTGATTCTGAATACCAACATGATTCAGCCGCTCGCAATATTTGAGGGTATTATTCAGTACAACACCATTTTATCTCATGTAATTGTCACTTAATTTTATTATGATTTAACTACTACGACTCTCAAACAAGGAAGAGCTGTCATTTTAAAATATCTTTTCCAAATCAGTCACTTACATACTGCTTTAAGTGTAGAAGGTGTGTGAATGTAACTTAAAATAAACTAATAATAAAGGGTAAAGATGAAAGGGTGTTCCTGTGATCACATCATTGGATCACAATCCCCTGATTGGTCTAAATACAACACAAGAATACAAACACAAGCCAAGGACTAGTCTACCACACTCAGGCGATAGTGTTTCCATGACAACTCAGGAGGTCCATGAATGCAGAGACGAGCCAATGCTTTCTCTGGTCATCTGCTCCTGCCGTATCCAACACACACACACACACAAAGTCAAGGCCCATTTGTGAGCTTTCAGACGCGTTAAACATGGTGAGCTGGAAAGAGAACAGAGAAGTCACAATCAGAGGAAGTGTGCACAGATTTTCTAGCAGAGTTTGCAGAGTGCAGATAGATATCAGCTCATTATTATACACATATATAACTGCAAGATCTCCCAGTGTACCATCTGTACACTATCACTATTTCACACCAAAACACATCACTTAAACACTGGCTCATAATTAACTTCCTGACCACATTTAATAGGTTTTTTGCTGCTTAACTGAATGTCTGCATTTCATTGCCTGAAGACTTGGTGTTTTCTTGATGCATTTTGCTGTCGTTATTCTGTTTAAGGCATGAAGGTAAAAAGACCACATGCTCCACACTACTGAGCCAGTTCTGTCTGCCAGGATCACTGTTTTCCTGCACAGATTTGACCTACTTCCAAAGCTGCGTCCCACATGTCTTTGAGAGGGAGATAAGGAAGAGGAAAGATGTGATGAGAGAGAAAATCATAGCTGTCTCTCAGTGGGAGTTTTGAAGGGTTTTCTGTTTTCCTCCATCATCAGCAAATATACATTTCATATACGAGCTATAAACAAAAGGAAAAAAAAAAAATTACCCATTTATTCAATTTAAAATCATTACAAACCTGTATGTTTGTTTATATATATATATATATATATATATATATATATATATATATATATATATATATATATATATATATATATATATATATATATATATATATATATATATATTCATTACAAAAGTAGAAATTCAGCTTTTTTTTTAAACACTTTAGTATAAGGTTGTATTTGTTAATTTTAATTAAAGGGATAGTTCACCCAACTTGCTGAAATGTACTCACCCTCAGCCCATTCATGATGTAGAGGAGTTTGTTTATTAGAACAGGTTTTGAGAAATTTAGCATCACTTGCTCATCAAAATATGGCTCATCTATGTATATAGATGAAAAAGTTGAAAAAGTTAAATTTTTGGGAAAACTATTCCTTTAACTAGTTTAGGTAACATGAAATAACTATGAACAATACTTATACAGTATTTATTAGCCATACTTGATGCTAATTTTAAAATTTACTATTGAATCTTCATTTACAAACATTGACAAAAAATAATGCATGCTTTTAAAATATATTGCCCATTGTTAGTTTATGTTAGCCAATGCAATAACTAATGTTAGCAAATGGGACATTATTATGAAGTGTTACCATATTTTCATGGTGGGGTTTTTTTTTTCATACATGGGAAGTCGTGCCCTAGTGGTTGTGGGTTTGAGTCTCGGGCCGGCAATACCATGACTGAGATGGCCTTGAACAGGGCACTGAACCCCAAACTGCTCCCTGGGTGCTGCAGCATAAATGGCTGCCCACTGCTCCGGGTGTGTGTTCACAGTGTGTGTGTGTGTGTGTGTGTGTGTGTGTGTGTGTGCACTTTGGATAAGTTAAATTCTGAGTATGGGTCACCATACTCGGCTGAATGTCATATATATATATAACATCATTAATGTTCATATATTTAAATATGATGGGTCATGATCACACCATGTTTGACTTCAGTGATACCTAATCATTGTTTCTCACATGTCCTGTACCCAGTTATAGTTGACAAATTGAAATGCTCATAATTAGCCAATTTGGTGTCTTTTGTCAATTTTAAACAGCCCTTGGTCACATTTCTCTTTCACTGTATGGAAAAGAGTAGTGTGATCTGTGTTCCACAGAAGATGAGTGATGAATGTGAGCATGGGCTGCTGCTGGCCAAATGAGTCCCCTAAGCAGAATAGTAATGTTGTGCCCCCTCTATCTCAAAAAAAAAAACCTTCCTATTATAAGGGGTCAAAATAGACCTTTAATCAAATAAAAAAGTAAATAAATAAATTGTAATTTAATTGTGTTATTTATAAATTACAATTGTAGCTCTAGACAGATACCCATGGCTATGATTTTATTAATACAGTTGTCTGATTGATTTTATGGTCTCAAGCATTCAGAAATCGCACAAAATAAAAGCAGTTTTACTATGAAAAAAACATGGATAATTTTTATCAGGTTTGTGATGTCCACATGTTTTTGTTGAAGAAATTAAAGAGGCTGTATCATTTCCGTTGCAAAAGGGTGTCCAAAAATTAAGTGGATATTTGAATTAAATGTTTGGCCAATATTAAACAAGGATTTGATTCTCCTTCCGTAGAGTAACGACAGCAATTATCAGGCCTTTGGAGCCCTTTGCAGGCATTTAAAATAATATAAATTGTTTATTTTATATTACATTATGTATTTTAACAATGTTCAATTAAACCATATTTAACCATATACCATCTAATGTGGTTTTATTAACAAAGTTCGGGAGAAGCACGATCAGATAATCATCCAATTTGGCACAGGTGCATCTCGTTTAGCTAATCATCTTAAATAGCACGCAAGCGTATATATATCCAGTCTTCCTACCTACTGTCCCACGACAGTTTTTCGGCAACCCTCCTCCACCCCAACTCCTCACTTCTAATCTATTTATCCCAAATTAGGGATAGGGGGAGTTATTTAGGTTCGGGCTATGCTCCGGGCCCGGACCCCTCCCCCAGGACAGCACGCCAAAATATGCCTACTATTTGCCTTCAGATTAGATGTAAGGGTGAACTCGTGAATTGCCTCGTATTGTTCATATAATACATTTTAAGTCATGGAAACTTCATTATTAAAGGTGCTGTAGGGAACTTTTGTAAAGAATTATTTTTTACATATTTGTTAAACCTGTCATTATGTCCTGACAGTAGAATATGAGACAGATAATCTGTGAAAAAAATCAAGCTCCTCTGGCTCCTCCCAGTAGTCCTATTGCCATTTGCAGAAAGTTATGCGCTCCCGGTAAAAAACAACCAATCAGAGCTGCGGTCCGTAACTTTGTTTGTGTTCAAAATGTAGAAAAATGAACATAATAAGCGAGTACACCATGAATCCATTTTCCAAACCGTGTTTTTAGCTTGTCCTGAATCACTAGGGTGCACCTATAATAAGTGTTTATATTCGGACTATTTTAGATTGCTTCGGAGATACCGCGGCGGAGTAACCCAGTACCTTTGTGATTCTTCATAGACATAAACAGAGAGAAGTAGTTCCGGCTACGATGTTCTTCCGCAAGACGCAAGCAGTTCTGTTTATTAACCGCTAGAGCATCAAAAGTTACCGACTGCAGCTTTAAGTCAGATGCGTAGTTGGTGGTATTGAAATTATTACAGACATTAAAACACGTTACAACATCAATAGTCAAAAAAGTTTCCCAGGATTATGAACGTAGTTAAGGGCCTACCTAAAAGTGATGCATGGGCTTAATCTCTGTCTTTTTTCATTTCTCTAGGCCGGACTGCGCTGATGTCTTTTCCCTGATATAGCCTAGTTGTATCCATGTTTAGATTATTATGTATATGTACATGTTAATATTAATACTGCATAATCTGCGCATAGGGAGCTGCAGTACTGAGAGTGAGTAAATGACCTACTATTCCTTTAAATGTCAGATTTTTTCAGGTGGCATTAAAGTGTTCAGTGACTAATATGCCGTAACATTAAAGCATGTTGGATAACAGCGCTTTTTCCCATCTTTCTTCATTTCATTACCATTGCTCACTATCGCGAAATGTGATTTGACTGGGGGTAATTATCTAAATGCCGAGCACTTAAATTGTTTAAGCCAATTATGCGTGAGCAACAGCATGAGTGCTTCATCACACACTTCATTCCTCTTCTGGCAAGGGGCCACAGCAGATACACATTTACCAAGGATGAGATCATGGATGAGTCTGTAGGCATGATTCCACAAACAAATATCTGCTCGCTCACATATAGCATTGGGTTACAGGATTCATCCATCCTCCATCTCTGACTTTCCCCATCCACGCCCTCAACCTCACCTTGGCACAACGGAAATTTCCTTGGAGGGATTCTGGTAAACACACCGCAACCCAGTTAGTATGCAGCTCCACGAAACCTCCTTGACTCTCGCTGTTTGATATCAAACACTCTGTGCGTCTCAGTAGAAACACTTCATCTTTACACAGAGCTGACAGAGATAGTGAGAGATGTTTGAAACTCAACTTTAGTTTTACTTGGTTTGTCTTCCATTATAGTTTCAACATAAAAGTGTCTGTTTTACAATATGTGTTTAGGAACAGAACACTCTTTTTGTTTGTGTGTGTGTGTGTGTGTGTGTGTCATCATGTATTTTAAATAAACCGCAAAACTTGCTTGGTAAGCCATATCAAATTATATATTTTCTTTTGTTACAGAAATCTAAATTTTCAACTCAAGTCAGATAGTCTGCTATTAATGTAGTGAGCAGTTTACCTACTTGCATTATGGGATGAAAGTGTGTGTGTGAACCCAGTATCAGGTATCTAGGTTTGCTGCACAGGGCAGACCACTTGCTCTCATTGCTATTAATAACCTAGAAAGTGAGCGAGATATTCATAAGCATTCTTACACAGGAGCCAGGGATAGTAGCAGCTCCTCTGTGAATCTGCTGACAGGACAAGAACTAAGCAAGCCATGACCCACTTATTGAATGTATGTTTTAATACTACACCTTATAAAGATTAATCTCCTTTAGAGACAATAAACAACCAAGAAAAACATACACCAAACAAACCATTATTTGTTAAAAAGATAATATTTAACACTGCCATACCCAATTCTCAGTTCAGTAAAGCCCCGACCTGATCACCTGATCATAATGTAGGATTAATAATGTATATCTATTTACTTTAACTATGTATATCTATTAACTTTTCATTATATTTCTTTTATCTGACTGTTCAACTTTTTTATCTTTGACTATTTGTCAAAGGTTCCTGTAATGTTTTTACCAGTTTCCACAAAAATATTAAGCAGCACAAGTATTTTCAATATTGATAATAATAATGATAAATGTTTCTTGAGCAACAAATCAGCTTATTAGTAATATACAGCTATTTTATATATTCTAATAATATTTCACAATACTTGTGTTTTTACAGTATATATAGTCTTGGTGGCTTAAGAGTCCTATAAAAAAAATTATAAAATCTTACTGACCCCAAGCATACATATAAATATACATATCAACAATAGTGTATATCATATAATTAGTTCCTTTCAGTCGGTGACTCTCAACGCCACGTCAGTGACCGACGCAAAATAGGATATCGCATCGATAGACAAATCTACTTCGAGTGTAAACTAAACGAGCCAATGCACATTGGCATGCAATTATTGCATCCAGCTGCTGCTGATCACAGTGTGAGTATAGGAAGGCAGCAGCTGCAATGAATACCAGCTTTTCGCTTCGGAGCCGAGCGTTAGTATCGCTCTGCTCAACTGTGTCTGCTGTGAAGTACGAGCTCAGCACGCTCTCAGAAGCTTCGTGTGTTGGCGAGATGGCGCTTCAGCGGTGGTCGTTCCTGTGTCGAGTGGATGGCGCACTTCAGGCTGCACTACCCCTGTCGTGTTCCAAGTGGCCAATTCTCCTGTGTGCCTCAGCACTAAAAGAGCGTTTCCTAAAGCACCTCCGATCCAGTGGAGCAACCCACAGAATGCGCTAAGCCCTCTTTAAATTGCTTAAAGCTGCTTACACCTTACATGTCATGGCATTATTGCAGGTGCACCAGGTTCAGGCACTGAAGGACCTGCATCCTCCTGGGTGCTGGATTGTGGCACCTCGCTGACAGATATTTGTAGAGCTGTGGGCTGGGCGACCCCTAACATGTTCTCTAGATTCTATAGCCTTTTTGTAGAGCCAGTATCCTCCTGTGTTCTCACCTCAAACGGGTAGTGGCACTGAGAGGCCCCGGTCAGTGTCGGCTTGCTTAAACTGCTCCAGAGTGTCCATACTGTAGACCCTGTTGAGATCATCCATCACCCTAGGCAGCTGGATGCAGCGGAACGTCCAGCGCCAGGCCTTCATGATGAATCCGTGAGAACCATGGAAGGCTGGGTTCCATATTGAGACCTAAGCGGTACTCGTATGTGTATAGTACAGGTTATAGCGTTAGAGCCTGTGTTTCCTAGGCAGACTTCTGCATTCCCAAGAGGATTTTAATCACCTCAAATTTCTCCATATACACCTAAACAGATGCTATATGTTAATTTGCTTCAGAGACCTCCTTCTGGAAGGATGGTGCTTCCCTGTGTCCCTGTTCCAAGCAGAACGGGTACGTCTTCCTAGTGTTATCCAATCTCACCCAATGAGGTAGTGCTTTGACAATGGTGAGTGGAACTACTGGTTCTGAGTCCCGGCCTACACCTAATAGGAGCACAGGTGGCTCGCACTGGGCACTGGAAGGGAATCTACCCATGGCACTTTTGTAGGGATCCCATTTTGCGTCTGTAACCACGTCCCATCGCCATGGTTGCTGTACCGCTACGGGGTTTCCGGCTCAGCTCCTCAGTGAAAACCTGGCATGCATTGCACCTGCTGCCTTCTTATACCCATGCTGTGATCAGCGGAAGCTGGATGCAATAATTGCATGCCAATGTGCAATGGCTCGTTTAGTTTACACTCTAAGTAGATTGGTCTATCGAAGCAATATCCCATTTTGCGTGTTGTCTCCGTTCCCACCTTCAGGGAACGAGGGTTACCATAGGTAACCAAGACGTTTCCTTTTTCAAGATATGGCTAGTTCGGATTGTAAATATCACGTGATAGGACTTCCCAAAAACCATAGGATATTTATGAATTAAAATTGTGATATGCGGACTAGGTAAGCATAAGGGACTTTTTTAAAAGGAAAAATCATAATTATTAAGCTATTCATATTTATATATATATATATATATATATATATATATATATATATATATATATATATATATATATATACAGTGTATATATATGTATCTATGTGCGTGTGTGTTTTAATGCTAGACACCATTTAATTATCACCACTAAAATGGTGTCTATATTTAACTAATAAATTAAAAGCAATCATCCTCTCACATTTAATGTATTCTGCCCAGTCATGACTATTTTTGTACAAGGGTCTGGTAGCTTCTGCCCATTGAGATTGCCCATATTTGTATCCAGCCTGTGTTTTCCAAGTAACCTTCACAAAAGGCTGTACTGAGATTGCAGTGTGTCTGTCTGTTAGTGTTTACTGCTCTGTCATGTCTATTGTGTTTACGCATATGACACACACTTATGCACATGTGCGCACACTCACAAATATCATTCCAAGCAGATGCAGACACACACTCAATCTGACAGCACAGAGCAGCCCTCAATTTCCCTGTACCACTCATACACACCCATATAAACATGCACCAAACAGACGAGAAATCCCTGCCTACCCTAGTCAAAAACATCCTGAAAACAAAAACGTCATTGTTTTAGTAACCTGGTTGAATGGTGACCGGGTTACCTGTTGAACCGATGACTTGAATTAAAGGACGGGGATTGCTTTCATGTATAACTTTCACTAGGGAAGGTTTGTCAGTCTTACACACACCCACACACACACACACACACACACACACACACACACACACACACACACACACACACACACTCATATAAGCTAGGCAAGCCCATGGAAGGATGGTGCTGGCCGCCGGTGAGTCTGGATGGTTGTGTAACACAAACGCACCTGCAGGGGTTTTCTGTCTATTTGCATATAAATGCAGTGTCTCCTCTCACAAAATTTAACATTTGGGGAAATAAATGTCAGACCGCAATATGTTATGCAATTTCAAGTGAGGTGGGCTTGCTGTTTTTACTAAAGGTAAATATTAGAGAAACACTGTGGGTTATTGAATGCAGATTATTACTGTAAATCAGTGGATGTAAATGAGATATGTGCACTGTGAAATGAAAAGACCACTCATTGCCCTTTAGTATATACAGTTAGTCCACTTGAGATAGATAGATAGATAGATAGATAGATAGATAGATAGATAGATAGATAGATAGATGGATGGATAGAAATCATTCTGATATGCTGATTTGATGTCCAAGAAACACATACTGTATTTTTATTATCAATACTGAAAACAGATGTGCTGCTTAATATTTTTGTGGAAATGTTGAGTCTTTAGAGTTTTTGAAGGATGTTTACAACCATATAGCATGTTCACACACACACATACATACACTTAGTATTTTCTTCACTCATAAACATTAATACATTTTCTTTCACTCTATGACTTTCTTTATCTTGCTCTTTAACTGTATTTTATTCTCTTTTTCTCTGTATTTGTGTTTCCTGTCTCATTCTTCGTGTGGAGACATAGGCCCATGTGTGTGGGGAGGCATAATGTTGCAGTTTGTTTCCTCAGGCTGGTGGTCTTCCTGTCTCCATGCCTCTCTTCCTTCCTTTCTATGAGCTGTTCTTCCCCTCGCCTGATTGTCCAGACCATTGCGTCCCAACAGCAGTTATGAGACTTGACACAGACTAACACCCATAAACAGATGAGCACACACAAACACTCTGATGCTACTATCTCTAATTGTAATTCTAATGATAAATTTAGTCTAGAACACACGCATTCTTGGATCCTATCTCTGGCACTATTTATTACTCGCTTATATTTATAGATTTATTTACTAATTTAATGAATTGCTTATTATTATTACATTATTTGCTTGCTTATTCATTAATTTTCTTGCTAGCTTTATTTATTTATATTTATTTAATTGTTTATTTATTTATGTGACACCTTTCACACTTACGCTGCTTGTTTAACAATTATAATTAACTAGATAAAAAAAAAGACAAACTTTAAGTTGGATTGAAAAAGCCTAACCAGAAAGTTTGGAGTAGTTTTAAAAGCTTTAAGTTTGAAGGTTTTCAATTTTAACTAGTTTTAAGTTTAAAGTAGTTTTAAAGTTTAAAGTTTTGAAGGCAAAACAATTTGACTTGTCAAGTCACTAGCATTAAATGTCAAGTCACTAGCATGTCGCTAGCATAACTATATGTGACAAGCATGTCATTAGCCGGATTAGCATATAATTAGCATGTTGGTAGTATGATTCCAGCATTAGCAAAAGACTAGCATGTTGCTAGAATGATTAGCAAGTTACTAGTATGTTGTTAAAATGTTTCTATGCTAATCCAGCTAAAACAAGCTATACAACAAACATGCAACACTGGGACAAAGAGATAACACACATAAGACCCTTCTATATCTGATGACACTGATCAAAAATAAAGCAGTGGATTACAAACACATTCCTCTTTTCAACTGTGATAGTAAAAAAAATGTTTCTTGAGCAGCAAATCATCATATTAGAATGATTTCTGAAGGATCACGTGACACTGAAGACTGGAGTTATGATGCTGAAAATGCAGCTTTGCATCACAGGAATAAATTACAAATTTAAATTTATTCAAACATTTTAAACAATAATATTTCACAATATTACTGGTTTTATTATACATTTGATAAAAACTGGTTGATCATACCTCCTTTCAAAACAATGTGACTGGTAGTATATGTATTAATTTAAACAGGATTTTAAAATGTTCCAATGTACAGCTGCACAATCTTCAAGACTGTGGATGCTGAGATAAGTTAATCGTGTTTTTTTTTAATTTATTTTTTTTATTTTTTTTTACAACTACTGTCATTATATATCACTTTATCAAACATTTACATATCACAAATAAATCCAAAATACAACATTAGTGTTTCTTTTTATATTATTTTAAATAATTGGTATTGTGCTTGTGTCATTAGGCAGCTTGCGTTGCACAGAAAATTTAATTTACTCATTTAGAAGTTTTTTTAAATTCCTTTTAATAATCCGACCCCCCAGAAAATAATTGTATTAATTACACAATGTCAGGTTGAGAATGGTGTTTGTCTGGGGTTCAATCTGCCACCTGGCATGTAGGATTTCATTGCACTTCAAACGGCGTTCACCCGATCCGTCTCACTTTGTACGAGTACAAGAAAGCTGAAATGCACCAACTTCTGTTTGATCTAAAAATGGGTGACTCAGGCTCGGTTGGGTAACTGATAATGGACCATGGCCTTCTTCTTTAATTAGTTTTTTCAGCACATTATCTTCAGTCATCTTCTCTCGCTTGCTCTCTGTGTTTCGCCTTCTTCATCAAACAGTTGTGAAAACAGTGATGTGAAAAACAGTAATCACGCTGAGATTGGCCGTGATGCAATTAACTCAGTTTGTTTGTATTTGAGTTTGTGTTTGTATGCAACATGAGCTAAAAAAACATGGTCATGATGTGTGTCTCTTGGGTTCTTGTGTACCTGTGAAGGAAAGTGTTGATGTAAACAACAAAAATGTAAGTTTATTGAATATTAGTGAGCAATACAACCCTTTATTTGAATTTAATGAAAGAAAAGCACAGAGACTCTAGGAAATTACAGTCAAATACACCTCCTCTGTCTTCGGATTCTGACATGTGTTATATATCTAATTGGACAAATAGTGAAGAACCAGGCGACAAAATTAAAGATGAGCAAAGTGATGGAGAGTCATTCTTCTAAAAGGCCCTTAGGGTGATGCGGACGGAGGGGGACAGAACGGGGCGATGTATTCATGGGAAGATTAACGAGCTGCTGATTTGGAGCAGGCGTGGAAGAGGAACTTAGTGCAGCAGGCCTGCCATTAATAGCCAGTAGATGAAGAATTCCTTTTTTTATGTGGGATATTTATGGAGGAGCCTTGGTGCATCCAACTCTTCTAAGGTATATGCTGCTTGTGTCCTTGAATGTGTGTCTGAGAGGGTTTTTCAGGCTACCTCACTTAGTGCAGATGGACAAATAAAAGGATAAAATAATGTTATAAAAGGATAATACAATAATTTAATGTTAATAATGTTGGTTGCATCTCATAAACCGGTTATGACAATACCCACATGGAAAGAACCTATATGAGGATACATGCGTATATATGAAACCTATATGCAGTTTATATGCACATATATGCTGCATATATACAACATATATGCTCATATATGGTAATTTATTGCTGATCTCTGGAAATGTACATCCTAATCCTGGCCCTTATATTAATAGCCTCAGTACTCCTGAAGATTTTAAATCCAGCTATTTTTGTTAATTGCTGCTGATTTTATTGCTGAACCAATTGTAATTATTTTTAATCAAACCTTAGTCAACAATGAGATAACACGAATTTGGAAATCAGATTGGCATATGTACTCCCTCTTTTAAAGGGAGGAGATTCCTTGTTTTTGGATAATTACAGACCAATTTCCAAATTACCGATTTTAGCTAAAGTGTTAGAAATATTGGTTGTTGATCAGTTAAAAGATTTATTGTCTTCCCATCATATTTTTTCTGACGTACAGTCTGGGTTTCGAAGGCAGCATAGTACTACTGCTGCAATGAAGGTCATAAATGACATTATTGAGGCAATGGACAGCAAGAACACTTGTGTAGCTCTTTTTATAGATTTAGCCAAAGCATTTGATATAGTGGACCATTGCATTTTGCTGGAAAAGCTACGAAATAATGTTTTTTCTGACCATCTACATCTACTTGGCAGATAGAACTCAGTGTGTTCATTTTGATAATTCCAAATTAGAAACTCTGAGTGTATCTTGTGGTGTACCTCAAGGATCAGTCTTGGGTCCAATTTTATTTACTATTTTTTTTATGCATTTAGCATACACTTTTATCCAAAGCGACTTACAGTGCATTCAAGCTATATATATATATATATATATATATATATATATATATATATATATATATATATATATATATATATATTTTTTTTTTTTTTTTTTTTTTTTTTACCTATCATGGTAAAATAAAATATTTTTTTATTAATATAGATGTTCTCGGGATTCCCAATGAGATCGTTTGTGATCAGACAATCATAAACCGATGCAAATTACAGTGTCATATGCCATAACATTTATTTACCTAATCTCTCACGTTGAAGCGACTCCGGCAAATCAGCTGTTCTCCCGTAGTAAACCGTTAAAGTAGAACGTCACAAAGTAGCAGTTAAATTCGCGCATGTGCAATATAACGCCAGAATGGCGTTGCCGTTCCACCAGAGGCTGTTGCTAAGTCCCTATTGTTCGGTCTGAAACGGCGCCAAGTGACGGATGGTGTAGAAATTGTGTTGTCCGGTTGGAAATCGGGAGAAATTCGGGAGAAAGGTCGGCCCGGGAGATTTTCGGGAGGGGCTTTGAAATTCGGGAGTCTCCCGGAAAAATCTGGAGGGTTGGCATGTATGCTTTATTATGATAAGACAGTGTAGAGCTGACAGGAAGTGAAGTAGGAGAGGGGGCGTGATCAGGAAAGTTCCTCAAGTTGGGATTCATATTCAGAACACCCATAGTGGAACAGTGCTGTATGTCGGCGCACTGCCCACAAGTCTATCGATGCCCACAATATCTAATGCCGAGCAATTTATGCGTAATTTGTATTACTACCTTTAACTGATATATATTTAAATTAAGGAATATTGTATTTTCTTATGCTGTGCCGAAAATTATTTACCTAATTTGTATTTCCCAGTAAAAAATGCCCAGCCTTTTTAAAATGCCTTGTTATGCTTTATTATAACCAAATCTTAGATTAATTAAAATTAGCACAACTGATTAGCCATAGGCCTCATTGAAAAAAGATTACTTGTGGATAATTCAATATTTAATGAAGATTAATATGGTCGATGATCAATCAGTTCTAAAAAGAAAAAAAATTGATGAAAAGATTGAATCCATTTGGTAATAATATAGCATAATAAGGTATTTAGATTAGTGCTGTCAAATCAATTAATCACGATTAATCGCATCCAAAATAAAAGTTTTTGTTTACATAATAAATGTGACCCTAGAGCACAAAACCAGTCTTAAGTCTCTGGGGTATATTTGTAGTAATAGCAAAGAATACATTGTATGGGTCTAAATTATACATTTTTATTTTATGCCAAAGCAGCAAGTTCCGTCTGCTCCAGGATAGTTAAAGATCCCGTCAATATTGCCATGTCAATTTGAGCCGGATTCAGACCCCGAGAATACTGAACAAGAGAATTGCGCAGAACCTTTGCACGCACGGATATTGCAAGACATATTAGAGTGGTAATGTTATTGTTTTGTTTTTGTTAAATCACATTTTGGATAGGATGTCAACAACCTCTTAAAAATAACTCGGTTTACTATATACAGATAATTGCATATGTGTTATGTTAACTTTATAACATGAATTGCAGTGAAACTGAATTTAATTAAATTAAATTTATTTATACCATAGTCTCAAAATTGAAGTGTAAATTCTGCATATTACAGCTACAGCAGCCTTTCTTCATTGTCTTCTTGTCTGATGCACTCAACCAAGCGTTCTAACCATGACCTTGCTCCATTATTTTGATGATATTCTAACGGGCTGTTTTGTGACATCACATAACACGGTAAACCACACTATTGTCCAAACGAGTAATTTTTTGTAATTCTTGAAAAGGGATTTTTTTTTTTTAACAAAAGATCTCCCTGGAGTGGATTTTGATATTTGTAACTTTGTGCATTTTTTTATGCCCAAACATACACACTACACACTGACTAAAATTCAAAAATTGAAAAAGCATAATAGGACCCCTTTAAATGGAGATTAGACCATGTGGATAACAGATTAGTGTTGCAGATTTCAGGAAAAACCTCTTTTAATGATGCAGCTGATAACTGAATGGGGTGTGCTGGGAGCGTTCTTGGAAACAATGAGGGATTTTGGGATTGCGTGGTTAAAGATAAACCCAAAAGTGCTCAATCTAAACCATTCAGCAAGCTCTGATTATGGTATCATATCATTGCATGTTTGCTGCCAAAAATCATGTGCGAAATATACAGAACCTGAAGAATTTGAGAAATGCTTAAGCCTCAGGGAATCTTTATGAACAAAACATCCATAGAAACACACAAATTGGATTCCTGCAGTGAATGCTAAATGCTGGTCTTTCTGAAGCCATAAAACTGTTAACGGTTAAAGGAATGTTATGGGATATACACAAGTTAAGCTCTATTGACAGCATCTTTGACCACAGAAAATTATTGTGACTCATTCATCAATGTGTTTAAAAATGTGAATTCACGATGCAAGTCTAAGATGTTGCACCAAAAAAAAAAAAAATTTGACTTGTTCACATGAGACAATAGCCCCTGATAACCCATAAATAACTGCCATGATGTAAATAAAGTAAAACTAAACCATTTAGACTACTAAACCTCAAGTAACATATTTTTTTGGAAGAATTAATATAATTATGTAAAAAAATACAAGCTGCATGTTTCTCTAGTATGCCTTGTCCCATAGACTTCTACTGTAGGTGCTATTTTAACCAAACCTGTATTGAAACTGTTGTTGTGGTGTTTATTTATTTTTCTCTGGTTTAAACATTTTGCCTCATTATATGATATAGAGCTTTTTAACTTGTTTCGATTTCACATTTAATTAATTTTTTACAAACAGAGATTTACTCAGCTGTCTTCCTTATGTCAAAAAAAAACAGGTCAAATATTATATTCAAAACTGAATCATCTTTCTTCGTTTATATTAATTTTACAAAAAAAAATGTAAATGTATGTCTTAAGTCCTAAAACATACAACTGCAACCCCAGGCTTAAACAAAATCCTCAAATGCTATTTTTCACATGTTAAATTTAGAGAGTCTAATCTAAGTTAACTCACAAAACTGCACACTGATGGACAAGCATTGACAAACACACATCATGAGTGCTTGCAGTTGCATAGGGTTTAAATATAGCTGTGTTTTTACATCTGTGGCTATGTTGATGAGGTATTTTTACAGTGATTATTTTAGGTGTCTTGCATTCCTGGGATGGCTTAAAAAGGATTCACCCTGATTGAGTTTTGGCTCATCAAGCGCAGGTCCTGGGTTCATGCGGTTGTGCTGGCTTCCACTCTGGGTTTAAACAGGCTTGCTTGCCCTTTAGGCAGCAGCTACTAATCTGCACTCTGGAGCTGAAGAGCACATGTTTTTGAGAGGTGCTTTAGCATACAAAGCCAAAGATGACTGTTAGCTCGAGATAGGGAATGAAATGGGGAATTCCAAATCAAAATCAGCTTTGGAAACGTTTCGATTTAAAATGTGTGGAGCTGTAAACTGAGATGTAAGCCTTTCAGCCACAGGGCAAATCCAGAGCAGTTGCTGAAATCAATAGTTAATTTTTAGTTGTTTAATTATTATATATTTTTTTTTTTGCTCATCTCTTCATAAAGGTCATGAGGCTTCATTACATCATGCAGTCAGTCTATGCATTGTATGTTTGTGTGTCATGTCATTTGTTGTCTATATTTAGTTTCAACAGACCTTTAGTCAGGAGGCACCAAACAACAAAGTTTGTCCTTCAACAAAGTCATTATCGGTTACCACTGCACTGATATGGTTAGTCAGTGAAGACATCAAAATTATCTCCATCTGAACACACACTACAGCACTGGAAAATATTTAACTGGGATCAGAACACAATAGTTAACTTGTGATTCGTTCAAACTATTGTTTACAGTTTTTGTATATATATATATATATATATATATATATATATATATATATGTATTTGTGTTTTGTTTAGTTTCAACCTGTCTATAGTTTTGTTTTGGCCTGTTTCTCTGCTATTTGTGTTGGCCTGTCTATGTATTTAGTTTTGTCTCCCTCTGTGTTTTATTTGGTTTCATTTTGTTTTGCTTTGTTTCATTCTGTCAGTGCATTTTGTTTTGTCTCCTGTTTTTTTTTTTTCAGTCTGTTTTTGAATGTTTCTTTCTAATTTTTTTTGTCTTTCTCTGTGTTTTATTTATTTTATTTTATTTTTCTCAGCCTGTCTATGTTTATGTTTTTGTCTGTTTCTATGTTTTATCTCTTTGTTTTGTCTTATGAATGTCTCTGTGTTTTGATTTGTTTTATTGTGGTCTGTCTATGTTTTTTATTTAGTTTTTAGTTATTTTTTGCTTGTTGTTTTTGTTTTTACTACATACACAAATGTGAGTTGCATTGTGTGAATTTGTTGTTGTGGTCAAGTCCTCTCCACAGTTTTAGGAATTGGGTGTGTGACTCTTACATAATGGTAGATTAAATCAGAAAGATCCCTCAAAGTAACTTTGAGGCATTCACCAACACACATTATCGTAACCTTTACATGCTATTTGTGTATGTGTGTCTGTCTCCTTCACAAACACACTCCTCTTCCTGCTCGTTCAACACACTCCTAGACCTCCTCCAGTGTTCCCAGTGCAGCAGAGGGAGGTTGTGCTGCTCAGATGGGAACGACTGATGACAGACGTGATCTTATCACCATGGGGAGGTGAGGGCGTCTGTGCTTTCATCTACAACTTTATTACCAAGGCAATAAAACTTCTTAAATTTTCCATCACACAGGCTTATCTGCTATACAAAACAGGAGAAATCAATGATTAATGTTATATTTGTCAAATATCATTCCATGTAATTTATTTCTGTGCAACAAAGCATTTTCTCTTGTTTATCATCAGGTTGTACTTCAGTGATGGGACTGGCATGCAGTATAATTGTTAGGCCTCAGGCAGAGGAGCAGGATCAAGAGAATGCATCCAATTTATGACAGTACAAGGGATTAGCCCTGAATTTTTAGTAGGACTTTTTAAGAAAGATTATCATAAATATAACTGTTCTGGCCTCTATATTCTTTATTGACATGCAGCAGAGCGGCTGATGTTCAAATACAATGTTTGTGGTGATAGTGCCTCAACTAAATCTGGATTTGCAAGTGTAACGGTCAAACAGATCCCACATTTACACATGCTTTTCCACTACTACAAAAGTTGTATACAATGAGTACAGGAAGTACAATGAGTATGCAAGCTTCTTAAAGGGAGAGTTGACCCAAAAATACAATTCAGAAAATTTCAAACCTGCCTTTCAACCTTCCCTTTTTCTGCATAACACAAAAGAAGATTCTGAAGACTATTTTTGTCAAAACAACACAGGACCCCATTAATGTTCTTTGAATAGACAAAACAAAAACACGAAGACATTTTTGGGTGAATTATCCCTTTAAACAAGAAGAGATTGTTTGACTGATTAACATGTAAAATGATTAACTATGGTTTTTTATTATTTATTTATTTTATGTGATGTGTAGGAATGGATTTGTCTGAAATGGAGTACACTACAAACAAAGGCTTGCATGAAAAATAAATAATACCGGGGCAGTCTTTACCAGTGGATGCAATATGCATCAGACATCAGCAGACAGACTGTCTGCAGTCCATGGGTCATGCCGTCTCAGGCTGAGACTACCTGTCACCTGTCTCTTTGACACTGAGTTGGCACCTCAAAGCCTGCTGGGTAAAAGCATAAAATTACAGCTCTTCTTCCCCTAAAGTAAAAAAAAAAAAAAAAAAAAAAAAAAAAAACACTGACGGATCTTAAGTTCCCTCCATCCATTTTTTGTGCTTTTCCTGGAACCCCAGATGTTTGGTAACACAGCCACAAGTGTTTTTGGTGTAAGCCGAGTCCAGCAATCTCATCTGGTCCAAAACAGACAGAAGAACTTGAATAGTTCACTGATCAGAGCCAGACAGAGAAAATCAGTAAGATAGGGAGCAGAGCTGGGCAGTCTTTCAGAAGTTAAAGGTAATGCTAAAAAGGTTTAGCTTACGGTGTTTTGTACGCCTTACAAATGATTTGTTTCAAAGAAGCTCTGCTTTAGTAACTGCAAAAGCATCAGGCTCACACTGAGAAGCCACTCTGCTGGTCATCTATCACAAATTAAATGATTGACCATTGCCTTTGGCACCACACAAAGCGCTCCTGGCAACATCCTCCCCCTGCGGTGCATTTTGAATGTAGGTGAAGAAAATCTTTGTCCTGCAATTGTTTTTCCACCCTCAGGCCAATTAACTTCATATCAACAAGACCTTTAGAGGATGTAAAAAATTAAGTGAGCGAAACAGAGGTGTGCAAAGGAAGAGATGTCAGGAAAATGTTTAAGAAATGGCTGACACGGCTTTTCACCTAAAAATAAAAATGTTATTTACTCACTCTTGTCAATTATTAGAAAACAATTATTATAAATTGTATGCAATATTACCACTTTTACTGTATTTTTAATCAAATAAATGCAGCTTTGGTAAGCAGAAGAAACTTCTTTTAAAACATTAAAGACATCTTACAGACTCCAAACTCTTGAATGGTAGTTTATGTTATTATTTGTTTCATGACGTGATCATTTGTGATCAGATAACACATGACAGATTTTCATATTAGGTGTAAACGAGACATGTTCTTTAATCAACATTATTATTAAAAATATAGATTCCCAATCCCTACCCCTAAACCTAACTTTACCCATAATCTGTAGGAAATTATAGCTGATTAAAAAGAGAAACGCCTAAACCCAAATTTAAGCCTAAAACAGATATTTCCCGAAAAGTTATATCTGAATTCTGATTGGTAGATTGGAATGTTGTTCAAGGATCAACAAGGATGTTGATCCAGGAACATGTTGTACAGGGAAAGCACTGGAAATGAATTAGGAGATGTTTGAGTGCAAATGACGGCAAAGGAAAGGGTATGAGGATGGAATATGAGCGAGCAGGAAAGAGCAAAGGTAACAGTTCCCGCACAGGAAAAAGTGCAAAAGATGATGGGATAAACAGACAAAGCCAATATGACATTAAAATCAGGGATTTTTTACTCCGGCTTTTTCCCATATGGTGTTGTGACGTAGAGGCAGAACTTGCACAACTCAAAATAGCTCAGTTGTGAGTGGTCTTTTGTTAGCGTAATCTAACAGTGTGCCAAAATGTAACACACTTTGCATAAGCTGTTAGCCATTCAAATCGTAATTGCATGCATGCTATTTTTAAATTTCAAGGCTCTGTGAATATATTAATACATAAGATCAGTCAAAGAGAAAAGATATCACTCATATATTATGTGTGATTGCATGAAAAGCAGAGGTTCATTAATAAATAGCCTAAGTACTAAAAACAGCCTATTGAATTTTTCTGTGTAGCTCCGTCAATGTTTTATCAGCGTTCACAGAGGGCACATGGCTTGTGTAATAAGGTGTATAATGTAATGTATGTAATGCTAACCACAGTCTTATCATCATGCCCAAATCTTCACAGCCAGCTTCATCCCAAAAATTATCATGATCGGGGGAAAAAAATGATCTTTGTGTCATATAACAGCAAATGTGGATTGAACTGGAGCTAAATCAAGATTTCATCTGCATAAGGAACATGGTGCTGTGGCCACAAAGAGGACAATGGTGGAAGATTTGTGTGACATGTGGAAACTGCAGCTCAAATGTGGCGGTCCTTGACTGTGTTATTGTTTCTGCCAGCATCAGAGCAGCTCTGCCAGTTTTCCAGAGCAGTTTGGACTCATTTAAGAAGTGGTTGAGACACCTCAGAAATATGTCATCTGCTGAGAGAGTTGGAAAACTTTATTTAGTCTGAGGCTCTGTTTACACCTGGAATGAGCGTGCATCTGAACTGTCTTAAAATCTCTTTTAACTTCATATGTCACTGACTATGCATGCTGATTACGTGATTAAGTGCAAAAATAATAGGGAAAAAATTATAAGTAAACTATATATATAGTATATGTGTTTATATATATATATATATATATATATATATATATATATATATATATATATATATATATATATATATATATATATATATATATATATACACATTTGTTACATATATACATTTTTTCAACATTGATAATAATGGGAAATGTTTCTTGAGCAGCAAATCAACATGTTGGAATGATTTCTGAAGGACCATGTCACTGAAAACTGGTTAAATTCAGTTTCAGCATCACAGGCATTTATGTAATTTGAAAATATATTCTAGCAGAGAACAGGTATATTAAATTGTATTAATATTTCAATATATAAATACTGTATAAAATACAAACTCCATAATATTTTTTATTCAAATGAATGCAGCTTTGATGACTGTAAGAAACATTCAATACAATTTATTGATTCCTTGTTTTACTTATTTTAAAATATTAAAGGAAAAAAAAACTATGAAATGTTAAAACTGTTAAATAATTTTCTGTCTTCTTCCATTAAAATAGATCGCATTGGCTATTAACACTAAAAATGGGCACAGAATCACATGACTTGCCCTAAAGAGATTCTGCTTCTGTTTAAACTCCTAATGTGATGTGGTCCAATTCTTTTTTTTTACCACAACTCAGTTGTGGTTTGAGTCATCTGATCATACAACATTTTGGACCACCTGTATTCAATCCTGAAATCAGATCATCTAAAATAGGTGTAAATGGAGTCCAAAAGTATTTTTCTGTGTAAATGAACGAGTGTCTACAGTCTCACAATGTCTCATTTCCTTGTGGCATCAGCAGTGATAATGAGCCGGCGCTCTGATACTTTCACCTGCTGAGAGGATAATCTCCCACAAGTAAACATCCGCCGTACGCCGCTGTTCCTCTCAGACACACATCTACAAGCCCCTGTTCCCGACAGCTGTCATTCACTCAGCTCTCAGTCTGCCTCAGATAAGAGCTGACAGCTTTCAGAGGTTTGTTCACAGTGGCCCTACAGCTGCCTAACTCTCACAGGTTCCAGCGTTACCTCCATGCTGTTTTCACAGAGGTTTGCTGAAGTACTGTGTCAACAGTTGCATAACCCCAAGGTATTTCCTGCTTTAATGCAGCAAAAAGGCTTATGTTTCCTCTGGCTCTGTGAGCATATGATGTGCATGAGAACTGAAACATTAAATAATTTCCAGAAGTGATTGTTGTCAAGCATTGAGGTGTCCTGGAAAAGGTTTGGCGCATAAACGGGGAGCGTAGAGGAGCAAGGAGAGCACAGACAGTAAAACGCTCTTAAGCAGAGTGGCTTCGTGATGGAGGTGCTAAGGTGTTTCTTTAAATGAATGTTTAATAAAGGGGATGACACGGCACATGGCAAAGGCTTGCTCCACAGGGTGAGATGGAAAGGTGCAAATGAAGGTTAAGTTTTAAGAGGAAGGAGCAGTAGATTTCTTGGAGACGTTAAAAATAGTTTTGAAGCATGCCATGTCAGGACTCAACAGTAAAGATGTCCCAATCCGATCCCACGGGATAATGTCAAACTTTTGTGAGGTGGTGATAATTTATGAATGTGAATTGTATGGTAACATACTTTTTTCTACAGTAAGTACACATGAAGGTCTACCCCTGAACATTTAAAATAAATATTTAAAATATACTTTACTAAAATACATCACTCGCTATGAAAAAGTATAATATTTTCATTATATCCCATTATTTTATTAATAATACAATATGTATAAATATAATCATGGATTTATTTATTATTATTATTATTATTATTATTATTATTATTATTATTATTATTATTATTATTATTATTATTGCTGTTCCTGTTGCTGTAAAAAGAAAGCATTTAATGAAAAACTATATTTTCATATAAAATTATTTTAATTTTAGTGTTTTTTTTGTTTTTTTTTTTTTGTGGTTGAGCCAGTGGGACAAAATATTGAATTTTTTTTTTTATTCTGCATTTTTTATTTTGTACTTTTATTAAAATAAGTGACGTGACATACAGCCAAGTATGGAGACCCATACTCAGTGTTCATGCTCTGCATTTTTACCCATCCAAAGTGCACACACACATACGCAGCAGTGAACACACACAAACTGTGAACACACATCCAGAGCAGCGGGCAGCCATTTATGCTGCGGCGCCCGGGGGTTTAGGGGTTTGGTGTCTTGTTCAAGGGCACCTCAGTCGTGGTATTGCCGGCCCGAGACTCAAACCCACAACCTTAGGGTTAGGAGTCAAACTCTATAACCATTAGGCCACTACTTTCCCAATAACAAATAACCAAATATATAAAATAATAATGGTAACTCCTATATGAAATTCAACATTGTTCCAGTTGAGCTTGTATATGAACTGATTTTCAAGCCAAACTGCATTTGCAGAGGTTTGATTGATGAACTGCTCTCCACTAAATTCTTCCACCCATTTTCTTTGCCTTTCTGTTTGACTTGGTCTTATCTGAACTGGCCCTGTACAGCCCTCTCAAGACCATGACAGGAAGCCCTGGACATCCACACCCTCTGTGTTAACAAAAGCTCTCTAGACAAAACCCAACAGTTGAGTTCCTGTCCACTGAAACTGCCCTGTCATCCTCTCCCACCCTCCCCAAACCACCCTAGTGTGCCTCCAGCCAGACGGACCACAATTATACTTTAGGCAAACAATTTATACTAAAATATATACAGTGTGCACTGATTTTGGCTACGAGATGAGAATGACAAACAACATAAAGAGTATGAAAAATGTTGTTCTAATTAGTGTTTATAGTTTGTTTTATTTGCATAGTATTTAATAGTATTTGCATTCGTTTTGTAGCTGTTACAGAGGTTACCAAGTATCCATATCTAAACTCATGACAAGGACAGTCTGTAAAAGATCATGCCTATGAATTGCACCATGATGGGGCATTTTCATACTCCTTATTATGTGGTGGAGATAACAGCACTTTTACTAAATACACTTCATAGATCAGGTCAGGCCCATCATCATCAGTCTGTGGATGAAGTAATGATGGCATTTGTCTAGAATCACAGTTCATGAGAGCTCATTCAGAGGACAGAGCACCTTCAAACTGAATTCTTACACATCTATCTGCCTGTCTGTCTGTCTGTCTGTGTATTTTAATTATGTTTTTTTTAAATTACTATTTATACTAAGATACTCAAATGCACATTTTCTCTCTCTCTCTCTCTCTCCCTCTTCTCCTCTTGTATGCTCACAGATATGAATGCTGAATTTTTAATTATTTTGCTATTAATCCCCTCCTAGATATTTTTTTTGTGTTGCGTGTTGTGTTGTATTGTGCTGTGTTATGGTATGGTTTGGGGGCCAAAATTAAGGGAGTAAGAAAAGCATGATGCAACTCCTGAACTATTATTTGAGAATTGGTTTAATCAACATAAGTATAAACAGTTGTTTGATTTGAGCTCAAAAGTTGGCTTAAACTGTTTAAATCATAAAGTCGTACCCTTATCATGAAAACATCTTTTAAACAACCTCCCCGGAAAGTGCCCCCGTGATCACTTACTCGTGAAATTTGCAACCAGTTGCATAAGACACACTGAGCGTCATCTGAACCTCACCAATCCTAAAGCACTGAATATAAAGAGAAATGTTCTCACTAAAGGTGTATGGTAGTTTCTGGTGGTTTTGATGTTAAAAGTCTCATTTATTGGTCCTTTTCTTGTCTAATTCTTTCATTTCAGCTCCATCATTTGGATTTTGCAATGTGTGAAAGCACCATAGCACAATATTTTCCAAGTGACTACACATTTTGCTCAGTACAATTAAACCCAGGACACTTCTGAATGCCAATAAAAGTAAGTTATCCAAAAGGACTGTGTTTAAGAGAGGGAAAAGACTTCCTTTGTAACAGAGATGAATAAACATCATGATTGTGTCATCGTAGCTTGGCGTGTGTGTTAAGAAGGGCGGGAGCCGCTGTGCTTCTCAGGAAGGGCAGGGAGTGGTGGAGCACTTATCTCACTCTGCTTTAACCCCTAACTCAGGCCTATCATCCTCCACCCGCCCGTTTACACCACACTCGCCCCTGCGCTCAGATATTCACACCTCACCACTGAAGCCAGACAACACAGATAAATGTGCTGACTTCAAACATATGTTAATCACAATTCAAGCTCTGAGGATGAGACTCACACTTTTAAGGCCAAGCATTAAACGGCCTAAACATTAAGTCTGCCAGGTACCTCTGCCATCTAAAAACAGGAACACAAATGAAAGTAATGATTATAGTGTGTTGTTTGAAGGAGTTCTTTGATTCTGGTTTTTCTGCCCATTTCAGATGACGTCCGAGGCATTTTGTGATCTAATTACACAAAGCACATTAGGAGACAGCCGGAAACATGTGTGGCTACATTGCATTTGAAGTGTAAATGCTGATCTGTAGGACTGTCTACTCATCTGTCAATCAGCCACATGCATGTGACACACATAATTCAGCTGTAGATAAAATGCAGAAGTGTGGATCTTGTGTACAGTATAACACATTTTCAATTACGTTTTCAAGTTCAGATAGAGTTGCTGAAAATGTCTTTTTTTAATAGCTTTATTGATAAGAGTGAATATTACATATAGGCCTACATTACTGTTCAAATGTTTGAAGTTGGTATGATTCATAAAATGTCATTTTAGGCTCACCAAGGCTGCATATCTTTGAACAAAAAATACAGTAAACATTAATTTTTTTTGTATTTTTACAATTTTAAATAACTGTAAATTATTCCTGTGATGCAGATCTGAATTTTCAGCATCATTACTGCAGACTTCAGTGTCACATGACCCTTCAGAAATCATTCCAATATACTGACTTGTTACTCAACATTTCTTATTAGTATCCATGTTGTACACAGTTGTGCTGCTTATTATTTTTGTTGAAACTGTAATACATTTCTTTCAGGATTCTTTGATGAACAAATTTTGAATGAATGCATTCTGAATGTCTTTACTGTACTTCTGATCTATGTTATGCATCCTTTTTGAATAAAAGTACAGTTATTTTAAAAAAAGTTACTAGCTTAAAAATGTTGAATGCTGTAGTAGACACAAAATGTGAAAAATTGGCCTTAGTGGATTACGATCACAGTTTTGCATTTCATACGTAATTACCAAGTTTAAATGGTGTTAAATATTTAGTCTTGGTTAACCAACTGTGACTTGTACTTTAAGAATGATTGCTTTCAGATATACATTATTATTTCAAATACATATTTGCCTCATTATTCAGAATCACTGGTGAAACATGCTGTCATAATTCCTCATGTATCACCATATTGTGTCAACAGAATATGTAGCCAATAGACTGAGGAAATATATAAACTTGCTCATTAGAAACATTTATCTCCAAGTCACGGAAAAACCAAATTACAGTAAACATCTGCTGTGCATAAACGTTCAGTGTTCCAGATTGATACTACATTCCCAAATGGACTTAATGATGGCCTGGTGAACCTTTTATGACCGTTAGCTACAGTTTTACAAGCGTAAGTGGCTCTTTTATGACGTGCAGCAGTGCAGAGGAAAGCAGGACACCCGGTGAAGGGAGTGTTCGATGCCATGAACTGACTCAGCGTGTTCTAGGGTGGAGCGAACAGGAAGCCTGCTCTGATTTCGGATCTCCTTTACCAACACTGGCCCTTCAGTCCCACGTCACTTATATCACAGGATCAGAGGGAAAGTGGCCTGAACTTGAACAGGAAGAGTCAGGAGTGATAGGGGAGTGTGGGAACTGCTAACCTCAGTTTGATTCTGATAAACTGGGCTTTTTTCCTTGAACTGCCATGAGAACGGCACACAAGGCTTAACCTCTGCTCTGCTTAAATGATGGTTTAGTGGAGCATTGAGCATAATACCAGCCCCCCTCAGCAGTATTACTTATAGAAGTGAGCTGTACTTTCAAGCAAAGACAAAAGGCATGGCACACTGGTTAATTAAAATCCCTCAGCTCATCTACATGGCTTGTGAAGCTGAGGTTGTCAGGTATAATTCTCCAGTGCTGTTCTCAAACAAATCAAAGCAGACGGTCAGATAGCCAGATCACACCTCGCTCCAAAGCCTCGTGCCCAGCCAAGCTGTCTTAAAGCTGTTGCCCTCCAAAATAGCATATATATAAAAGCCTGCAACTGTTTTAGATGCCAAATGGTGAATTCTCTTTGTTCCACCTCCTTGTACGAGCAACAAATACAGTAGCTTTTCCAATGAGCTTGGTGCCTTGGCTTTTGTGGTGGATATGTGTGCATTTTTCTCATGATTTGAGACCCAATTTGAAGCAAATCCCACCTCTGTTATCTCTGAAGCTGGTATCATGTGATCTCCGTCTGTCATCCACCTGCCATCAGAATTCTGAACAGACCAACGTCCAACGAAGGATTCCTGTTTGAACTGGTCATCTGGTGTGCAGGGCCCTCTCATGCTGTGTTAAAGCCTCATTGTTCCCAGGGAAAATGCTCTTGCGCTAGAACCAGCTGTGCCAGATCCTCTCCAAACACAATATGCAACTCTGTGGGGCTTTGTGCAAACCAGCTGTGTTTAAAAACTCTGAGCAGTTACTTACTGCAGTTTGTAAAAGAGCAAATTCTGTTTGTGCAGTCTTGTTTGATTAATGTTTAAGCATGAACTCTCAGTCGGTTTGGCTTGTTATGCAAGAACAGTTTTGTGGGTCAATGACAGGTAAGACTGTCGATGATGAAGAAGTAGTAAACCAACTAGTTTAAAACACATCCAAAGTTGTGATGTACTCTTTGTTTTCATGTTGGTTTCATGCGTTTTTTTTTTTTTTTTTTTTTTTTTGTTTATTTAACTCCAACAAAAGTTAATGTCTGAAAATGTCATGTCATGTTTGTTTACAAATTATTTGTTCTTCATTTTGATATCAAAATAAGTTGTATCCTGACATTTCTGACAATTCAGAAATAGAAAATCATTGTATGAATTGCATTCACTGGAAATTCATAAAAAATATATATTTTTTAAATAAATCCATACAAAGAAATGAGCACTTTACCCTTTAACATGGATGACTCCGAAATACATAATTAAATAGAAACACACAAACAACACAATGCACAAATTAAATTAAGCTTTTACACTGAATATGGAGATGTAATAATTGCTGTCTTGCACCACCCTCAACATTTATATAGGTGTTTGACGTCAGACTAAGTACAAAGTACATCCTGTTCGGTCCTATGCCTAAAACCGGACGTTCATGTCATGTTACCTCTTTTTCATGTCATAATGACTCTATAAAGGAACAACTTCGGTGACTCAGCTTCAAAGTGCATCAAACGATTATCAGACTTAAAATGCAATCAGAGACATTGTTAGTACATAAACATTGATAATAAGCATGAGTTATCATGCAACAGATAATAAGTAGGACTCAAAACCTATTATCTTCAGTTTAGTTGTGGATTTATTCAAAATGTACAAATTCAGAAACATAAATATGAACACGCCCAGGACACAAGCACTGAGTGACAAACTGACACATTTGAATGTGGAAATGGATATAAAACAAAACAAAAAAAAAACCGCTTCATTCGAAGCAATACATTACTTCTTTTTTTGTAGTATGATAAACTCTTTACAAAAAAATCAGATGCTGTAAGTTCATAGATTAGAAAAGGGAATTGCTAAAGTGCATTTAAACATCTCTTGTCGTTCAGGGAAGCACACAATGTGGTTTTAGCTAGAAATGACACCAGTAATCCTCAAACTTGGGAGAAGCTACTACTGCACCAACAAGTCGAGAAGGATAGTACACCTTTAATCTCTTACATATCTTGACAATCACCACATTCACCTGTTGAACTACTTTAGTGGTCGACCAAATACCCTTCTCCATGACTCCAATCAGATTTAAATATTTGTGCGTTCCCAAACAAGTGATCCATAAAGCTTATTCTGGTTCCCCTGACCGCCGGGACAACAAACACCCAGGGAAAATGACGGTTGGCCATTCTGGATAAAACCAATGTAGGAAAACACATCACCTGAATGTTCACATTGGATTTTTCATGATGTCAATGGCAGCTTTGGTAATCAATCCCTCTATTTCTAGACTTTACATGAATGCTAGGACACTAGGATATGTGTAACACTGCAGACGCAAGTGTTGTCCTTCATGAGAACTCAATGTACCACTAGACCTGTTGACACTGTGTAACACGTATTGATGTAAATGTTCCATGTCATCGTCCCACTGTTGCTACAATCCAACAACCAATGTGGTAAATCAATATTGTCCTCTTGCGTTCTCTGAACTCTATTTCTCCAGAACTATCTGACTGATAGAACTCAGCCCCTGAAACAATAATTCCAAGAAGTCAGGAGCCACAATGGCCCATGGCACGTCACCAGCAGAGCCATCATAGAGGCCTACAACCACATCCAGCTCACATCCCATCACCAAACAGTCATCTTTTTCTCTTCTGCTGCCTCATCATCTTTCTCCGCTTGATGATCATGGAGTGGAGACGCTCCAGGCCTTCTTGTAGACCTTCTCCGATGATGGCACAGGCCGGTTGAAGGTGCCATGGTGTATGAGAGCCGAGCTCGTTCAGTGCCAACATCTGTTCGACCTCACCTAATGGCAACGCACTGCGTAGGTCCTGCTTGTTAGCCACCACCAACACGGGCACCCCCTGGTTCTCCTGTAGCCGTGTGATCTTATGCAACTCCGTCTTGGCCTCCTCCATGCGCTCGGCATCTACTGAGTCCACTACGAACACAAGGCCATCGGCGCACCGCGTATAGGAGCGCCACAAAGGCCTGAGCTTTTCCTGACCTCCTACATCCCAGAAATTAAAAGATGCAGTCCGGCTTTTCCCACTGAAAGTCACCTTGATCTTCTCCGTGTTGAAGCCCTTGGTGGGAACAGTGTTCACAAACTCATTAAAGCGTAGCCGGTACAATACGGTAGTCTTACCGGCACAGTCCAAGCCGAGAATAACAATGTGCAGGGCCTGAAAGGACGGCAGGCAGGGAAAGAGGGCATGGGGCTCTGATAATCCATTCCCCATCTTGTTCCGTCACTCTGATGAGGATGAAAGTGAACGCGGAGACTCAAGAGACCAAGTGTCGCCGCTGCTACTGCCGATGCTTCACCAAATATTCACAAGGCTTCTCTCGTTCCCCTGAGAAGCTGCTGCTGCTATAACCTGAAACCAAATGAAAAAGGAGATGATGCAATGAGGCCAGCAGTGGAGCACCACGACACACACACACTTTTACAGCTCTCACTTTGTCATTCTAAAAGGCACATGGATTCAGCCTAGCTGGGTGTCATTCAGTCCCAGTGATGGTGAATGAAGGATGAAACAGCAGGAAGCCCATTTACACATGTAGCGCCACAGGGGTACCAGAATTACGCATTGGTAAAAATCCTCGGGCGCAAAGGCTCCTGTCAATCTATTCTTGCCATTTTATTGTTCAACCGTAGTTGCCAGTTGCAGAGAAAAAAGCACAACCTGGCCTGTGTAAACGGTGAACACCCGAGTCTGTCGCAGATCTCTATGGCCATCTGTAAAAGCGCTCAAGGAGGGGCTCATCTCCATACATAAATACATTAATTTTTTCATCATTTTCTCCCAACAAGTGATTCAAAATGATAATCTTTATTATTTGTGCACTAAAAATATTTAACGGGCTTCAGGACGCAAAAGATTAATTAGCAAGGTACTCTAAACAGTTATCTTTCTACAATGTAAGCTTTGCAAGCACACGCATTTAGAAATAAAATCTCGTTCGGCACCCACCTTATTTAGTGCGACCCTTGCGTTACTCGTTAGATGATGATTTCCAAAATATTGTTGCTATTCAGATCAGCTGAGCAGACAAGTGTATCCTCTCCCTAAAACAGCGCCTGTACACTGACTCGACAGCCGGCCGCTTCCACTTCATTCTAGCAGGGATGTCTCCGCCCACTGTGTGGGACAACGCGCTGATTGGCTCAATTCAGTCAGCGCGTGTTATTTTCCTTGGAGTTTGATTGGTGAAAAGTCAAGCCTGTCGTCTTTTTTTTGGACACGCCCCTTCATCACCTGTTCCTGTAGCTAGGCGTTTAAACTTTTAGAGACGCGCTTACAGGTGAGCGTTACTAGGTTATCAGTATTTCAATTATTTAACTAAAGGATGGTTGTGCAGGATTTGTTCAATGCATTGTGTAAGGTATACATAATATGTACAGTGTCCCGCTTATTACACGGCTACTTGCCACATAAGTAAATAATTAGACACTAGATATTGATTTGAGTTTAAATATTTGAACGCAAAGCTTTTGTGAACACAGCAGTTGCAAGCAAGCGGCAAATGTAACAACTGTTATGACATTTAAGGGAAATGGTGCGGTCAAATAACTGGCGATAAAACATTTAAGACGAAAATGTTTTCAAATATAACATGTTGGGTTGTTAGTTGTCTTGGTGACATCACTGGTTCCGAGTAGGCTATAAGATTATTAAAGAGAGAAAATACAGAACACACATGATTGGTAACTATTTTCAAATTCAATGGATTTAGCATAATTTATTTGCGTGCCGCTGAATATTAACTTTAAAAGAAGTCAAGAAAATGTGATCTTGAAGGAAAACGTATAAGTAAATGGGAATAAACATAAGTGACCCAGCACTATCAAAAGAAAGGAGGTGTCAGAACAATTAGACGTGCTATCAAAACAGAATCAGCGCGTGATAGACGTGCTGTCAGTCACTTCTATTCATCCACCGGAGATCTAACTCAATACACTTGACTGCACGATTGCCTGTCTTCAAACAATCGTTCGTTTGATCTTCATAATAAACTATAGTCAATTCAGTATACATTAGTCTATCACTTAAAAAGCCTTTTGTGGTAACAATTTTCCTGTTTTAAAAATTTAAACATATAGCATTTTATAGATTAAAAAGCACTCAATATGTGAAATTTATAGTTTGTATGAAGGATTATGAATTTCCAATGATGGATTTTGTGCGTTAAACGTTTTGTTTCACTTGTGTGCCATCTTGTGGTATTGAAAGTTATTGAAAGTATCATTCCTGGTCACAGCTGCTACAGCAGGGAGTGTTGGGGGGCTAGAATGTGAATCTGACATTTACAGAGCAATCTTTTGTGTACAAGTGTGGAAATACTCTGTCCTCACTATGTGAAAACCTGTTGAACACCATCTATTGAGCCTGGGACCCCACAAGTTAAAAATGCTCATAAATGTTCAAGATGATGTTAGTCTTTAAATATAATAAATGTGCAGGTGAGGGTTAGTTTAAGGGGTAGAGGTCGGGTTATGATTAGCCTAATATACAAACAATGGTACTCTATGAGATGTTCTCACTAGCATGGTAAAATAATACGATTCTCGCCTTCTTTAATGACTTTAATTACAAGCGTTTCATGCACTTGACACTATTTAGCTGTTCATTGTCCATGTACAATACATTATCATTGCATATTTAACCATTGTTCCAATGCTGATTGATTAATTAATAGTGAAAATCCCCATCAGTAATGTGCAGGCTAGTTTTAAAATAATGTTACAATATTGTTTCCTTCTAGGATCAAATACTTACAATTTGCATGCAAATTAGGTAAATATTTACAAGCAGCTCATTGGGTTTCATGAATTTTAACCCTGAAATGTGCATTTCTTAAATTATAATCAGTGTGCTTGTGTATGACATGTGCCATTGTAGTACCTGGATGTAAAAAGTGAAAGTGATGTAACTCATACCCAGAATTCTCTGCATTTAACCCATCCAAAGTCCACACACACAAACTGTGAACAGCCATTTATGCTGTGGTGTCCAGGGAGTATTTGGGGGTTCAATGCCTTATTCAAGGACACCTAAGTCATGGTATTGCCGGCCCAAGACTCAAACCCACAACCCTAGGGTTAGGAGTCAAACTCTCTAACCACTAGGCCACGAATTCACCCATGTACCACTATGTACATGAAGTTTAGTAATATAGTGTTATTTTCTAATACCAACACTTAATCATAGTATTTCTAGTATTTTGTGTGTCCTGGTGGTCAGCAAAACCACAAAATCACTTCTTGAACGTTTATTTTGTATTACTCGTGTTGTAGTACATTTTATTCGTCTCTAGGGGGCTCTTGTGTACCGCATTGACTGAAACAAGACATTTTTGAAAAAGTTAATTGATTCTTTTATTGTTGAATTCCGATCATGCATACAGGAATCCAGAGCAGAAATATAAATCTGAAATACACAACTTTAAGATCTGATGTATATTGGGTAACTTTACATGTTGGACATGATGCCATATTTGTATGCTTTTATTATGGAATAGACTAATAAACAACTTTCAGTTTTATCATTCCAGTCAAGCCTTTTGACTTAAAGGGTTTCAGGATTTCACTAAAGCATCAGTGATTCCACTGCTCTTGTCATGAGGTCACTGTCCCATCGAGAGGTGTCCCACCCCAGGAACCAGCCGGTGAAGGTGGGGGGCTCATGTCCCTGCTTTACCACCACAACAGATGTCCCCTTGTCCCGTCCTGATGGGTCCGTCTCAATGTAAGTCTTTGCTGCAAAGGTACAAATGCATATTCAAAAAAGCTGAATGACTATAATAGATTACAACAGAGAGGACATGATTAAAAAAGACGTATTTTACATATTGTTATGCATAAAATGTATCCTTTGCTGTTGGATGTGAGAATAATGTGGTTTTTCAAGTATGCTGTTGATGTATTAAGTGGTTTCAGGTTGTATTCAGATTATGCAGAAAATGTTTTAAGGAATGTGTGCCTAAAGCATCACACCTGATTTTACTGACTCGGTCCTCTCCACCTCATTGGCATCCTTTCCAATCCACACAAACACCTGAGAGATGAAAACAAGGATCAGTGGCACGTAGTGAATGCTAATCCATGAAAGACAGGAGATATCTTTAAAAACTTGAATAAAGATAGTCAGAAATCTAATCAGTGATAACTGCTGTCCTTTGAATCTTCAGGATATTCCCGGAGGAAGACATAAAGAGAGATAGCTCTCTTACTTGATCCCAGACATCCAGTAACATGACATCATCCTCTGCCAGGTCATCTTGGTTAAACTCGCCAGGCACTTCTTCAATCTACAGTGGTAAAAATGAATGTTTAGAGTCCAAACAACAGTCTGCCTGTATGTAGCAGTTTCTGAGCAGTTAGCACAGGAAGCCAAGTCGTGTTTGACGTGTTCGAAAGCAAAAGCCCAATGTGAAACTGAACTGGACTTTGGCTTTCTTTTATCAGGTCTGGGATACTCACAATGAACTTTCCAGTTTTGTTGGAGCAGGCGAACAGGCGGGGAGGATGTGTCATAGATTTGCTCTCCAACATCTCAGACGTCTGATATGCCATCTTTCCACCCAGAGCATTCCAGAAGTCCTCTTCAAATGGGAAAATGAGCAACAAGTATGTAAAGTTACCAGTGTGTGAGAATGAAGTATGAAGAGTATGAATTGAGTATTGCACAATACATTGCCCATACCTGGCTCTTTTCCTTCAGTAATTGGCTTGATTTTGCAGTCCAGCTTCTCACTCATGTACTTTGCCCCTCGTTCCTCTTCATCACTGGCCCCCTTCCCTTTCCACAAATACCCATCCCCTTCAGGTAACTTCAGCAGGTAGGCATCATTGCTGTTCAAACTTGTTGCTTTAGCATCTACCTGTTAGACCACAAACCAGCACTCTCTAAGGACATATCTAATCTGAAGTGACACTTCAAAATAGGTCAGCCTAACCAAAGATGCTAAACGCTGTGTTGGAAAATTAAGCAGATCTCCACTATCTTGGTCTAAGTGATCTGCCAGTGCTAACCAGAATGACTTAGGTAGTCGTCCTCAGCTCTACTACATGGTAGTCTAGCTCATCAACAAACTAAACCAATTAGGACCAGCTACTACTACTCGCCTCATGAATCCGTGTAATGGTGCCCAGGTTCTTGCGAACTTGAAAGAGGCGTGTTGGAGGTGCTGGTGCCTGTCCTCCCTTTCTAGAAGTCCCGTTCTTATACACGATCAGAGGCTTGTCTTTGAAGAGACTCAGCAAATGAGGTGGTTCCTTTCCTTGAGTCACTCGCACCTGAAAGGACATGAAACGGACGGAACTATTAAAATAAGAGTCTAGTTATGTTTTCTTCTAGATTTTCAATCAGGGTTTCAGAGCACACTCCTTATCTAGTCCGTAGTCCAAACCCAGTTACATTCAGTAAATTAGTACTGTATTTTTCGGACTATAAGTCGCACCTGAGTATAAGTCAAATCAGTCCAAAAATACATTATGATGAGGAAAAAAACATATATAAGTCGCACTGGACTATAAGTCGCATTTATTTAGAACCAAGAACCAAGAGAAAACATTACAGTCTTTAGCCGCGAGAGGGCGCTCTATGTCTTCAGTGTAGGCTACAGTAGCACTGAGCAGCATAGAGCGCCCTCTCGTGGCTGGAGACGGTAATGTTTTCTCCTGGTTCATGTCTCTTAGTTTATTTCTTTTGGTTCATGTCAAATTAATTTTGATAAATAAGTCACACCTGACTATAAGTCGCAGGACCAGCCAAACTATGGAAAAAAGTGCGACTTATAGTCCGGAAAATACGGTCTAAAGATAAAATTCAAATCGCACTCACCTGAACAGCTCTTCCTCCCAGCGAACGGTCCAGTTCAACAGTGAGAAAGGCTGAAGCTGTCAGTTCATCTATTGTGCTGCTGGAACCTTGCCTGAGGGTGAAAGCATAGAGCGATAAGCCATATTTGACTTTTTTTGTGTATGATTTGACTTCCCCTTTGGAAACTATCTGCTTCTTTGAGGCTCACCAGGTGTAAATGATTTCTCCCTTGGTGTAGGTATATAAAATGATATAGCAGTCTCCTCCATAGAACTGGCCGTATGTCTCTGGGTCAACAGGAACCTTGGTATCACCTGTGGTATTACCACACTCCACCCTCCAAATCTATGAAACAAGAGCAGATGCTGCGTGACTACCTTGAACCTGTTGCAAAATCTGCACGGCGACAGATAAAATTACACTTTTTCCCCGAACAACGGTAAACGCCTTTAGAGAGCAAAAGTCGTTCAGCAGCTTATCAGAATTTTATCATTTTGGAAGAAAGATGCTCATCTGCACCTATGCTAAATGCCAGCAAAATTGAACTTATACAATCTCTGATCTCTTGTATGCAAATTGTGACCTGTGTTTGTCCAGTGCCATTGTCAACCATGTTGAACTGAGCAGCCATTCCATGAGACTTGTGCAGCTTGGAGGCATCAAACTGTTCTTGTTTAATCCTGGCGATCCGCTCAGTGACAAAGACTCTGCCTAGACCCTCAGCCTGGTCCTTTTCTTTCCAGCTTTTAAAGAACTGCTTAAAAATGGGCGTCTCTCCACCCTCCGGAAGAACCTGGATCTGTGTACAGGGTGAAAAGACCTGGGTGAAAAAATACTATACATTTTCCTTATGCAAACATTTTACCTTTAGGCATGCAACAGCTTATAGTTGTTGCAAATAATATTAGTAACATGTACCCTAAGTTACTACTATGAACCTTTTAGGGTACGGGTGTCCAATTTTGCTCCTGGAGGGTTGACATCTTGCAGATTTGATCTCCAACCAGCTCCAAAACACTAGCCTAGAAGATTTTATTGAGTATAAAGACCTTAATTTTGCTGGTTTAGGTGTGGAGCTAAGCTCTGCAGAACAATGGCCCTCCAGGAACAGGTTTGGACACCCTTGATTTAGGGGTAAATAAGGTACAAAGTTGTCCGTTTTAGTGCTCTGCTCCATAGACTCAGCTCCATAAGCTCTTGTAAATGTTTTGCATATTTTGTTTCTGACAGTTTAGCTACACCCAACTGTGGTGATTCACTCATTCAAGTGAATGTAAATTATAATGCAGCAAAACATATATGCATATTTAATGTTTCTGAACCTGGGTATTGGCAGGATATCCCATCTGTTTAATGAAGCCCTCAGCTGTTTTCATGGCCGCCTTCCTTTCATTTGGATTTGCTTCGTGGCCTAGATCAACAAAAAATAAGGTCAAGGAATCTCAGTAAGACGGTTACACAACCCCTTCATTTAATGGCTTCAGTTTACTGATACCTTTCCACACAAAGATAATTTTGCTTTTTCCATGGTCCAGAATGAAGCATTCTTTAGACAACAGGTCACTTTGGTTAAACGGATTTTCCTCTGACACGAGAGTAACTTGCATTTTCCCTGTTGCATCTGATACCTGTAAAGTGCATTTGTATTTATATAATATTACATTTCCACTGTGTGCGTGTGTCTATTGAATTTGCATATACTGTAGGTGAAGTTTATAGACTTGTTTACCATGTAAAGTTTGGCCATTTTCCTGTTTGACACGTCTGCAACCACATCCTCATTTTCGTCCCCTTCAGGGATGACAGGCTTCTCACCGAGAACCTGTGATGTGCAAAGACGAGGTATAAAAATGTCAAACCTTCCAGCTAAACCTGATGTTGCACTGCCTAAAGCAAACTTTGAGTTAACTTTAAAATAACCAGGGTTGAAAGATAAGCTCTACCAGCAAAAATAAACTTTAATAAGTTCTTCTGGATGGATAAGATTGGGTTGCATGCAAATTATTTTTTACGTAAGATGTTTGATGGTCATTTTTATTTGATACCTTTATCATCTCTTTAGGCTCTTGTCCTTCCTCTACAACCACCAGCTTGGCCCGTCCGTTCCTCTCATTGTCTCGGATACCAATGGAGACCTGTGCAGCTTTGAGGCGCTCAAACTTGTTGCACTTAGACCCACACCATTGGTAGATCTCCTAGTTTCAGAAATGTGTTTAATTGATTGCTTGGCAATGTGTGCTTATGTTTCTTAGAAGTACAATAGCAGACTTCCTAGGAAGAAAATGGCCTCTGTTTTGTTCCTGGTAATTTTGTTGGTGACAAGATTTCTTTGTCACCTTTACCTTTAAAAAAAGGTACCATATAGTTGTTTTTGCATATTGTCATTGTGGAATGGTATCAATCAGGATTTGTCTGTTCTGTTTGTTTAACTGCGGTCTGTAAATTCCTTTGGAGAAGTGAGAGAGTACAGCACTAAGTGTGCTGTCAAATGGCATTTTCATTATTAATCTTCCTTCAAACTATCCTATAATGGTCAGCAAGAGCCTGGTGAAAGCTTAATAGATGCATCTGGTTTTAGGCATGAGACATGGTTCAGCCCTTGTGCTCCCATAACATTAGTTTGACACAGTATGTTGACAGTCAAGTAATTCGACAGCAATCCAATTATCAAACCCACCCAAAGTGCATACAAAGAGGATATTAAATGCACGCAGCACAAGTGAACCAGCCAGTTATTGTTTATGGGAAATGAAGTATAAAATATGGCATTTCTAATGGGATTCTATCTTGATTATCCTTACTGAGAATATACTTATTTAATTATTTTATTATATTTGTACTTTTTATTATTATTATTATTATTTTATGTGTTATCTGTGAAAGGTCTGAAGGGTTAAAAAAGGTTTGTATTACTCAAAATTAAATAAAAAATATGAATTTGGTCATTTAGCAATCAAAGATGATTGCCCTCTTTCTTAATTAATCAGTCATCATTTGGTATTTTGCAGTGATTTTGAGATTTCTTTGCAAAAAAAAAAAAAAAAAAGACTTATGTTTTGCACAAACTATTGATTTCAGCAGACTTGGAATACATTGCACAAGTCGTTATAGATGTGGATCACTTTTTGTACTTTACCAGCTGCGGTTTTCCATTTTTTGCTGTATATGGAAAAGTACAGTGTAGATATTTTGCTAAACAATTCCATGGATGTTCCACATAAAATGTATAAAAAATAAATAAAATACAAAAAAAATGTCTAATCATCCATTTGGAGTGACATGAAGGTGAATGGATGTTGACAGAATTTTCATTTTAAGGTAAAACATTCTTTTAAAAACACCTAACACAGCCATTTGTATGTTTTTGTGCAAATCTTACCGCTCCCAGATCAACTATGAAGCAGTCGCCATTGTTGAAACTGGCCCAGGCGAGAGGCACTTCTGTGGCCCGGACAGTGCGTCTGCCCTTGATGTGGAAGAGTCGCTGCGCACTAAGATCATTGGTGACCACTTGATGAAACCCTGATGCCACACCTCCGGCCTGAGAAGGTTGGAAAATATAAATATTTTTTCCCCCCTATCTTTCTTCTTGTTTTTCCAACTTTAAACCCTTCCAGTTTATAAACCCGTGAGTCATTTTCATTCTGAGGCCAACTGCAACACAGAGGAGAATGCTCCCAAACACATGCTGTAACACAACATTCCCTCAGACCACATATTTAAGTTTCTGTTTCTGAAAAACATAAGGTCCTATGTACAGTGGGAATGTATTAGAGTAGCAGGTTTTACCTCACCCAAATTGTAAACAAAAAGGCTAATCCTATAGATTTGCACGGTGAACTTTAGGAACTTTTTTCTCTGTTTGCAAAAACAGCATCTTTCCATCAGTTTAAACAGTAGCTTTATGTTTTACCTATGACAAACCCGAAATAACGTGAATAATAATAACATGCTGTTTTAAGTGGATCACAAAAACTAAAAGAAAAGTGTTGTGAGAGTAGTTTTAGAGGGTTATATCTCATCTCAAACCTTGTATGTGATCCCTCCTTTGAAGTAGCTGGTGAAGTTGGTGGACTCAAAACCTTGGAGTTCACGGTACTGGACCGGTCTTCCTCCCAGGTAGTCATCCATCTGAATGGTAAAGATGGCTGCTGCTGTACTTTCATCCTGGGTACACTCCTTACCTAGAAAGAGAGAAAAAAGGATCACCTACTTCTGTGGCCTATTCATCCTTTTTCATTCAGGTTAATAATTAAGTGATTGTTTTTCTTTTTCTTTTTTTCTTGTACACTTTCAGCTCATCAGATGCATGAACATTGCATCTGCAAACCAAACAGAGTTGTTTGTTTTCTCACTTGATGACGACTGATAGCCAAAGTGTCTGTTCTGTTTACCCAGCATAAATTTTTAAACTTTAAAGCCTGCTATATCAGCTGTTGCCTGTGACCAAAGATGTTGTCAGAGGTAAAATGCTCCTTCTACGCGATCTGCTCATTTTGTAGTAGGCTTTTTAGGGCAAATGACTTGGCAATAAAAGACACTATGGGCAGAAACATCAAGGAATCCATCTGTATTGGAAGTGGTTAATGACTTATAATGGAATCCGTTTGTGTGTGTGTGTGTGTGTGTGTGTGTGTGGGTATGGCCACAAATACGCTCAAGGCCATAACATCTTAGTGATATTGACAGTTCTGAAACATGGAGAAGAGAAAGTGCTTTCTCTCAGCGAGGAAGGAAACTGTATTAAATGCACACGGTTCCTGGCCACTAAATGGCTTCTAAATTGCTGTGATCTTTTTTGAGAAAACTGGTGACTTTAACATAACTTTAATATTTTTCTTGTAGAGTCTACAATAGTAAAAATGCATAAACCATGGTAATTCTCATCTTCGTGAGTTTCATGTTTTCTGTTCTTTTGCAACTTAACCACAGAAGTTGGTTTTTGAAATTGACGTGAGACATCTTTTTAAAGCAACCCAGCCATATTTTAGGAATGCACTATTCATAATTTTTAAAATCACATTTTAAAGTATTTTAAGAGATGTATTCATCCAGACCTATGCAGCATTGAGGTTCAAAGTATCAGATCAAAAATCATGCTCATACAGAATGTATATAGGTGAAAGTTCAGTCTTAATTTCAGGTGACCCATGCAGTGCCCGCTTCTGAGAACAAACTTTACAACATTTTATAGGGCCATATACTCTGCTTTACTCAGATTATCTGCTGGCGTGTTTACAATGCGCACATCTGAGTATCCTGTCAGCCAATTTGCCTTAGTTTTCCTCAACCTTTTAAGTGACTGAGATTTTTTTTTTTGTTTTTTGTTTTTTTTAACTAACGTTAAAATAACCACACGGTTCTGGAATAATTTATGAATACAATTTGACAATTTAACTGATACCCTCTTTAACATTAAGGAACTATATAAGTCAAGCTAGTGAGATTAGACACTTTACTGTTTAACTACAGAGTCATAAGCAATATTAAGTAATAGAAAATATTATACATAGTACATATATAAAAAGAGTATTTAAAACATAAAAAAGTTGATTCAAAAGACCTAAGCTCTTTTATAAATGACAGGAAATCCACTGCTTACCCAGCCAGTAATGCAGATCGAAGAAGCTATAGTGATTTTGTTTGACCGTGTGGAGCACCAGGTAGGCATCACCTATATAGAAGCTCCCATGTAAGTTTTCAGGCACAGGGACCAGTTCCATCTTTTCAATTCTCCATATCTGTAGACCTGGGTGCTGGCCAGCCTGCTCGAACTCTTTGTGTTGAAACCCCATGCTGGAGAGCGGTCAGATGGAGATGTGGTGAGAGACAGACAGTGTACTTCAGTGGTCTGACAGCACTGAAATAATAACAGTGGTGTGCAGATGTCTCCACTGACACTTTAAGTGGGCGTGTTCAGGAACACTGTGAAGTAGTTCAACATGCATAGAGAGAGGGAGAAGCATAAAACGATATTGAGTCATGTGGTATTCTTTTATTGCATTTACCTACTGCATATTAATTAACTTAAATGACTCTATAATGAAAATGAAACGGAAAGTGTTGTCTGAAGTGGTGTACCGAAACTCTAGAGAAGTAATAGTAAATGTAGTAGAAGTAATCCCTAATGAAGGGGGATTTGATATAAAATAGCTAAAACTACATTAATTTATTTACATTTGTGACCCTGGACAGCAAAACCAGAACTAAGTCACTGGGGTATATTTTTAACAATAGCAGAAGAAATCAAAATTACATTCTTATTATTTTATTTTATGCCTAAAATCATTAGGATATTAAGTAAAGGTCATGTTCCATGAAGATATTCTGTAAATATCCTACAGTAAATATATAAAAACCTAATATTTGATTAGTAATATGCATTGCTAAGGACTTCATTTAGACAACTTTCAAGGCGGTTTTCTCCATATTTAAAATTTTTTGCACCCTTTAGATTCCAGATTGTCAGATAGTTGTGTCTCGGCCAAATTGTCCTACAGTGTCATAACAAACCATATATCAACGGCAAGCTTTTTTATTCAGCTGTCAGATGATGTATAAATCTCAATTTGAAAAAATAGACCCTTATGACTGGTTTTGTGGTCCAGGGTCACAGTTATAGATGATTGTCTACCATTTGGAATAGTACAAAAGTTTGAAAGGGTGCCTGCAGGGCCTGCACATTACCACATTTTTTATATTTAAAATCTCTCTCTATATATATATATTATATTTATATATCTTTCACTTGGATATTATATACACTGAGTATACACTTGCATGCACATCTACCACAGTTAGTCCCATAGAAATTTAGCATCAAAATCTTTTCTGAGGACACAAATACACTTGTGCACGATTTATATATGTGAAAGCTTATTTTGCATCAACATTGAAGATGTATCATAAATTATATTGAAAATATTTCAGCTGCAGCTGGAATTAGTGATTCATTAAGATGGGTGGGGTTGAGGTTACATTAGGTTAGGTAGAAAATGTATATATATATATATATATATATATATATATATAATAAAAACTACTGGAAAAAAACATTTTTAAGAGGAAGGTAATTTTATATGAAGATCTCACTTTAAACAAGAAACAAGGAGTTACTTCATGCAGCAAATCCTTCACTGACACATGGTTTACCCATGTGACTAACAAGGAAACATTTGTGTGCATCTTTCAGCAATGTTTCAGGTAAAGGGTGTAACTGTCATATACGGTACGGTCGCTTCCTTCAAAGAGTGCTGGGAAATGAACCTTTGAGTTCCAGTGAGGTGCCCTCTAGTCCTTCGTGGAGGATTGTGGTAAAACGAAGCATCCACAACTATGCAATACAATTAGTCAAAACGTTAAAAACTCCACCCAATGCAGCCTCCAGCAAGCCAGGTTTTTAAATGATATAGGATAATTTCCTCCCGGGCTTGACTTGTCATTTCAGGTCATGTTATGTGTAGAGAATAACATATGACATATATAATAAAAAGAAGAAACACTTTGTAGACTAAATCAACCCGTCAGATCAAATCATCACAGTCTAAACCAACACAGGTGCTAATTGAACCCTTCAGAATCCGGAGGAACAGGCTGTTACTCAACAGCATGAACTGAGAGATGCCAAATAAACCATGACAAATTGAACTTTTACAATCTATAACAAAAATGAACAAATCCTGCACATTATCAGTACTTGCAAAAGTGTGTGAAATTATGTGAAAAAATCAGGAGTTGTGCAAGTGTTTTTGTTTGTTCCCTGCATTTCGAAGATGCTTGTTTTACAAACAAGGTCCAGTTTGACGCCGGATTTGCACATAGTTTATTTCTTAAGGATAAAGCAGTCCCAACGAAAAGGGTCACGATTGTGTGTTGGAACCGCATGCGGGGAGTAAAACTGCTTCAAATATCTCTGTGTTGTTAACTTAGCTATCGGCGCGTAAGCACATCAAGTAAACAAGGGGAGGATCCAAGATGGCGGAATGAGAGGTCTAACTTTTGCAGGCTCTGTATATTAGTTGTTATTTAGTTCCCAGATTTTGACATTCAAAGATGCAGCAAATATAATTTTCATTGGAAGTATTGTTTTAATACTTTTGGAGTATTTATCAGTCGCACTGAAGGTTTTTTTTTCAGTTTTGTGAAGATGTCTATTCAAAACTATAATCTGTTAGCCCTGCAGGAGGCTTGCGACGAAAGTGATTTAGAAAGCATGGTTGTAGCCAGCTCAAAATCTACCAATCCTACTCACACGCCGATTGATAGCCCGCTCCCAAAAAGGTTGAGATCCGTGGAAGAAGGTGAAACTAGTATGGCTATTCTCAGTGCCTTACAACTGTTAACCAAAAAAGTGGATGAGCAGACCGAGCTGTTGAAAGGCTTTGATAAGCGTATTGAAGTTAACAAGGGCGCCATCTCTGAGAACAAGGCAGAAATCTCTTTGTTGCAGAAGAAAGTCGCCGAATTACAGATAGTGAACAGCTCGCTCAAGAAAGCCCACGAAGAACAAGCTCGCTACAATCGAAGATGGAATCTTGAAGATGATTGGTCTACAAGAAAAAGACGGAGAGGATGCAAGAAAACTGGTGATTGGGATTTTAACCAGAGAGGTTCCGCTTTCTGTTGATCGGCTACGAGACACGGTGGACGTTGTTCACCATTTGGGGATCAAGAGAAGTGATGGCACACCAAGGCCCATCATCATTCAGTTCGGAATGAGAAATGTACGTGATGATGTTTGGAGAAAGTCCAAGGACGCAAGAGTTTGCAAAGAAATGCATATTCGGTTCAAGGAGGACTTTTCCAAAGAAGACCGGGAAGCTCTGGCAAAGTTATGGCCGTTGGTTCAAGAGGCTCGGAAGAGGGGGACGCGAGCGTTGCTTAAACAAGGTTACGCTTTGATTGATAACCGGCGTTTGGACCCCGAATGACTGATTTAATGCTTTGTAATCTGAGGTAATCTTTGACTTGACGACAAGTGCTTTTCTGGTTTGTTGCATCTCCTTTGTTGCTGAGAATTTAAAGGAACATATTCTTCTCGTTCCTGCGCATCGTCCTTGTTGTTTGGTTTTTTGAGGTTCGAATTAATGGTGTTATCATTTCTTTTTTTAAATTGTAGGGGGCTAAAAGATCATTTAAAACGTAAGGCTATTTTTCTTTATTGCAAGGAGCAAAAGACGAATTGTGTTTTTTTACAGGAGACTCACTCTCAGGAAGTTGATGTTAAATTTTGGAAGAATCAGTGGGGGGATTCAGCTTTTTTTAGTCATGGTACATCCCATTCTGCAGGCGTTATGGTTCTGTTTAATAGGCTACCAGGTAATGTTATGTGCCACCTAAGTGATTCAAAGGGTCATTGGCTTATGGTGGTAATTGAACAAGGAGGTGTTAATTTTATTTTACTGTGTATTTATGGATATAACCAAAAAACACTGAATAGGGAATTGCTTGTTTTTCTTAAGGAGTCTGTCAAAAAATGGAGAATCACCTATGCTGTTGATAGAATTATTTTGGGAGGGGATTTTAATTTAGTTCATGATCTTTGGTTCGATCGTTCTCCTCCAAAAGCAAATTGTCATTGTTATGAGGAAGTTATTTCAGATTTGATTTCAGATTTACACTTAACAGATTATTGGAGATGGAGTAATCCTCATAAATCACAATTTACATGGTTCAGTTCTTCTAATAAGGCCCAATGCTCAAGACTTGACTACTGGTTGATATCTAATAATCTAATTAACAACGTATCGAAATGTGACATTTCAGTTTCTCCCTTAACCGATCATTGTGCAGTTTTGCTATCCTTTTCCTTCCTTAAATCAGGGTGTGAGCGCAGTGTCATTTGGAAGTTTAATAACAGTCTTCTTGAAAATGAGGGTTTCTGTGAAAAGGTTAAAGAAGCTTTAAAAGATGTTAATGCAATGGAAAAGTCACCCCTGAGTAAATGGGAATGGTTTCAATTTAATGTTAGAGGATTAGCTATAGAGACTGGTAAACAAATTAGCAAATTTAAAAGTATGAAACGGCTTGAATTGATAAATGAAATGCACAAATTTGGCAACAAAACTGATTTAACTATAGATCAACAGATTCCGCTAAATAACTTACAAGCGAAATTTGACAATTTATACTTGGAGAAGGCCAAGGGAGCCTTCATTCGCTCTCGGCCTTAGAAGGGGTAACGCCTCCGTCCGGTTGCCCACCGAACCGCTTATTTGTGCCGGAGGAGTTAAGGTCCGAAGTTGTCCGGTGGGGTCATTGTTCCAACATGGCTTGTCATCCAGGGATAAGTAGAACTAATGGGTTGGTTAGACAACGATTCTGGTGGCCACGTATGGCTCGCGACGTCCGCGATTTTGTTTTGGCTTGCTCAGTGTGTGCCAGTGGTAAGTCATCCAACCGACCTCCTAATGGGCTCCTTCAACCGCTGTCTGTCCCTTCGAGACCCTGGTCACATATCGCTCTAGATTTTGTTACCGCCCTCCCGCCCTCTAATGGCATGACAGTCGTTTTGACTGTAGTGGACCGGTTCTCGAAGGCGGCACATTTCATTCCCTTGCCCAAATTACCGACAGCCAAGGAGACAGCGGTTACTGTGTTAGATCACGTCTTTCGGCTTCATGGCCTCCCGGTAGACGTGGTCTCAGACAGGGGATCCCAGTTTATATCCAAATTTTGGAGAGAATTTTGCAAGTTATTAGGAGCGTCAGTTAGCTTGTCGTCGGGTAATCATCCCCAAAGCAAGGGACAGTCTGAGCGAGCCAACCAAGATTTAGAGAGGACGTTGAGATGTTTGGTCTCCAAGAATCCTTCTTCCTGGAGTCAACAACTCTCTATGGTGGAGTACGCCCACAATTCGTTGCCAGTGTCAGCTACGGGCCTCTCTCCGTTCCAGTGTAGTGTAGGGTACCAGCCACCAGCATTTCCCAGTCTGGAATCTGAAGTCACGGTCCCCTCCGCTCACGCGTTTGTCCAGAGGTGCCACCGCACCTGGACCAGAGCCCGTGAGACTCTGCTCCGGGTGAGGGAGCGCACTAAGGCCAAGGCCGATTACCACCGGTCAAAGCCTCCCATCTACGTCGTGGGTCAAAAAGTGTGGCTTTCTACCAGTACAGTATTGTTCAAAATAATAGCAGTACAATGTGACTAACCAGAATAATCAAGGTTTTTAGTATATTTTTTTATTGCTACGTGGCAAACAAGTTACCAGTAGGTTCAGTAGATTGTCAGAAAACAAACAAGACCCAGCATTCATGATATGCACGCTCTTAAGGCTGTGCAATTGGGCAATTAGTTGAAAGGGGTGTGTTCAAAAAAATAGCAGTGTCTACCTTTGACTGTACAAACTCAAAACTATTTTGTACAAACATTTTTTTTTTCTGGGATTTAGCAATCCTGTGAATCACTAAACTAATATTTAGTTGTATGACCACAGTTTTTTAAAACTGCTTGACATCTGTGTGGCATGGAGTCAACCATCTTGTGGCACCTCTCAGCTGTTATTCCACTCCATGATTCTTTAACAACATTCCACAATTCATTCACATTTCTTGGTTTTGCTTCAGAAACAGCATTTTTGATATCACCCCACAAGTTCTCAATTGGATTAAGGTCTGGAGATTGGGCTGGCCACTCCATAACATTAATTTTGTTGGTTTGGAACCAAGACTTTGCCCGTTTACTAGTGTGTTTTGGGTCATTGTCTTGTTGAAACAACCATTTCAAGAGCATGTCCTCTTCAGCATAGGGCAACATGACCTCTTCAAGTATTTTAACATATGCAAACTGATCCATGATCCCTGGTATGCGATAAATAGGCCCAACACCATAGTAGGAGAAACATGCCCATATCATGAAGCTTGCACCTCCATGCTTCACTGTCTTCACTGTGTACTGTGGCTTGAATTCAGAGTTTGGGGGTCGTCTCACAAACTGCCTGTGGCCCTTGGACCCAAAAAGAACAATTTTACTCTCATCAGTCCACAAAATGTTCCTCCATTTCTCTTTAGGCCAGTTGATGTGTTCTTTGGCAAATTGTAACCTCTTCTGCACATGCCTTTTTTTTAACAGAGGGACTTTGCGGGGGATTCTTGAAAATAGATTAGCTTCACACAGACGTCTTCTAACTGTCACAGTACTTACAGGTAACTCCAGACTGTCTTTGATCATCCTGGAGGTGATCATTGGCTGAGCCTTTGCCATTCTTGTTATTCTTCTATCCATTTTGATGGTTGTCTTCCGTTTTCTTCCACGTCTCTCTGGTTTTGCTCTCCATTTTAAGGCATTGGAGATCATTTTAGCTGAACAGCCTATCATTTTTTGCACCTCTTTATAGGTTTTCCCCTCTCTAATCAACTTTTTAATCAAAGTACGCTGTTCTTCTGAACAATGTCTTGAACGACCCATTTTCCTCAGCTTTCAAATGCATGTTCAACAAGTGTTGGCTTCATCCTTAAATAGGGGCCACCTGATTCACACCTGTTTCTTCACAAAATTGATGACCTCAGTGATTGAATGCCACACTGCTATTTTTTTGAACACACCCCTTTCAACTAATTCAACTAATTGCCCAATTGCACAGCCTTAAGAGCGTGCATATCATGAATGCTGGGTCTCATTTGTTTTCTGAGAATCTACTGAACCTACTGGTAACTTGTTTGCCACGTAGCAATAAAAAAATATACGAAAAACCTTGATTATTCTGGTTAGTCACATTGTACTGCTATTATTTTGAACAATACTGTAACATTCCATTGCGATCCGTTTCTAACAAACTAGCTCCCAAATTTATCGGCCCGTTCACTATCACCAAGATCATTAGTCCGGTGACAGTCCGCCTCAAACTACCTCTTGCGTACAAGAGGATACACCCCGCCTTTCATGTGTCCAAAATTAAACCCGTGTTTTATGCACGTATTAATCCGCCTACTCCGGTTCCCCCGCCGCCGCGTCTCGTAGAAGGGGAACCAGCATATTCGGTTAATCGTATTCTGGACTCAAGACGGAGGGGATGAGGATTCCAGTATCTGGTGGACTGGGAAGGTTACGGTCCGGAGGAGAGGAGTTGGGTACCTGCTAGGGACATATTGGATCACTCCCTTATTGATGAATTCAATCAGCAGGTAGGCCCTTCTGGGAACTCCAGGAGGAGTTCTTAGAGGGGGGGGTACTGTCACGGTTGGTAAACCGTGATCTCGGGTTGTTTACACTTTGTGGTGAATTCTGTGTGTTCTGCGTCTGCACTGATTAGTTGTGGGCGTCTCCGTTAATTGTATCAGCAACAGCTGCCACTCATTACTCATCTCCTATATAATGGCTTGTCTCACGTCTTGTGTTTGTGAGATCGTTGTTTCATGTCGTTGTGTTACCCCCGTCTGGCTTTAGTGTTAGTTTGCGTTTGGATGTCTGTGTTTTTCCCTAGAACCTCATCCATTCTCCGCAGGATCACTCAGCCACGGACACTTACCTTCGGCTCTATTCCCCGCAGTTCCTGTGCCACTCTCTCCTGCTGCCTCACGCCACCAAGACCCGGACTTCCCACCTACACTCCACTTCAGGCTGGATTACTCACCAACCACCGTCTCCCTGGAGTGTTATCGTCCCATCGTCTTTGTGTGTCATTGTTCTACTTGCACTCAAAAAAATGAATTTTTAGTTTTGTTCACTTTACCTGAACAATTCATGTTGAATTAATGCCATTTTGGCTATTTTTCATTTCAACATGATTGTGTCATGTTAAACTGACTTAAACCTGTCTCTCGTTGGTTTAACATAAAGTTTTCATTTTGAAAGAACATGTTTCAATCAAGTCCCTCAAAATAAGTTTTACACTTCCCATCATGCTTTGCACAGGACTGGATATGGGGAGAGAAAATGTTGAAATAAAGTGTTATTTTATGCAGTTTTTAATAAAATGTGATAATAAGGAGACTTTTTCATGTATAATGCTCTATTATGTGGGCATTTTAAAAGACTTTATATTGGTGTATTTTGTGCGAGTTACCATTGTGGTGAAGTGTGGAGCTTGTGGTTGGGTTGAGGACCTGGTTGAAAGAACGTCTAAAATACTTAATTAAAAAAAAAGCAACTTTAATGAGAGTGCTAGTGTATGATGTACACATAGTAACATCCTTAAACTGCAAACAATTAACATCATGTGTAAAGAAAAGTTATATCTTACTTGCTAATGTTTTTATAACACTTTGGCTAAACTTGCATGGACAGTGGTTCTACATGATGTAAACATATTATCTCTACTCAGATATTTCATGTAGGATGAACTAAAGCAAACTGAGTAAACTCAACTAAAGGTAGACAAGTCCTTATAACTTGATTTATTCATGTCCAAATAACATGGTACAAACATGTGGAACCACTGTCCATGATAGAATCATGTTCAGCCAAAGAGTCATTTTTTTGAGTGTGTCTTTATCTCATTAAATCCTGTTAACTCGCATTTGTTTCCGGACTGTCTTTCACCAGCCGTCACACACAGAGAGTTATATTATGTTTTTGGACTTTTTTAAGGCATTTGACACTATTGAACATCCCTTCCTTTTAGAATCTTTACGTTTTCTTGGTTTTGGTGAGAAATTTTGTAGCATTATCAAAATGTTTTACACTGATATTAGTAGCTATGTCTCGTTAAATTCTGGTATGACTTCTAGTTTTATAGTGTCAAGAGGAATAAGACACGGTTGCCCCATTTCTCCAAAACTTTTCATTTTGACTACTCAGTTATTAACATTACTTATTAATAATTAACATGATTTACAAGGTATTATTATATTTGATAAAGAGTTTAGGTTAAGCCAATTTGCTGATGATACATCTATATTTGTAAAAGACAAATCTATGGTTGAAAAAAACAATTAATATCATTCAAACTTTCTCTAAAGCTTCTGGCTTAACTCTTAATTTAAATAAATGTGAATTACTTCCAGTTCATACAAGTGTGGATTCTACCATTAGTAATATTAAAATTGTTCAAGAAGTAAAATATTTAGGAATCACAATATCTAAAAACCCAATTAGAAGACAAGATGTAAATATTGCCAATCGAATCATTGTTACGGAGAAGTCTTTAAGTCATTGGTTAACCAGAGATTTAACAGTATTTGGTAGAGTTCTTCTGACTAAAGCTGAAGGTATATCCAAATTATCTTATCCTTGTCACTCTCTTTATGTCTCCTCCAGCAATATTAGTAAAGCCAACTCTGTTTTATTCCATTTTTTGTGGAGAAATAAAACCCACTATATTAAGAGATCACAACTAGTCAGAGATTATAATGAAGGTGGAATTAAGGCCATTGACTTTGAGGCACTAGTAGGTGTGTTTAGGATTAAGTGGATTAAAGAGTTTCTTTCTCAACCAAATTCAATGTGGTTCCACATTCCCAGAAGGCTGTTCCATAAGTTAGGTGGCCTGGAATTTCTTTTAAGGTGTGATTTTGAAGTTAATAAAATCCCTCTTAGATTGTCTAATTTCCATAAGCAAATCCTTCATTTTTGGAAAATGATATTTACACATAATTTTACTCCCCATAGATCCACACTCTGGAATAATAGGGTAATTTTAATAAATAAAAAATCATTATTTAAGAGGAATTGGTTTGAGAAGGGCGTTTTATTTGTGACTGATATCCTTGATCACAGTTGTAATTTCCTTAGTTTTGAGAGTTTCAAAGAGAAATACGACGTGGCTTGTACAACAAAAGAATTTGACAAAATCTGTAAAGCCGTTCCTCTTCCCCTTTTACATTTAATTTGTGGTATTTTAAAATATAATGGTAAACGGTCTAGATTTAGTTGATAAGAAATGTCATAATAAAGTAATGGGTTTGGTGTTAAGATCTAAAATATATACAGATTTTAACAAACCACTGCTGGTTCCTGAATTTCTATCGCAGTCCACTATGGTAAAGGCTGTCTCAAAATTTATTAGATGGCCTGTTTCTCCCAAAGTTAAAGAAACTTATTTTAAAATAATACGTAATATTTATCCAGTTGCTGAATTTCTTAAAAAGCGATTTAAATTCGTGGTGGACGCTTGTGTATTTTGTGGAAAATTCGAGGAAACTGTGGAACATTTATTTGTCTTTTGTCCGGTTACCAAAGACTTTTGGAAAGATATAAAGGATTTGTTGTCTCTAAAAATAGATGGTGTTCCTTTGCTTGATACTGTTGATATTCTGTATTTTGTGGATAATTTGGATCTGTCCGTATCGGACTTAATTAATGTGATCATTCTTCTGTGTAAATATCATATTCACTGTAGTAAATGGAAAATTCTAAGCCGTCATTTAATTGTTTCATCAATGATTTCAAACTTTTTTTTTCATCTCTCCATAAAATTAAAATGTACAAGTCAGCCAAAAAAATACTTTGTGACATAACAGAATTTTTACTGTTTAGAGTGTTGAACTGCTCCTTTGTTTCTATAGGTTGTTGTACAGGTTAATTTATAGCTCCCTTGTTATTTTATTTTATTATAATTTTTTTGTTTGTTTGTGACATGTATATGTGGCTGGGTTTGGTTCCTTTTTTCTAAATATGCCCCTTATTGTAATCGTTTGTATTGTTTTTTGTTCCTCTGCTAGAGTATGTATCTTGTTGTTGTGTGGTTCAATAAAAAAAAAAAAAAAAAAAAAAATTACATCTAAAAGTAAGAAGAAAAAAAAAACATCAAGTAAACAAAATGCGATGTCATCAAACTGCACTTTCCACATGTACAGCTTAAAAAAAAAAAAAAAAAAAAAAAAAAGACGACATAAAGTGGAACTTTTTCCAAAACCGCTAAGCAAATATATACAGTTTCAGTACATACCACATAAAGACGCCTTTGCTGATGCTGCTCTTGTTCAATTTCAGCCTCTGGATCTGTGTCACAGCTTCCAGACGCTCTCAACACAAAATCCTACTCGCGCTCATGATTCTTTAGCTCTGCCCTCACGTCACGCCTCTAGGCGCTCGTGTTTTTCCGGGAAAAATCGGTACAGACTATCTTTCTCTTATAAATATAATAAAACTAAAGAGTTTTTGGAGTTATGAAGGGTGCAGTACTACTCTATAGGTACTCAAGATTAACAGGATATTGAGTGAAAACGAGCATTTCACCCCCCCCCCCCCCAAACTGTTCCCTCCTGGTGGAAAGACCTGCCCAATTCAATCCGAGCAGCTGAGTCCTTCACCATCTTCAAGAAACTGCTAAAACACATCCTTCCATCTTTATTAGACCCTCTAACTCTAGCACTCTGTATTCTAATTCTTAAAAAAATTATATTTAAAATTCTATTTCTATTCAAACTCATTCTTTTCTTTAAAAAATGCCAGTTCACAACAAGAACAGTATCTATAAAGATAACTATATTAGTATTACATTATTCCAAGCACACACTCATCTGCCACTTTAGCTCTCGAGCTCGTTATAGCAGGATTGATTCTGATTGGCTGTCAATCGTTCATCAGCTGGAAAAAAAAATAATTCTGAAAGTGATTCCAACGATATTGCTACTCTGTGCCTTTATCGTTATAGCTGTGTGGACTCTGCTATACTTTAATACTACGAACGATTTTTAGAACTATATCTGTATTGTTATCTTTATAGTTATCACTCTTGGTGTAAACAGGCTTTAACACTAGCATTCTGTATTAGTTTTCTAGATTATCTTCTTGTTTTCTAATAAAAAATAATACTAAAATAAAACATGTACTTCGTTAGGCTAACCGAGACTTTTATTAGCATTTATTATTATTTTATATGATTATAAACTCAAAACCAGCCTCTTGACATCTTCATGTCTTCACTTAATATTCACTTTATCTTCATCATTCACTACCTCACATTGACACACTGACAGAGTCAATCTGTTTGCACATTTGCCTCTCTGCCTGTGTGTCTTAATATTTAAGACTACAGTATAATGCACATATGCACATTATACATCCCTGTGTCTCTTAATATTTAAGACTACAGTATAATGCACATATGCACATTATACATCCCTGTGTATCTTAATATTTAAGACTACAGTATAATGCACATATGCACATTGTACATCGCTGTGTATCTTAATATTTAAGTCTACAGTTTACTTTCATGCACATTATTTTGCGTTCTATACTTAATTCTACAATATACATTTTTTATATTATTATATTTTTATTGTTTACTTTTATTTAATTCTTACATAGCTATATTTATGTATATTTTCATCTGTGTTGTTTTCTTTAATAATTGCACTGTCCATGGAGCGGTCCATTGTGTATGTGACGAATAAAAATCTTGGATCTTGAATCTTGATTATAAGTGCTGTGATATCTGTATGATTGTTTCTATTGTTCTCATTTCTAAGTCACTTTGGATAAAAGTGTTAATCTTCTAAGTGTTCAAAAAAAAGTGTATCAAATATGATATAGTACAGGCTTTCTAGGGTTAAAAGACGTTTTATTACTGATGTCAGAATGATGATGATAACCTTACCCAGGTGACCCAGGTGAAACTGTTCTCAAGAAATCATTCAGGGAAAAAATAGTCATGTTGAATTAGTATTGCTTTCTATTTAACAACTGGTTCATCTTGAATAAAAGGGACCATTTCCAATCTGTAGGCCCACATGAGAAGCTTTCTGCTGGGATTGTGCTCAAGAACGCCATTCCACTGCTCCTGAAGTACTGAGCACTTATATAGGGTGCAACCTATGCTATTTAACATTTAAATATAAGATTCCTTAAATGATAATTATACGACAAATATCTTACCATTTTAATTTAAAGTTGCATCTTTTTTTAATGTTGCAGCTACTATAACTAAATGTTAAATACAATAAACATTTATATTTTTAGTTTTCATTAAAAAAAAATAATGTCTATATGGTTTTTATACTTTTACTTTACATTTTACTTTTAGTTATTTTTGTCAAGTAAAACTAAAATACATTTAGAAATATTTCCTTGGAAACTAAAAAAAAATTAATATATCAATTTATACTTTATTTCAAGTTTATTTTTATTTTGTTATATCATTTTAATGAGGTAATTATTATTATTTTAAATGTAAAAATCTTTAATAATAAGTAGATGTTTTGAAACATGTCACTGGTCGAGCTCTACAGAAACAATATTTATTGTCACTGAGCATTAAGTTCATTTGAACTGAAAGTAAGACCAGTAAACAATCTGTGTTCAAAGGAATTTTCCAAAACACTTTAATTATAACTTAAGTCTAAACAACAGAATCTGTGGCATGTCGCCGAGTACCACAGAAAAAAAAAAAAACAAGGAATACCTTCGGCTATGCATTTCCAAGGAAATCTATCTGGGTGAAGTTTGTGCCAAGTCATGCTTTACACATGTTTATGTTAAACTTGTTTTCTGGAATCCTCACATGATTATTATGCAGAGGTTACCAGGTTTAAATGAGTACAAATATTACATGTATTGCACAGACAAGACAGTAAGTGATTACACAAAATCTCAGGCTAGCTCATACAATGCATATGGTTATGAAAATGATATATAAACTGCATATGCATATGTTTAGAATTATATGTAGCCTAATTGCCCCATAGAGTTCAGTTGTCTCCTAACTTGCAGTTCTGTCTCCATGATAACCATCATTTGAGGAATCTGTGCTTTGGACAGATCTGGGTCTCTGTGGATCTGTGAACGATCATGAAAATTTGAAAATTTGATCATGTGATACAAACTCAGCAGTGTATTATGCAGATCCTCCCATAATGAAAAAGCATCACTCAAGAGGCCTGGGGTGATTCTCATATAACTCCCTGTTGTGGCAAAACCCTCAGTTAAAAAAAGTAAACTGTGATCAAATGTGAGGATCACTGCAGGCTCTAAAGAAATCATTCGCCTCACTTTCAGGTTCTGATTTCTGGCTTGTGTTCATATACCATTTGCATCTAGCGAATGAAGATAAACTTTTCCCAAAGTTTCCCAGTGCCCGCATTAACAATTCTGCAGTTTTGATAAACCTCTATTTAAAGAGACGAGCGATGGCGACATAATTATAGCAAGTAACTGAACAAAACCATGCTTCTCATTGTTAGTTCTGTCTCCATGACAACTACCGAGTAATTTGTCTATAGCTAGCTAATAAAAGCATGCTCCCTGTTTGAACTGCCACTGTATAAGCTCTAAATACTGGTTACGGTATGTATTGGGGTTATGAAATAACACTAATTAGACAGTGGGTTACAATAGCTAATTGTACATGATTACTTTATTGTTGTCATGGTGAAGCATCAGAAATGAAAATCTCCTAATTACGTGGAGTTATTTTCGCACTTCATTGCATGTTGCTCTAACATTATTGCCGAGTACATACAGGTTTCCAGTCTTAATCAAATACTTTTATAGAGAGAAATAAAGTGTAGAATAAGTGCATGCTATTTATTTATTTATACAACGAAACAATCTTTCTGGTTCTCGAATCTGATTGGCTGAGAGGTCCTTTTACGCATTAGATAATAGATATACACTTCATATGGACATGGGCACCATTTAGTGTATAAAATAATCAGTGTTGGGGAAAGTTACTTTGAAAAGTAATGCATTACAATATTGTGTTACTCCCTAAAAAAGTAACTAATTATGTTATTTAGTTCCTTTTTATGGAAAGTAATGCGCTACGTTACTTTAGCGTTAATTTTTAAATATTAGCTGGGCTTGATTGTTTTTAATATAAGAAGTTCTATTTATAGCAAATATAAAAATCCTTCCACACCAAACATTTTAATGAATAAACCTCAGGCTGAAGGAAAAGTATATTTAAAATGGTAGCATTAAATAGATTTAGAAATAGACTTTTAAAGGTGTTTTTTAATCAAGGGCTTAAGCAAGATACTCAAGGTTTGGGGTTTCTGCATTTCCTAAAATAAAATTGTTTTTTTTTATTATTATTATTATTTTTCTGACATTTAGTAATAAAAAGAGACAAGTGGCTCAAAAGAAGTTTATTTAATGGAAAACAGTCAGCATCTTTTTATTTCAGTGTCTCTCCAAACACCTTTTCTCAAAAACCACAAGCGTTCCATATAAACAAGTACATCAAGCCAGCGGTTATGAACTGCATAAATGCAACGTCGTGTTAGCAGCCACTTCTATTACAGGAAATAGACCATCTCTAAGCAAAAATAATCTGTGAAGCTTTTTTTCTCAACATGATTAAAATGTTTAAAAATGTAACGTTTTGAGAAATGTAAAAAATGTTATCAAAGTTCTCTCAATCTAAACATCACATCTAGTGAACATTAGGGACTGATCATCTCTGCTATCCTCCATTGTTCAAGCAGCCGGATGCTCTCAGATGACAGTGATTGTTGTTCTGTGTAATTAGTGTTATCAGCTTGCATTTGGAGGCAATTTCTCATGGAGAGATTGACAGATTAACAATGAGAAACGTTGCTATTAAAGTCCAAACAAAATAAATAGATTGAAGCGTTTACCTTTTACCAACTTGTTCGCTAAATACACTGACATTCCCTCAGTAGTCTCAAATATACACCCCCTCAGAAGACAGCGTCATGTAATGCCACCTCAGGGTCTTTAAATAAAGGATTTAAATAGGTAGTGCTTGAAAATAAGAGAACGTTGTCAAAAAAAGAAATGTGCAGGGTACAATTCAGTTTTGCAAAGTGAACTGGAATGAGAACTATGAGACCACGCAATGTTCATATTGCTTGGAGAACATGGACAATAAAGTGCATCATTTGGGAATTGCACACAGCCTGACATCTAGTGGTTAACTGGCAGAAGTGCAGTAAACCCTCAACCGGTTTCACCAAAACAATGACACATGGACTGGAGCGGTGAGGGACAGGGTGATGATGTGTTACACTATCAGGCTCAGCTCTAGCCTCCCACAGGGGTATTCAGACTGTACTCATGCAGAGCAGTAGTGTTTCCTCCACAATCCACATACTGGTACATCTCCTGAGACACCTGCTCAGCATGGCCAAAGTACACGGTAGTGACGGTTATCCTGCAGAACAACAAGCCAAGTTAATAACAAGTAAACCAAGCTCATTAACATGACTGCACAACAATTACTCGAACCTGCTTTTCCTGTGTGAGCATCACTGCTGAACATGTTTTGTGTACAAAGAATTAAGGCATATGCGTATTTAATTTATTTTATAAATGTATAGTTAAATATTTCCATTTCAATTAATTTAATACTAATAAAACCAGTACTTTTAAAGGGTTAGCTCATCTGTCTGGAAGATAAAAGAAGATATTTTGAATGGAATGGAGGTGACCAAATAGATGCTGGTAGCCATTGACTTCTATATTATTTGTTTCAATACTATGGAAGTCAGTGGGTACCAACAACTGTCTGGTTACCAACATTCTTCAAATTATCATACAGCTTTGGAGTAAATGATGACAGAATTTTTATTTTTGGGTGAACTAAACACTAAATATTGTCAACGAGATAATACAACTGATTCATGACTTTTCATTTGTCTGTGTTACTGATGTCAATTAATGTCAGTAAAAAAAAAAAAAAAGTATTTAGAAATAAATGACATTGGAGTTCAACAGTGTCTGTAAATTTTTTCGGTGGCCTAGGTTCTGAAAGTAATTTTCCACACAGGGATTTTTTTATAGTTTATGTTAAAGAGTTATAAAACATGAACCAAACCAATAAGCTACAAGGTAAATAAACATTGTTAACTTAAGCTAAATAGTATTTGAAAATCTAACAAAAAGATCTGATGGCTATAATGAGGGAAAGAACTACAATCTCATAAGAGGCTAACAATCAAATGAAAATGACAGCTAAAGACTAAAGTTAAAACTACTGATTTATTGGATAAAAGTATTGTTTTAAAATTGTTCAGTGAATGTTCAAAAATGTTTAATGTGCACAAATTATCTGTCATTTGAGAGCAACTCCGTTGTGTTATCAAAAATTAAATAGTTCCTTTTGAAGCTGAATTATGACCAATATAGTTTTCCACCTGGAATTTTGCTGTTAAACAAGATTATTTAAAAACTATATTAAATGAATATGGGCTGATGGCTTGAACAAAAGCATTGAGGACAAAATGAAACATTAACATATTGCCCGCCCACTTGTTGGTCTTTTCCCAGTGGTCTGAATAAAAGTGCATTTCATTCTTTGCCACTAGGTGTAGCTTTTGTAAAACAGTGGTTTTCCTGGGAACGCTGTACACAAAGCAGCACTGGCTCACAAACCTGCTTTATCAGGCATTATAGACATGATGAAATGAAAATCAGACCAATCACAGCAGATTAGTGTCAACACAAAGGAGGGGCTTGAAAAAATGAATCGTTAAGCAAATCGTTTGGGAGCAAGTAAGGTAAAAAAAAAAAAAAATGCATATTAGAACAATAAAAGTGTTTTTTGACCTTGCATGCATGTCAACCTGTTGTTGGGGAATCCTAAATTCAAAATATGAACCTTTGATTAACCATAGCGGTACTTTAAATGTTTAAAAATTATTGTTAAAAATCAATCCCCTTGCTAATGCCCAAATACTTAAAGTACAGTACAGGTTTTGCGCAATACTTACTGCATCATAACCACAATGTTGTGAACCTTGATGCTCTGCAGGGTACAGTAGTCACTGGAAAACAGAGGAAGTTGAAAAGGTCTGCCATGAAAAAAGTATACCTATTTATTACACCTTATGTTTTCATGTATGAAAAGTGTTTAAACTTACTACATATAGCTCATTTCATCTGCAATAGTGGTGGGCACCATGTAGTCAATCTGACAAAAAAAAAGAAAAGCAGAAGTATTACAAAACATTTTGTTTTTTATACGCTGAAACATGCTTATTTTTAACCGCTAGTGCAAATAATGTTCTACCTGTTTCATATCCAGAGGGCCAATAGTGGTTATGTTGCTAATGCGGGTTTTTCCAATCACGGTCTTGGAAAACTGCACCTGGGCTGTGATGTTGGCCACGTCCACCGAATAATAGTTGTTGTTAGTAATATTCAATGAGTTCTTTAAAAAGAAAGAAAGACAATTATCAAAGTTAAAGTACAACTTCAAGGGATACACAGTATCTCACAGAAGTAAGTACACCCTCCACATTTTTGTAAATATTTTATATCTTTTCAAGTGACAACACTGAAGAAATGACACTTTGCTATGATGTAAAGTATTAAGTTTACAGCTTGTATAACAGTGTACATTTTCTGTGCCCTCAAAATAACTCGACACACAGCCGTTAATGTCTAAACTGCTGGCCACAAAACTGAGTACACCCCTAAGTGAAAATGTCTAAATTGCACCCTAAGTCTCAATATTTTGTGTGGCCACCATTATTTTCCTGCAGTGTCTTAACCCTCTGGGGCATGGAGTTCACCAGAGCTTCACAAGGTGTCCACTGGAGTCCTCTGTCCTAGGGTTTAGGTCTGGAGACATGCTTGGCTCTTCCATCATCTTTACCCTCAGCTTCTTTAGCAAGGCAGTGGTCATTATGATGGAATACTGCCCTGCGGCCCAGTCTCCAAAGGGAGGGGATCATGCTCTGCTTCAGAATGTCACAGTACTTGTTGGCATTCATGGTTCCCTCAATGAACATTAACTGCCCAGTGCAGGCAGCACTCATGCAGCCCCATACCATGACTCTCCCACCATAAGACACACTTGTCTTTTTTTACTCTTCACCTGGTTGCCGCCACACACGCTTGACACCATCTGAACCACATATGTTTATATTGGTCTCATCAGACCATAGGACATGGTTCCAGTAATCCATGTCCTCAGTCTGCTTGTCTTCAGCAATCTGTTTGTGGGTTTTTTTGTGCATCATCTTTGAAGAGGCTTCCTTCTGTGATGAGAGCAATGCAGACCAATTTGATGCAGTGTGCGGCGTATGGTCTGAGCACTAACAGGCTGACCCCCCACCCCTTCAACCTCTGCAGCAATACTGACAGCACTCATACATATATTTCCCAAACACAACCTCTGGACATGATGCTGAGCACGGGTACTCAGCTTCTTTGGCTGACCATATGGATGTGGATGTGTGTTAGGCAGGATTTGAGCCCCACATAAAATGTTTGCATACACAATAAACCTTGCTACACAGGCTGGAGTTCATCAGCTGCCACGATATTGACGTCTAAGCAGAAGCTGCTACAACTGCTACCACACAAATTAATAATGGATGTCACCACACCATGGAATTCAACATTGGATATGCTGGTTCGTTACCTGCAGCAGCACTCACCATCACAGACATAAGACAAAATGTCCAAAACACTGACACACTGGACACCTGCAACATTGTTAATGCCGAAGACCTTGTGAAGCTGCTGAATCTATTATAAACAGCTACCACTGTCTTGTGTGAAGGGAAGAGTCCCACAGTGTCTCTCATTAGCCGCTTTTCCACTGTCGGGCCAGTGCGAGCAAGTGCTTTAAACAGGCTGGGCAGGGATAATGGCCTCGGACCTGTAGCACTGAGGCTAAAATAGCACTGCGTTTCCACTGTCGAGCAAGAAGCTCTGCTGCACTTCACTAAAACCCGCCCTTTACATGCTTCTCTAGTACAACCTCACACAATCCCATCATTTCACCAACAAAGAGAAGTTATCAGAAAACTGATAAGAAATAAGTCCCTGGAACTAGCGCTATCACAAAACAAACATGATAAAAGCGGCCGTTTGTTTGCATGTTTTGTTAAATATTTCAATCCAAAAGCATCAATGTTTTACAATAATAAGTGATACATTGATCATAATGAATTAATTTATCAGGATTGAAAATTAGTCACACAGAAATTATTACAGTATTATGAACAATAATAATAATGTTTCTGTTTATTTGTAGTCACAGTAGGCAATATAAATCACATTTAGAAAGAATTATCATTTAGATATTTTCATAAAAGCTCCTGACCAAAAAACATTATTATAATTTTATGACACAGGCTACGTGGAGCTAACTCGAGACGAGACTTATGGCCGATAAAATATGTTACTAAATAAATGCACGATTGTGATAGAGAATAACTGATAGAGAAGCTGATGTCTGATTTCTTCAAGTTTTCGCATTTACCATGTTTACTATGGTAATGTTGATGGCTAGCGTGCATAGCGTCTTTAGCATTGCTTATAAATATTTCTGCCTTGTATGGTGATCATAATCCACATCGGATCAAGTTATTTCAAACACTCGCTGTTGACTGAAAGTGAGTTTTGAGCTCAACTTATTTTAAAAAGTTTTTAATGCTGGTGTTATAGCTGTTGTAGGTATAGATGATCCGCAGCGCTGACGCTCTCCAGACGCGAAGAAACTCCACCTTCGTTCATAACCACTCCTCTAGCCCCAGCTGGCCCGCTTTGACCCAAGGTTTTAGCCGGGTCTTTGGCCCCAATGAAGCACAGGTGAGGCACGATCAAGCCCCGGAAGTGACAGTGGAAACATGACTGCACCAAAGTGAGTGTATTTGTGTTAAATGGAGAGGGCGACTGCCTTGGTGCGTACTAATGTTAAAGCCAGTGTTTGTGCTGTTAAAGCCCAAAGATGAGAAGAGTATGGAGAGTATTAATGAAGAGAGGCATCTATCCCACTCAGTTGCTGCCCTCTGATGTGGTGGAGAGAAAACTGCTCCAGATATCATTTGCTGTCTCCACTTGTCATAGAATATCTTTCCCTGCTACCTCTGGTCTAAGGGAGCGTGTCTTTTTAACTGCAGGAGACATGGTTACTGCCCAGAGGTCACAACTGCTGCCAGAAAACGTAGATATGCTTTTATTCTTAAAAAAGAACACGACCATATCTTAGGCTGTTCTGTGTAGGTCATTATCATCTCTTGGTTCTTTTTCATCCTTAAGAAAAAAAAATTTATTTTGCACTTTGAGTTTTAAGAGAGCATTACTTTTATTATAGATGCACTTATTATGGTGACTGATTGCACTTAAAGGGATGTGTTTTATTATTTATGTTTATTTATACTACTTATAATTTTGTGCAGTTACTTGCCTGTCAGTTTGTGGCAGAACATTTAGCAGTGTTTACATGTTTATTACTGCATATAATTCATAATTAAATTTTTTTTCAGTTAAATAAAAGACAATGTTTCCCTATATATTTCATAATTGAGGGATTCTTTAAAAAAAAAATTAAATCATGTCTCATTCTCGTGATCCCAGTCTAGTGTATCATCTCATCTCATGGGACAAGTGTCTTAATGTAAATACTCCAACCAGTCTGCAGATTTTCAGGCAGTCCGCTGGCAGATTTCATAGAAAACTGTATAGTGTATGATGGGCACAGATTCTGATTGTATAGCTTCAGACCATGAATCTTTTCAGTCGGAAGCTATATTTTAGCTTTGGTCTATTTTAATGACTCTGATTTTTTTTTATTCCATCCAGTCAGGAGTAAATCGGACATTTTCAATATTTTGAGCCAATTTTAGGACATGCATGTTTGTCATGCATCTGGTTTCATCGAAGACACGTTTCATGTTTTTGTATGATCATTTTTTGTTCGGGACAACCTGAAAGTGATCCTCAGCTGTTGTTTTTAGTGTATGATACCCATTTTTTCCATTTTACAAATGTGCAAATTTCTCAAGACTCTCACTGTTTTTATAATTTATTCAGTATAATGTATTCCAGCCAAATTACAACAGAATCGTCTTTTTGGGGGATCTCTTAATCTTCCTCCTGAACCAGATACACTGTCAAACACTTTTAAAAGCTACACTTTTGCCAAGTGAGTTCAGTGATAATTGCTCTGCAGTAACTTACCGTGACATTGAGATACACAATGCGTTTGCTCTGGTCGTAGGACACATAGACAGACTTCACTCCCACATAGTTGACATCAATGGAACGTGGGAAAAGGAAGAACACAGCCAGGCTGGAGAGCAGCAGGCACAAAATGACTGAAGCAGTCACATACAGCTTGCTGTGAGACATACATAACATAGATTTAGTTAGACAGTTCGATCAGTATTCTATAACATAAAACAAATGCAAGATCTTTAATAGCTTCACGAAAGGAATGGATTGATACTTGAGCAATAAGTAACTGGTTCAACAAAATGCATCAGGATAAAAATCTGTCAAGGTTTCTTACGTTCTTCTTGGTCTCAGCCTCTGGTCGCTGTATGGGATCAGGGCCACCAGCTGATTTTCTTGACCTGCATACACATGTCACAGTGTGTCACACGGTTTACTTTTTTAGTGAGAGATGACATTTCAGATTGGGTTACTTTTAAACATTTCACTTAACAGGAACTCTCTAGATGAGTTTAAAAATGTACCTCGAGGGATCCTTCCAGTGCCTTGGCATGTGGGGCAGGTGACGCTGTCTCGGCCAGTGAACTCCACATAAGGGAACTGAGACACGTCTCCCCCGTTCTTACTGTCATCAGTCTGCATGCTGCTGTACCCATGCGATGAGGTCAGGTTGTCCTTACACTCATCATGACTGGTATGCTTCGGCAGGTGGGAAAGAGCCTTCCCCATTGTTTACACCTGGAGACAAGAGCAAATTTTAATATTGGTGAAAAATGCATATTATCTACGATCAAACCAGAATTTTTCAGAATGCCTAGACTAATACTGTGCATATCCAATATCACCCAAACTATTTAGAACAGAATATTTAATTAAAAAATAATAATAAACGGTAAATAAAGAATCAGAATCTTTAGAGACAAACAGAACGGAACCTTTAATAAAGAATCGAATAGAATAGAACCTCTTTAAAAATCACATACGGCAGGAATTTTTGTGAATAGCAAATATAGAATACAGTGAAACATTACAGAAACTTTAACAGGGAAATACATGAAACAGAATCTTTAATTGAGAACCAAGTAGACCAGGATATTTAATAAAGAAACAAACAGAATGGAATCTTGAATAGAGAAACCAAACAGAATATCTAATAGAGAAATGAATAAAACAATATTTCATAGAGAATCAATTACAATAGAATCTTCAGCAGAGAATCTAATACAAAACTAGAGAATCGAATAGAATGGAATCTTAAAGAAAGAGTCAAATATAACAGAATCTTAAAGAATCAGAAGAAAATATTATAGAGCAGAGGTCTCCAACCCTGCTCCTGGAGAGCTACCGTCCTGCAGACTTCAGTTCCAACCCTGCTCCTGTAATTATCAAGTGTTCCTGAACACCATTATTGGGTTCAGGTGTGTCTGATTGGGGTTTAAGCTGAAATCGGTATATCTCCAGGAGCAGGGTTGGAGACCTCTGATTTAGAGACACGAAAAGAACAGAATAGAATCGTTAGCAGAGAATCAAATACGACAAAATCTTCAATAGAAAATTGAATACTTTAACGAATAGAATAAAAAAGATCCTTAAGCAAGTAACGTTAATCGAATAAAATAAAATGTTTAATACATAAACAGAATGGATTAACAAATAAAATAAAAATATATAACAATCTTAATTGAGAACCCAATAGTACATTACATTAAATGATGAGATTCATTATTGAAAAAAAAATTTTAAACCTAGCAAAACTTCATAACATTCTACCATAGACAGTAAAAGAAAGCATTCTACGGAGAACTGTTTCTTATACAATCACGTTAAAGTAACTTACTTGGCTGAAACGGTCGTGCATTTAAGAGAGTAACGTTAACGTTACGTTATAACTAAGTTAATAAAAACGATGTCAGCAAGTCCCAGCCAGATCAGACATCGATTAGGTTTATGTATCAGAAAAATGTCCGAAGTAAAATAGAAATACAAATGATAGAAGACCACTGGTAGGCCTGGACACACGAGTTCGTGCGCGAGCATCGCTAATGACTGGTTGTTGGCTAAAAACAAAGCTAAGGTAAAGACGCAGCGGGCTAGTTTGCCTGGAACCAGTTGATAAATGCAATGCCTAAGATTAACATTGGCTTGCTCCGTGCCACATATGAATATTTCTTTAAATGATGTTGTTCTTACCTGAAAGAATCGATATTATTGAGCACGGTGCTCACGCAGTTGTCGTGTATCTTTTGCACTGACATGCGCATGCGCAGTACGTCGTTTCTCAGGCGAAACAAAATACCACTACTTTAAATTTCTAATTTATTTTATTTATTGATTGATTTTATTATTATTATTTTCAACCTTTAAAAAATTGTCAACTTTGTAAAGTCAGTTGCATAAAAAGATAGATTGGACTATTTTTATTCTGAAATCAATTACACCAAATATCTTTTTTTTTTCTTCTTTCTTTTTTTTTTAAGTCTTTTATTGGATTACTGGATATTGTATTGTTTGTGTTGTGCGTAGAAGGCCTGAACTTGTTCACTTCCATCTAATGTACCTAAGGGTACAAAAAAAAAGTAACCTGAACTTGGTTTACCCCAATCTTAAAAGACACAATCTTAACATAGTGGCAATGTTTATACAACTGGCCCCAGCTCTGTACATTCTGAACATGAACACCAAATAAGGCATTTCCTTCTGTCACTGTCATCCAACATGACCTACCTGCAGAATGAGGGAGTGGGCTTTAGGACAGAAAATTCAATGTTCTCCTGAGATGACCAAATGCATCTTTACAATGTCAAATAAATAGACTCGCCGAAAGACTGGCAACATTACTGACTGTCTGCAGATGGAAGGGGGTAAGGAGGGAGGGAGATCCCGTCCGGTCCAGCAGTGATTTCTCATCCTCCTGCTTACGTCTTTGACTCCGCCTCTCCACTGCCCTGCATTGAGCTCAGAGTCTCAGTGCCCCTCTCCTGTTGTTCCGTGCTGATCTACTGATACGATGGCCTCCGATGGTATGGATGAACGATCCCCGTTGTTGTCAGCACCGAACTCGGGGAATGTCACGCCCACCGCTTCGCCGTACCTGCAGGACTCGAGCCCGAGAGGTAAATGTGTGATATGATTGAGTAGGAGTGCTGAATCATTTAGGGCGTAACGTTATAGTAGCGGCGAGCGGGGATCTGTAGCAGCCTACAGCCCATTTCATATGATACATTGTCTGTAGACGACGACAAGCAATAACAGCTCAGATGGTCGTGCCAGAAGAACGGGCCTCGATCTGCCTGATATTGCCATCGCTGCTTCATTCCTATTGATATTGCTCGCTGCATTTAAGATGAGGCAGTTGACATTTCGCTTGCGAGAGATGTTGTTTTGCTTCATTCATAGATATCTGGACCAGTCCCCATCATCAAATAGGCCCAGACCACATTATACAGATTCTATAAGCATATTAAACATCAGAAGTCATCAAAACAGTTGTTTACTCCTACATAAGATGCACTGCAAATAGTAAATAACATACACAAGGAAAGATGGCAATTCATTAATGATTTGGTGAGCAGAAAAAACTGTGAAGAGTGTGCAGTTTTTGTTTTTGAATGGGTGTTTTTAGATAAATTCTTAGTTTGCTTCAGTAATGCTGGTGACATTTTGTTTTATGTTCTTATTGCATGTAGCTACTTACTATAAAAGCAACAGTTATGAATAATTAGAAGCAACTAATCCTAACCCTATAGTAAGTGCATGTTTTTAATGTTACCCAGTAATTATTTGTGTAATTACACTGTAATGAGGAGACTTTAAAATAAAATGTTACCGTAATGCTTTTCTCAGGGATTGTTAGCAGAGCCACCGTAGACATGCAGGCAGTACAGTGGTCAATCAATATGGCGTTTTCAGTGATCGATTTCTAGACATTTACTTTCATTTCCTCTAATCATGAATAATTTGTTGTGTATTTGATTGCTTTGCTGTAATGAGACATCAAATCCAAGAGAGGATGGCAAAAATTGAACAGACAGGTCCACCTTTTACAAGTATGAATAGGAAGCGAAGCATATTTGATGGTATACTTTACATACTATAAACATTTCTTTAAATTTTTTTAATGATTTAAAATAATTTAAGATAATTTAATAATAAAACCAGTTTGTGAGGTGAACTAAGGAAATTAGGGGCCTTGTGAACTGAAGATTTTAAAATAAATAGATAAAGAAGAGCCCCAAAGACTGATTTAGGACAAATTCACAAAGAAATATGGGCATCAGATTTCCACATGGACCCACTAAGCAGATATAATTAACAGAGTATATGAGATATAAGCTAGTACTATTTACTTCTGAGATGTAAATTAAACAAGCTTCTTTTTTTTTTTTTTACATGCAAGACATATTTAAAATTCATTGAAATATTTGAAAACAAAGGAAGTACTTGCTTTTCTCAGACTTCTAGCCTTTAATCTCAAAATGACCAATTGTCTTTCTAAACACTAACAGTCTTTCAGCTCATATTTGCTTTTCTAAATCTACCCATATTGCACTTACTGATTAGCAGAAAAAGATTTAGGTTTTTACTGTAAAGATCCGCTTACACTTTATCTCATTCATAATGGCTTTTTTTTTTTTTACTGTACCATGATCAGGTGATTTGGACGGTGTAAACTATGTGTGCTCATGTACACTAGCGTTATCTGACCTAGTATTTCAAACCCCTGGATTACTTTTTTTGACCACGAGCCTTCACTCACTGAGTCTGTGAGAGGGATTAATTTGTCCTGGGGGGGAGGAGTGGACTGCTGAGCTGGACTAGAGTCTATGCACAACATTGCTTAGTGTGCTGCCTGAGACTGATGGTTATTTTGCAGTTGCATTTGGAAGCCAAAGCAAGATTTATTGGAAACACCTGTGTGCATTAAACCTTTTAAGTGTAGAACTGTGAAAGTAACCGTCTGCTCTTTAACAATGCTTTGTGCTGTTAGACTGAGTAGAATAAAGGATAAGAATGAACTTTTGACCTTGTCTGCTTGACATTCTCTGAATGGGTTTTATTTTAGTGATAGTGAACAGTGACAGTCCTCCAAGGCGAAAACCAGACCGACTATTGCTCTCTGCGCTGGTGATGTTACATCATTTCTACAAGGATCTCGCAAGATGAACAAATATTAGTTGACTGAAACTCATGAAGGTGTAGCTGTAGGCTAGGGATGGGCTGGAGGACTGGATCAACTTTGCCTTAGGCCTGGGCGATTAATAAAATGTTGTTGTCAATAACCATTTTGGCTTGCAAAGATTATTGAAATACAGCTATTATTGTGCTGAAGTTTTGCAATGATGCTCTCGTTGCACACCTTTCTTTCACAACAGTGCACATGATCATGAATTTCTATTTTTCATACTGTACTGTACATTGTAGTGTTTGATACAGAATAGTGCTTACATCCATAAATCAGTATCAACCTAAATTGTAATATCAGTGCATTATAATGCAGTTTCGCACATTAATAATACAGCTGCAGATTAGGGCAGGGCGATACGTACAAAATATTTTATTAATAATCACCTTAATAAATATGCGATATCTGATAATATTGTCTATTCGAGCCACGCCCTGCCCCTGCCGGAGACAACATAGCCAGCACGCACCATAAACACACATCAGTTAGCCTGCAATTCAGTAAGCTTAATTTAAATAAAGGTTTGTTTTTCTTTTCTTACTTTGTGCTAAATATAAAACATTAGCTTTGTTATTATGTTAGTGTTGTTAATTTCTAAACTGCTCTTATCCAGTAATTGAAATTGAAATGTTTCGTGAAGAAAACTGTTGACTTGAACAGAGATTAGCAGAGTTCATTGTGAAGGTGGACATTCTGGTGGTGATTGTAAGAATGATAAATGCATGTTGATGTCACATAGCAACGTGTCTTGCCTATTTTTTCATAAGGTCCAATGTTTCTCTTTAATTTTTGATGTTGTTGCATGACAACACAAATTTCAGGATAATTTTAATTTCCTTAAAACAAAACATTGTGTTTTTGTAAAATAAAGAAAACTGATACGGCTTTCTGTCATCTCAAGTTTTTCCTTGAGCTTGTTTGTGAGGAGAGCATGCAAAAATAAAAACAAACACAACATAGGCCTATAGGTTACTACTTGCCATCAATTTTTTTCTTTCGTTTTGTTAATCTGTAAATTTTTTAAGTGAATATATTCTGCATCTTTATTCCTTATATATATGCTAATATAAATTAATCCTGTGCAGCATGTATGTGATGTAAATCATCCTGTTCTGTTGTTTATGCTGGTATTTGCTCATGTAAAATGAAACCCCTAGAAAACAAATGTTATTTTTAATGATTCATAGACACTTATTCATTCTAATTAAATGTACATTTTTGTAATGTAACATTCTTGTTATTTAAAACAGAAATGAACATCCTTAGTGGGTAGGTTGATGTCAATCCATTAATCCAATGTAGGCTGTTACACACACATTTTCTTTCTCAACCAGTAACGTAACAAAACAGTGTTTATGGGGATATTTTGACATAATTTTGTGCATATTTGTCCAAAAAATAATCTATGAGGCGGCTCTCTGTGCATGCTTTGGATTTGTGTGCAACTCCGAATACAGTACATGGTGGCTATAGAAGTGTTTGCAGAATGGATTAAAAATAAAATCACATTATTGATAAGTAAAATAATAGGGTAATTCCTGGCCTTAAGTAAATTAAGTGATTCCAGAATATATTTGTTTTTCCCTATTAATTAGCTCCTAGCAAAGGCCACAAAATATTTCATTCATGCAATTTCATGTGAATAAATATGTGCATGGTAACTATGGGACTATGCTAAATAAATATATATATATATATATATTTTAATTCTTGATTTGGGGATTTTCGTCTGTAACTGACTTTTATTATCAACATTGTAATGCTTGCAAGACATCATCAATATACAATAATATTATTAAATCGCCCAGCCCTACTGCAGATTATGTATAAAGGGGATAAACTAGAACACATTTTCTGACTTTTTCTGTACAATCTCATATTCATAATTTCCAATCTCATATTCTCATAATTTTCTGTACAATCTCATATTCACTGTTGTCAATGCATGCTAACCTCTGCAACACATGGGGTGCAAAACCTCTCTCTGATATTAAACATGAGGCAGACAGAGAAGGAGTTGCAACAACAGCTGTCTGCAGGCTCCAGGTTTGGGAAAAGGCCTCTCATCTTACAAACAGTGTGAGATGGTGTCAGAGAAATGAGACCTGTGCTTTTCATCTGCCCCTGGAGAGACACTATATGCTATATTAGTGTATGAGGCATAAGGATATCTTATAAACTGTCAGTATGAGCCCCTGCTAAAATATACACGACTGCGAGTTTGGGGTGGACTGTTTGTTGGATCTTTTTTGAAGTTTGGTTTGGTGGTGTTAGTGGTGCACAAATTATACACTTCACCTTTAAAAAAATCAAAGTGGCACGGTAGATGATGCACTTGTTTATGATACAGCTGCCTTTGTGTTCATGGGAACGTAGGTTCAAACAGGTTAAGATTTCATCAAGTTCTGATCCTTGTTTCTGCTTGTTTCTCCTAGAACATAGAAACAAAGAAACAAAAATTCTAAACAAAAGAATATAAATGTGTCCTTGCAGTGTGTGGACACAACCACCAACCACCAACAATGAAAATAAAAAATTATATATTTTTTAATCCCCAAAAAACCTAAACATTCTCACTAATCAAGCTGTTTTGATTTTCTGCACAATATGAGATTGCACAATATATTGCTCAAGCCCCGCCCACGACCGCTGATGGACTGTCCTGTATTAGCATATTTCTACCCTCAGCCAGTGGTATGCTGTCTTCCATTTTCTCGGCGCTCGAGCAGCTTTTTGTTTTGTATTTGATGTAAAAGTGAACATGAGTCTTAATTTTCTCAGACATCCGAACCTCTGTGGACGCAGTGGATTAGATTTGTTTTTGATGGTACTGTGCCACAAATACACCTAAATTAGCTTATGTCTGCACAAATCATTTTACACCTGACTGCTTTCTGAACGACGGACAATTCAAGACAGTTAAGAGATTTATAATGTTGCTAAAGATTTCTATTTCAATAAATATTGCTCTTTTGAAAACTCTACTCATCAAAGGATCCTGAAAACAAAATGTGTCACATTTTCAGAATAATATTAAGCAGCACCAGTTTCAACATTGATAATTTTTAAGTTTTACTGTATTTCTGATCAAACAAATGCAGCACAAGACAAAACATATTTCAAAAACATTACAAAAAGTGATAAAAATATAAAAGTGTTATATGATAATATTTGGAGTAAAATGTAAAAAAAAAAAAAAAAAAAAAGTTTCAAGTTTTTTGCACAACTTAGCTTTCCATTGATACATATATTTCAGAGCTTGTTCTCTAACTACGGTTTAGTATAAAAACAATGTGAACTTAATCCTCAGGGGATTAATAAAGGTATTTTTTATTTTTTTTTTGAACAACATTTGAGCTTACATATGATAAAAAGCACAGAGAGATGGATGATCCCCGACAGCTGAGGGAGGTCATGAGGCCGGAGCTGCTGTCAGTTGCTTTTGCTGTGGTGTCACATTTTCAATATGGCTGCAATATGTGCAATACGACTGTTGTTGGCCAGCATGATTTCAAAAATGAGAAGTGACAGACAGCAGGAGGAACATGTCTTGATTTCTCTGAGAATCAGCAGTGGGTGGCCCTGGATTTCACTGATAATGAAGACAAGTGCAGACTGAGTGCAGGGATTTGGCTGATGGCCCCAGCTTCTGTGAAATGGAAAGTGTGTGTAGGATGCACTAATTGCTAAACACAATAAATCTGCATTTTTGGGTCTGTTGAATGGGACTGAAAGCGAGACACATTTCTAATAGAAATACTACATTTATTAGTGGATTCTAGCTCTAAAGACAAGAAGGCCTGTCTGGACGCAGCTGCAGTGTTTGATTCATTTCTGAGGTTTTATGATTCAGGAAAATTACTGATTATCATTGCTTATTACATGGCTCTCTAGAGTACTTCATTTTGATTGGTCAATCAAAGTAAAATATTTTGTTATAATACCCGCTTAATTGCTGACCTCAGAAAAACAAAAATCTCAGGAAAACAAATTAGTGCATAACTGTGCTAGTTTCAGGTCAATTATTGTTCTGCGGTCTCCTTTCTTCTCAAGTAATGAAATAATTTGAATTCAAATTAATACTTCATGGCCATTTATTTTGATAAATAGACTTGTAATAATGTGGAATAATGCATGTATGTAATGGAACTGAGCTGGTCATTATTGTAAAATAAACCTCTTAAGGGTGATGCAAAACCTGATCACCTTGTCTGGGTTTATCTTGTCTGGGAGAACTGTTGACTAAAAGTTTATTTGGAGAATGAACAATTGATGCTTAATCTTTAACAGCTTTAGACATCAGGATGTTTTAGAGAGGGAAGTTCACCTGTAAAAAATCACAGATGAATTTGGAGCTCATTTTGATTCTAGACTATGATTTGTGTCCCATCTTGTTTAATTTTATGTGGCTCCACACAGTTCTGTTTCATATTGGTTTAGTGTATATACTATACTTGTTGCATTACATTAAACCTTCTGCTTGATTGGTTCAGAATCAGATTTCATAAAATTCCTCTGCAGACCTGACCTCATTAGGAGGTATTAAAATATTGCTGTCTCGATTCATTAAGTCTCTATAATAATAGATTTATTACATAAAGAGTAAACCTTTTTAATGCACAAACGGTTCTAGTGAAAAAGGTTTCTTCAGCTTATGAAAATGAAAATGCTGGTTTCTGCCCCTCTGCAGCTGAATTACCTCCACCCTACACAGCCATTGCCAGTCCAGATGCGAGAGGAGTTCCTGTCATTAACTGTCGAGTGTGCCAGTCACTTATAACTCTGGATGGCAAGCTCCATCAGCACGTGGTGAAGTGCACCATCTGCAATGAGGCCACGGTAAGAGACCCCAGCTGCAGCTTCAGCTTAGACATGCACAGCTTTAGTCCTTCATCTGACAAACCAGTACAATACCAGGGCTGGACAATATATAAGTTAATGCATACTTATATGGTAAAATGTTTTTACTATGGTGGTATGAAGAAAATGTTAAAGAACCATGTGGTAATGCCTATTTGTGGATAATCCAGTAAATTAAGTACTTTAATAATGGAATGTACACTATATTGTTCAAAGGATTGGGGTTGGTAAGAATTTTTTTTTCAAAGAAATTATACTTTTATTTAGCAAGGGTGCTCTAAATAGATCAAAAATGACTAAAATAAATTATATTGTTTTGATCTTTCTATTCTTTCTATCAAAGGATCTTGAAAGAAATGTAACGGCTGCTAAAAATTCAGCTTTTCCATCACAGGAATAAACATTTTAAAGTATTTTCAAACAGTTAACAGTTTTAACTTGTAATAATATTTCACGTTAATGCCATTTTTACTGTATTTTAGCAAATACATGCAGTCTTGGTGAACATGAGACTTCTTCCAAAAACATAAAAATCTTACTGACCTTTTTTGAATAGGACTGATGAACTGATCTTCATCCCATTTATCTTTTTATGTGGAACCTGACGGATGTAAAACAAACATTAAAGCTGCAAGCAGCGATGAACGGGCCCTCGCACCCGGGCTCACCGCCATCGTGTGGCTTTAGTAAAAAGGTGAACGTTGAGAAATATGCATTTAATGTCCTAAATATAAGTGGAATATATCAAAGTATATCCCATATATGTGCCAATCTTACCGTTGCCAGCAGGTGGCGCTATCATTATAATGGAATATTGGCCTTCAGATGTGTTCAGGCCAGGACTCTTATCAAACATGTGAAGTTTGGGGAAGATTGAACATTTTATGCTTGAGTTACAACAACTACTCTTGCTGTGGCAAGACATCAAATTTTGTCATGGCGCCATGGAAACGCCCTTTAACAAAAACTCAAGATCTCCAAAAGTTAACATTGCACAGGCCTTTAGATTAGACTGACCACAAAATATATGTTAATCTCAAAAAAATTATGGGAGTAGTTTGTCGCAGCGTAAAACATGTCACTTCCTGTTGCCAATAGGTGGCGCTATGACTATAACTGAATGTGGGCATGTAGATCTGTTAAGGGCAGAAGTTTTATCTAACATGTGAAGTTTGGGGCAGATTGGACATTGTATGTCTGAGTTACAGCAACTTCCTTTTTCATGGCGAAACATCGAAATTTGTCAGGCCGCCATGGACACGCCCTTTAACGAAATCTAAAGATCTTCGCAATTTAACATCGCAAAAGGCTTAAGATTACACTGACCAGGTTTGGTGTTGATCTGAATAAATCTCTAGGAGGAGTTCGTTAAAGTACAACCCCTGAAAATGGCAAAAACAATGCCAATTTTGCAGAGAAAATTCTAAATAACTGACTTCCTGTTTGGATTAGGATTTCGTACCAATAGACTTTTTTGTAGGTATTGCTGTGTTACATGTGTATACCGATTTTTTTACATGTACGTGAAACATAGCTCGAGGCGCACTCTGTTGAAAGTGTATAGGTGGCGCTATCGAGCCATTTTGCCACATCTGATAGAATTTTGGCCTTCAGATGTGTTCAGGCCAGGACTCTTATCACACATGTGCAGTTTGGGGAAGATCGGACATTTTATGCCTGAGTTATAATATATTTTATTCCCATGGCGAGACATCGAACTTCGTGACGGCGCCATGGACACGCCTTTTAACGAAAACTCAAGATCTTCACAACTTAACATCACACAGGCCTTTAGATTACACTGACCACAAAAAATACATTGATGTCATAAAATTTCTAGGAGTAGTTCATCGCAGTGTAAAATATGTAACTTCCTGTTGCCAATAGGTGGCGCTATGACTATAACTGTATATGGGCATGTCAATCTGTTCAGGTCAGGAGTCTCATCAAACATGTGAAGTTTGGGGCAGATTGGTCATTGTATGTCTGAGTTCAAGCAACTTCCTGTTTCATGGCGAATCATCGAAATTCGCCAGGCCACCACGGACACGCCCATTAACGAAAACTCAAAAGCTTCGCAATTTAACATCGCAAAGGCCTTCAGATTAGGCATACCAAATTTGGTGTTGATCTGAATGAATCTCTAGGAGGAGTTCGTTAAAATACAACGCATGGAAATGACAAAAATGACACAAAATTTGCTCATAATATTAGTAATAACCGACTTCCTGTTGGGTTTCGGATTTTGCTCCAAGAGACTTTTTTGTAGGTATTGGAGAGTTACATGTGTGTACCGATTTTCATACATGTACATGAAACGTAGCTTGAGGCGCACACTGTTGAACTTGTATAGGTGGCGCTGTTGAGCCATTTTGCCACACCCACTTCTGAAACCCATATCAGACGTAAATTTTCGCCAGTTCTGAGGTGTGTGCAAAGTTTCATGACTTTTCAAGCATGTTTAGGCCCTCAAAAATGCGATTCATTTTGGAGAAGAAGAATAATAATAATAATAATAATAATAATAATAATAATAATAATAATAATTAAAGCTGCAAGCAGCGATGAACGGGCCCTCGCACCCGGGCTCACCGCCATCGTGTGGCTCTAGTAAAAAGGTGAACGTTGAGAAATATGCATTTAATGTCCTAAATATAAGTGGAATATATCAAAGTATATCCCATATATGTGCTAATCTTACCGTTGCCAGCAGGTGGCGCTATCATAATGGAATATTGGCCTTCAGATGTGTTCAGGCCAGGACTCTTATCAAACATGTGAAGTTTGGGGAAGATTGAACATTTTATGCTTGAGTTACAACAACTTCTCTTGCTGTGGCAAGACATCAAATTTTGTCATGGCGCCATGGAAACGCCCTTTAACAAAAACTCAAGATCTCCAAAAGTTAACATTGCACAGGCCTTTAGATTAGACTGACCACAAAATATATGTTAATCTCAAAAAAATTATAGGAGTAGTTTGTCGCAGCATAAAACATGTCACTTCCTGTTGCCAATAGGTGGCGCTAGGACTATAACTGAATGTGGGCATGTAGATCTGTTAAGGGCAGAAGTTTTATCTAACATGTGAAGTTTGGGGCAGATTGGACATTGTATGACTGAGTTACAGCAACTTCCTTTTTCATGGCGAAACATCGAAATTTGTCAGGCCGCCATGGACACGCCCTTTAACGAAATCTAAAGATCTTCGCAATTTAACATCGCAAAGGGCTTAAGATTACACTGACCAGGTTTGGTGTTGATCTGAATAAATCTCTAGGAGGAGTTCGTTAAAGTACAACCCCTGAAAATGGCAAAAACAACGCCAATTTTGCAGAGAAAATTCTAAATAACCGACTTCCTGTTGGGATTCGGATTTCGTACCAAGAGACTTTTTTGTAGGTATTGGTGTGTTACATGTGTTTACCGATTTTTGTACATGTACGTGAAACATAGCTCGAGGCGCACTCTGTTGAAAATGTATAGGTGGCGCTATCGAGCCATTTTGCCACACCTGATGGAATATTGGCCTTCAGATCTGTTCAGGCCAGGACCCTTATCACACAAGTGAAGTTTGATCAAGATCAGTTATAACATCTTTTATCCCCATGGCAAGACATCGAACTTCGTCACGGCGCCATGGACACGCCTTTTAACAAAAACTCAAGATCTTCACAACTAAACATCACACAGGTCTTTAGATTAGACTGACCACAAAAAAAGACATTGATGTCATCAAATTTCTAGGAGTAGTTTGTCACAGTGTAAAATATGTCACTTCCTGTTGCCAATAGGTGGCGCTATGACTATAACTGAATATGGGCATGTAGATCTGTTCAGGTCAAGACTCTCATCCAACATGTGAAGTTTGGGGCAGATTGGACATTGTATGTCTGAGTTACAGCAACTTCCTTTTTCATGGCGAAACATCGAAATTTGTCAGGCCGCCATGGATACGCCCTTAAACGAAACCTCAAGTCCTTCGCAATTTAACATTGCAAAGGGCTTTAGATTACACTGACCAAGTTTGGTGTTGATCTGAATAAATCTCTAGGAGGAGTTCGTTAAAGTACAACCCCTGAAAATGGCAAAAACAACACCAATTTTGAAGGGAAAATTCAAAATAACCGACTTCCTGTTGGGATCCGGATTTCGTACCAAGAGACTTTTTTGTAGGTATTGGAGTGTTACATGCGTGTACCAATTTTTGTACATGTACGTGAAACATAGCTCGAGGCGCACTCCGTTGAAAGTGTATAGGTGGCGCTATGGAGCCATTCTGCCACACCCGGTGGAATATTGGCCTGCAGATGTATTCAGGCCAGGACTCTTATCACACATGTGAAGTTTGGGGAAGATCGGACATTTTATGCCTGAGTTATAACATCTTTTATTTCCATGGCGAGACATCGAACTTCGTCGCGGCGCCATGAACAAGCCTTTTAACGAAAACTCAAGATCTTCACAACTGAACATTGCACAGGCCTTTAGATTAGACTGACCACAAAAAAGACATTGATGTCATAAAATTTCTAGGAGTAGTTTGTCTCAGTGTAAAATATGTCACTTCCAGTTGCCAATAGGTGGCGCTATGACTATAACTGAATATTGGCATGTAGATCTGTTCAGGTGAAGAGTCTTATCAAAAATGTGAAGTTTGGGGCAGATTGGACATTGTATGTGTGAGTTATAGCACCATCATTTTTCATGGCGAATCATCGAAATTTGTCAGGCCGCCATGGACACGCCCTTTAACGAAACCTCAATTCCTTCGCAATTTAACATCGCAAAGGGCTTTAGATTACACTGACCAAGTTTGGTGTTGATCTGAATAAATCTCTAGGAGGAGTTCGTTAAAATACAACCCCTGAAAATGACAAAAACAACACCAATTTTGCAGGGAAAATTAAAAATAACCGACTTCCTGTTGGGATTCGGATTTCGTACCAGGAGACTTTTTTGTAGCTATTGGTGTGTTACATATGTTAACCGATTTTCGTACATGTACATGACATGTAGCTCGAGGCGCACTCCATTGAAAATGTATAGGTGGCGCTATCGAGCCATTTTGCCACACCCAATGGAATATTAGCCTCCAGATGTGTTCAGGTCAGGACTCTTATCAAACTTTTGAAGTTTGGGCAAGATCTGATATTTTATGACTGAGTTATAACATATTTTATTCCCATGGCAAGACATCGAACTTTGTCACGCCGTCATGGACACGCCCTTTAACGAAAACTCAAGATCTTCACAATTTAACATCTTACAGGCCTTTAGATTAGACTGACGACAAAAAAGACATTGATGTCAAAAATTTCTAGGAGTAGTTTGTCGCAGCGTAAAATATGTCACTTCCTGTTGCCAATAGGTGGCGCTATGACTATAACTGAATATGGTCGTGTCAAACTGTTCAGGACAGGAGTCTCATCAAACATGTGAAGTTTGGGGCAGATTGGTCATTGTATGTCTGAGTTATAGCAACTTCCTGTTTCATGGCGAATCATCGAAATTCGCCAGGCCGCCACACACAGGCCCTTCAACGAAAACTCAAAAGCTTCGCAATTTAACATCGCAAAGGCCTTTAGATTAGGCATACCAAATTTGGTGTTGATCTGAATTAATCTCTAGGAGGAGTTCGTTAAAATACAACGCATGGAAATGACAAAAATGACACAAAATTTGCTCATAATATTAGAAATAACCGACTTCCTGTCTGGTTTCGGATTTTGCTCCAAGAGACTTTTTTGTAGGTATTGGAGAGTTACATGTGTATACCGATTTTCATACATGTACATGAAACGTAGCTCGAGGCGCACACCGTTGAACGTGTATAGGTGGCGCTGTTGAGCCATTTTGCCACACCCACTTCTGAAACCCATATCAGACGTAAATTTTCGCCAGTTCGGAGGTGTGTGCAAAGTTTCATGACTTTTCGAGCATGTTTAGGCCCTCAAAAATGCGATTCATCTTAGAGAAGAAGAATAATAATAAGAAATATAGCTGCAAGCAGCGATGTCGGGCTCAAGCCATCAGTGCAACGCCACCCTGGTGGCATCGGGAAAACTGTGCCCAGCGGGCATAAGCATTTACAGTAACCCTCTGACAATCAAGTTTTAAGGGATGTGGCAGTTAAAGGGTTAATCCGACCAATCTAGACTTTGAAATCACATACACAGAACAATATATATAACTTTAGTAACACTTTATTTTAAAATGTATAAAAAATGTATAAGGTGTGCATTGTAGCTGACACCTATATGAACACATTACAATTGTTTTGTGACTACAAGTCTTTCTTCTCAAATGCTATTGAGTGGTCGCGAACGCGGATGGGAGAATGGCGCATATTTGTTTTGTTTTTTTTGAGCAACTGGTGCCCCCTCTGGGAGTTGGTGCTCTACGAAGACTGCATACTCTGCATATAGGGAGCGGCGGTACTATCTGGAAGATATATTCCTCAAACCATCGTACAAGTGAAGGTGATGCTAGTCCTTCAAGAATCGCTCAAAACCTTTTCAAGTGTACAATTTCCTTTTATTGCATCTTGAAATAAATATTTCTGAATTCTGAATCAAACTGGGTTGTGTTTATTGATTTATTTTATAAGACAACTGAAACTTTAATCTCCTTTGTAATATATGTGCTTTTAAACCAAGAACAATGTAATTAGAGATGTATTCCTGCTTAATAATGACTATTATTAAGGCAAAAGGCTTTATAATCATGAACTATTTACTAATGCTTAGCTAATGAGTGCAGTTATTATAAAGTGTTACCAATGCATTTACTAATGTTAACAAATTAGACATTATTATACAGTGTTACCAAACCCTTTAATAATTTATTAGTGTTTTGTAATGATTTTAATGACCTATAAGCATTTGTGAAATAGTTTTGCTTGCATTGCAGCTTAATCTGTCAGTTGAAGAGTTTTACTGTTACATCCATGAGATTAATAAATGTCATGTCACGTCACAGGTTGTCATAGGTCAGTATCAAATGAGTTTGAAATTATAATTTGCAGCACAAATAAGGCTTCTTAGGATGTTTTTAAATCCCAAAAACTGTCAGAAAAGGATAAGGCCTAAGAGATTTCTTAACCTGTAATGAAAGGAAAAAAACACCACCATTAGCAACAACAAAAACAATAACAATTTAAAATATAGATTTTTTTCCTGATTATTAAAGGAATGATTAGGTCTCTCTCTCTCTCTCTCTCTCTGCCAGACAGCCCCTCCCTACAATCCACACACACTGTCAGTCACCAAAGATTCACAGTCACCAACCCCCTCACACTCACACTCCCCCTCCCTCTCCCCCTCCCTTTCTTCACACAGACGGAGTGGCCAGAGTGAGATCATGTCAGTTGAGAAGTCTGACAGTTTTTTCTTTTCTTTTATCCATACAGTGTTGTAAAGTCATGAAACTATGCATATTTCCTCATAATGATTTGATCTCTGTATGAAAACATGCCTTGAAGTGTTTGGAAGCTGCAATTTAGACATACAATACAATTAATGTTTCCCTTCTTACTGTCATTTCAAAAAATCACCACGTCAAAACCGTTCAAGCTAACCAAAATCCGTTCGCAATTTAAGTTCCTCGATGTTGTTTCTTCATGTAGTCAAAGTTTGGTGTGTATAGTGTACTTCCCATGTGAGGAGTATGCATTAATTCACAACTGTAAAATCTCAAAAATACACATTCAAATCAAAATAGCTGACTTCCTGTTGATCGTAGCTTATGACTGTGAATTAGAAAGTTGTCCGTCTTGATAAGAACAATTTAAGTACCGAGTTTGGTGTCTGTAGCTAAAACTAAATAAAATGCATTATTATTATTATTAGCTGTACACTTGCTAAACATTTTTAAATATAAACTTATGCAATTGTGTGTGTATATATATATATATATATATATATATATATATATATATATATATATATATATATATATATATATAAATTCAAGTGTACAGTTTTCTTTTATTGCATCTTGAAATAAATATTTATGAGTTCTGTGTTTGTTTATTTTATTTATTTTATTTTTTATTTTACATTTTTTTTAGGGAGATTACAGCCTTTAATCTCCTCAAAATAAATGTGCATATAAACCATGAACAATTTAATTATAGATGTATTTATAAAATGCTTACTAAAATATTAATTTTGGGAGAAGGCTATATAAAGCATGAACTGACTATTTACTAATGCTTAGCTAAGAATTGCAGCTATTATGAAGTGTTACCAATGCATTTACTAATGTTAACAATTGAGACATTATTTTAAAGTGTTACCAAATCCTTAAATAATTTAAAAGTGTTTTGTTATGATTTCATTAACCTATAAGCATTTGTGAAATAGTTCTGCTTGCATTAAAGCTTAGTCTTCATCTGTGAGCTGAACAGTTTTACTGTTACATCCTTGAGATTATGTAAATTCAAATAAATGTCATGTCACAGGGTGACAGAGGTCAGTATCAAATGAGTTTGAAATTATTATTTGCAGCACAAATAAGGTTTTTTAGGATTTTTTTTAATCCCTGAAACTGTCAGAAAAGGATAAGGCCTAAGATATTTCTTAAGATGTAATGATAACAGCACAATTTGCAACAACAACAAAAAAATAACTATTTAAAATACAGTTTTTTTTTCTGGTGATTAAAGAGATGTTTAAGTCTCTCTCTCTCTCTCTCTCTCTCTCTCTGTCTGTCTGCCACTCAGCTCACACCCCTCCCCCACTCACACTCACACACACACACAGAGTCAGCACACAGAGTGACAGAGTGAGATCAGATGTCTGACAGTTTTTTAATTTTCTTTTAATCATACAGTGCTGTAAAGTCATGAAACTATGCATATTTCCTCAGAATCACTGGTTTTCTAAATTAAAAATGTTTTTTAAAGGTTTGGAAGCTGCAATTTAAAAATACAAGACGATTAATGTTTCACTTTTTACTGTCATTTCAAAAAATCACCACGACAAAACCGTTCAAGCTAACCAAAATCTGTTCGCAATTTAAGTTCCTCGATGTTTTTTCTTCATGTAGACAACGTTTGGTGTGTATAGTGTACTTCCCCTGTGAGGAGTATTCATTAATTCACAACTGTAAAATCTCAAAAATACACATTCAAATCAAAATAGCCGACTTCCTGTTGATCGTAGCTGATGACTGTGAATTAGAAAGTTGTCCGTCTTGAAAAGAACAATTTATGTACCAAGTTTGGTGTCTGTAGCTAAAACTAACCCCCCCACTTTTGACAAAAGGTGGCGCTATAGAGTGCCTCCTTCACGCCCTTTTAAAAGCTTTTGCCATTGTCTAGCTATCACTAATACTGATATGTGTTTTGAGTTTCATGTAAATCTGAACTTGTTGTCTGCCTCAAACTCACCATAACAGAACATTCAAGTTTGACACGTTGCCATGGCAACACTATATCAGATATCAATATCCCCACAACAGATTTACATCGGCCGTGTTTTGTCATTATTCTGATGAAGTTTTAAGTAAATCGAGTAAAAAATAAGATGCTGAATTCAAAGCATTTGGAAAATGACACACTTCCTGCTGCCAGTTGGTGGCGCTATAACGTTGACTCTTAATAGCCACATATATACAATCGGTATCATACAACGAACAAACCCATGAAGTTTGATCAAATTCAGGAAATGTATGTGGATGTTATTAGACATTTCCTGTTTCTCATTTCTCGCCATAAGTTCCATGCCTCGCCACGGGCAAACCGTTCGAGATATCAAAAATCCCCTCGCAATTTTTCATCCTCAATGTCTTGAGATCATGTTCACCGAGTTTCGTGGCGAACGGGTTTGAAAACCTCAGAGGAGTATTTCAAATTCCAGAGCATGCTTTTTTTAAACAGCCCTGAATAGCTGACTTCCTGTTGGGCGGAGCCTATGACATAAAGTGTGAAAGTTGTTTGGCTCAATGAGATCTATAAGTGTACCGAGTTTGATATAAATACATGCAAGTGTGTGTGAGCTATGGTTCAAGAATTCTGACTGTCTTCCAGGGGGCGCTGTAGAGCCCCTGTGCCACGCCCGGGTCCCAGCCTCTGCGCGTCCTGATGGCCGCAGATTCCAATGTGTGTGCCAATTTTCAAGAGTTTTTGAGCATGTTAAGGCCCCCAAACACCCCGGAAGGTTTAATAAAAAATAAAAATAATAATAAATATAGCTGCAAGCAGCGATGTCGGGCTCAAGCCATCAGTGCAACGCCACCCCCGGTGGCATCAAGGATAACTGTGCCCAGCAGGCATAAGCATTTACAGTAACCCTCTGACAACAAGTTTTAAGGGATGCGGCAGTTTAAAGGGTTAATCGACCAATCTAGACTTTGAAAATCACATACACAGAACAATATATAT